>NC_086447.1:849301205-849601205 GCF_028390025.1 Pseudophryne corroboree
CCGGACACAATCCCCCAGTGTGGAGAAACAGGAGAGCGGTGTCCCACGTGACTCAGCAGGCCCAGGAGCCCCGCACACCCAAACAGTCCGGCTGCAGCTGGAGACAGATGAACAGATCCCAAATCGGCACAGGGGTCCCTCTACACACTGAGACAGGTATTGGGGTGGTTTTCGGGCCCAGGGGGGACAAAGGATCAGTTAGCAGGATAATATAGCTGGAGAGCCACACAGCCCGTTGTGCTGCTCCATGTTCGCCGAAGCCACCAACAGTAATAATTTTCTGGTGGGAGGGCAGCTTGCTTGACTGCAGATATCTCCAGTTCCTGGAAATACATTTCTTAGCTTTCAATGGGATAAAAACACTAGAGAGTCCCACCTTTCAGGAGGTACTGGGCACTTGGGGATCAGAGTTCAGGAGCCAGAGCAATCCACTGACAAAAAATAAAACTGCATACCAGAAGTGTGGAGGTGGAGCAGGGACCAGCTGCTGGAAGACTGAAATCTGGGAATAGTGGAGACAAGCTGCCAGTGTCCACTGAAAGGGGAGAGTCCCAGCTTTTCAGAAAAACTCGAAGAGACAGAACCCAAGATATCTGGTAAATATCTGGCTGGGAATAGCAATTAACAGGCTTGGATGGGGACTACTGCTTTGAAGTCTGATATCTCCGGTTCCCCAGGGCCAATTTTCAAAAAAGTGGTACCCCTGGAAAAAGGGGACCCTAAGCTATCAGCCGAAAGGCCCTTATACTCCTGGAGCCCTTGGGCAAGGATGCTTGAAAAAGATGCCTAGAGCGTTGAAACGCGTTGGAAGAGGTGACAAGGCAGTGACAGATCAGATAACTAATATTGGGGCAACATATTCAGGAGTAAGTCCCGGGATTCTATCATCTCCTGTATGTTGTATTAACAATCTATACTTTATGCCCATAATGTTACGTTCCCTGTACTTGGTACTCCAGAGACTGGGCGGATGAGCCCCAAGTACAGGAACGTGATGCTGCGGTAGGAACAGGAGTTCAGCAGCAAACCCTACAGAACCCTGACTCCGTTGTCTCGCCTACGTGGTCAGTCTATGCCTGCGAGACTATGTTTGCTTGGGCCCACGGCAGCCACGTTTGAAGGGCGGATTAGGTCTGCCCAACTCCGATGCCCCCCAGTCTTAGTTTGAGACAAGGCGTAAACCGAGACGTGGCGAGAACAAGGGGAACCTCTAACTAAATGGAAACACAGGAGGTAGGGGAAGGCTACTGAAAACTAACACTAAGGTATGTGCGGCGCGGCCGCCAAAACAAACAGTAACAAAAGCATGTGCGGCACAGCCGCCAAGACAAACAGTAACTAAGGCGACGCTAGCCTGACGCCAAACACGACACCTGTCGTATCTCGTTGAGGACAGCGTAAAGTGGAAACCTCCACAGAAAAACACCAAAGCAAACACAAATAAAGAATATAACACTTCAGCTAAACAGTGCGGCAAAGCCGCTACTTACAACACCGGTAAAGGTAAACGCTGAAAGAACAGGACCCCAAGGCTGAAGGTTCAGGATCACTGGACCAGAAGGCTGGAACAGATTCCCAGGACCAAGCTCCAGAAACCGTGACACAGGACTCAGGAACAGACTGGCTGCAATCTGGAATACTCCGGACACTGGATACATACAGGTATCTTAACAGAACGTCTATCACCAGCTCAGAACTGCAGAGCTAGATGGGTAATAAGGGAACACGCCCCAATCAGGATGGCTGGAGGCCAGTCACACTGTAATGGCCAAATATCTGCAGGTGAGAGCAACACAGACAAGTGCAGTACAGAGACTCACCACATAATGGGGGTCATTCCGAGTTCGCTCGTTATTTTTTTCTCGCAACGGAGCGATTAGTCGCTAATGCGCATGCGCAATGTCCGCAGTGCGACTGCGCCAAGTAAATTTGCTATGCAGGTAGGTATTTTACTCACGGCATTACAAGGTTTTTTCTTCGTTCTGGTGATCGTAATGTGATTGACAGGAAGTGGGTGTTTCTGGGCGGAAACTGTCCGTTTTATGGGAGTGTGTGAAAAAACGCTACCGTTTCTGGAAAAAACGCGGGAGTGGCTGGAGAAACGGAGGAGTGTCTGGGCGAACGCTGGGTGTGTTTGTGACGTCAAACCAGGAACGACAAGCACTGAACTGATCGCACTGGCAGAGTAAGTCTCGAGCTACTCAGAAACTGCACAGAGAAGTCTTTTCGCAATATTGCGAATCTTTCGTTCGCAATTTTGATAAGCTAAGATTCACTCCCAGTAGGCGGCGGCTTAATCCGCTCATCTCTAGTGCAAAGCAGCTAAAAGCAGCTTGCAAGCGAACAACTCGGAATGACCCCCAATGATCAAATATCAGACAGGTTAGGCTTAACACATAGAAACAGGCTGCAATTACACTCACCACCGGCGGTCAACAAGAGTCTCATAACCAGTACAATGGAAATTCTGGCATGTGAACAGAACTATAATACAAAAGACATAAACGGAAAGCAAACAGGAATGAACCACTGCTTGTGGTTCATAACACATATGATGTCTGATTCTGTCACTGTGGCTGTACTACCCTTTGTTTTTATCTATTAAAATACCTTTTGCTTTTAATTCCATGGATACTTGCTGTTATTACATGGCTGTGGAAATCCAGAGAGCAAAGAGGAAAAGGGGAAAAGAAACCTTTATATGCCTGCTCAACACTGGCTTACATGTAAGCAAAAGTAAGCGTTTATCGCTTTGTGTCACGTGGTGTAATTCCCGCTGATATCTTGAGATTCACATTTAACAAGACTTTGGGTGGAGGAGATATCATCACTTTCTGCCTGCTATATCACGGGGAAGTCTATCCTTGTCAGAAATAAGGAACAGAGACGTTTTTACACATTTTGTTTTAATTTTTTTTATTTACATATGTCCATTGGAATCTGCATTTGCATGAGGATTCAATAATTGGAGATCCTGTGTAGAACATGTGTTAAGTATAATATATGTTGAAACACTGACATAGCGCCATTATTGTCACCATCTCTTTTTGTATGCGCTCCATTTGTGAAAAGGAAGGTGTCTTTTCTTGTGTGACAATAGGCAGCTTTGCCTACATATTGCGCTGTTCGTATTCTTTCAAAAAAATTTACACTGTCCAACATCTAAATGTCCCCCAATATGCCTAACATTAATTTATATATATTTTGTGAACCCGTCAAAATTTTCTGTATTTCTGCTTACATTTGGCCTAAAACAACCTAGGAGTACTAAAAGTAGATAAAGAGAACCAAATCAAAAAAATGAGACAACATTTTTTGACTTGCTCATGTTTTTATTGAGGAAAATGATCCAATATCACATATCTGTGAGTGGCAAAAATATGTGACCCATTGCTTTTTGTGGGCCTAATTCAGACCTGATCGATGATGTGTGGAATCGCACAGTGGCCGATTATCGAATGACTGCGCATGCATATGTACCGCAATGAGCAAGCACGAGGCCAAACAGCGACAGAATGTTGCGAAAATTTCGATCGCTAGGCGTACGCAAAATGATTGACAGGAAGAAAATGTTTGTGGGTGGTAACTGGACGTTTTCTGGGAGTGTCTGGAAAATCGCAGGCATTCCCAAGCGGTTTCAGGGAGGGTGTGACGTCAGCTTCGGCACCGATCAGCCAGTTTGTATTGCACTGTAGGAGTAAGGCCTGGGCTACGTACAGACTGCACAGACTGGAAAAATCATTTGATGGTGAGTGAGTAGCGAACGGATTTGCAGATGTCCGCTGTCTGTCGAAGTTTTCGCACGCTGCACGCATGCATTCGCACACTTACAGGTTTTCACTCTCTATGGGCGGCTGCTATCTGATTGCAGCCCTCTGAAAAATCGCAGAGGAGTGATCAGGCCTGAATTAGGCCCAGTATCTGGTATGACACCCTTGTGCAGCAGTAACTGCATGTAAACATTTCCGGTAATTGTTAATTCGTCCTGAACATCGGTTTGGAGGAATTTTACCCCATTCCTCCGTACAAAACAGCTTCAACTCTGTTATGTTGGTGGGTTTACTCCTATGAGCTGCTCACTTCAGGTTCTTCCACAACATTTCGATTGGATTAAGGTCAGGACTTTGACTTGGCCATTCCATAACTTTACATTTATTCTTCGTTAACCCTTCTTTGGTCGAATGACTTTTGTGCTCTGTGTCATTGTCTTGCTGTATGACCCACATTCTCTTGAGATGCAACTCATAGACAGATGTCCTGACATTTACAGTGCATCCGGAAAGTATTCACAGTGCTTAATTTTTTCCACATTTTGTTATGTTACAGCCTTATTCCAAAATGGCATAATTTCATTTTTACCCTCAAAATTCTACACGCAATACCCCATAACGACAATGGCCCTCATTCCGAGTTGTTCGCTCGCTAGCTGCTTTTAGCAGCTTTGCACACGCTAAGCCGCCGCCTACTGGGAGTGTATTTTAGCATAGCAGAATTGCGAACAAAAGATTTGCAGAATTGCGAATAGAAATTTCTTTGCAGTTTCTGAGTAGCTCGAGACTTACTCCTCCACTGCGATCAGTTCAGTCAGTTTTCGTTCCTGGTTTGACGTCACAAACACACCCAGCGTCGCCCAGACACTCCCCCGTTTCTCCAGACACTCCCGCGTTTTTCCCAGAAACAGCTGCGTTTTTTCGCACACACCCATAAAACGGCCAATTTCCGGCCAGAAACATCCACTTCCTGTCAATCACACTACGATCACCAGAACGATGAATTTTCTTTGTTAAGCCATGAGTAAAATACCAAACCTTTTTGCAAATTTACTTGGCGCAGGTGCACTGCGAACGTTGCGCATGCGCAGTTTGCGACTAATCGCTCCGTTGCGGAAAAAAACTAACGAGCGAACAACTCGGAATGAGGGCCTATGTGAGAAAAGTTTTTTGGGGTGATTTTTGCAAATTTATTAAAAATAAAAAACTAAGAAATCACATGTACGTAAGTATTCACAGCCTTTGCTCAGTACTTTGTTGATGCACCTTTGGCAGCAATTACAGCCTCAAGTCTTTTTGAATATGATGCCACAAGCTCTGCCTGTAGTAATGTATAAAAGGGGCTCTGCCTGGTGTGTAATGTGTAAAAGGGGGCTGTGCCTGGAGCAATGTGTAAAAAGGGGATCTGCCTGGAGTAATGTGTAAAAGGGGGCTGTGCCTGGAGTAATGTGTAAAAGGGGACTGTGCCTGGAGTAACGTGTAAAAGGGGGCTGTGCCTGGAGTAATGTGGAAAAGGGGGCTGTGCCTGGAGTAATGTGTAAAAGGGGGCTCTGCCTGGAGTAATGTGTAAAAGGGGGCTGTGCCTGGAGTAATGTGGAAAAGGGGGATCTGACTGGAGTAATGTGTAAAAGGGGGCTGTGCCTGGAGTAATGTGTAAAAAGGGGATCTGCCTGGAGTAATGTGTAAAAGGGGGCTGTGCCTGGAATAATGTATAAAAGGGGGCTGTGCCTGGAGTAATGTGTAAAAGGGGGCTGTGCCTGGAGTAATGTGTAAAAGGGGGCTCTGCCTGGAGTAATGTGTAAAAGGGGGCTGTGCCTGGAGTAATGTGGAAAAGGGGGATCTGACTGGAGTAATGTGTAAAAGGGGGCTCTGCCTGGAGTAATGTGTAAAAGGGGGCTCTGCCTCGAGTAATGTGTAAAAGGGGGCTGTGCTTGGAGTGATGTGGAAAAGGGGGATCTGCCTGGAGTAATGTGTAAAAGGGGGCTCTGTCTGGTGCAATGTATATAAGTGGCACTACTGTGAGGCGTAATTTGAATAATGGAGACTACTGTGCAGCACAATTTTAAATAAGAATTTACTTACCGATAATTCTATTTCTCGTAGTCCGTAGTGGATGCTGGGAACTCCGTAAGGACCATGGGGAATAGCGGCTCCGCAGGACACTGGGCACAAAAGTAAAGCTTTAGGACTACCTGGTGTGCACTGGCTCCTCCCCCTATGACCCTCCTCCAAGCCTCAGTTAGGATACTGTGCCCGGACGAGCGTACACAATAAGGAAGGATTTTGAATCCCGGGTAAGACTCATACCAGCCACACCAATCACACCGTACAACCTGTGATCTGAACCCAGTTAACAGCATGATAACAGAGGAGCCTCTGAAAAGATGGCTCACAACAATAATAACCCGATTTTTGTAACAATAACTATGTACAAGTATTGCAGACAATCCGCACTTGGGATGGGCACCCAGCATCCACTACGGACTACGAGAAATAGAATTATCGGTAAGTAAATTCTTATTTTCTCTGACGTCCTAGTGGATGCTGGGAACTCCGTAAGGACCATGGGGATTATACCAAAGCTCCCAAACGGGCGGGAGAGTGCGGATGACTCTGCAGCACCGAATGAGAGAACTCCAGGTCCTCCTCAGCCAGGGTATCAAATTTGTAGAATTTAGCAAACGTGTTTGCCCCTGACCAAGTAGCTGCTCGGCAAAGTTGTAACGCCGAGACCCCTCGGGCAGCCGCCCAAGATGAGCCCACCTTCCTTGTGGAATGGGCTTTTACAGATTTTGGCTGTGGCAGGCCTGCCACAGAATGTGCAAGCTGAATTGTACTACAAATCCAACGAGCAATAGCCTGCTTAGAAGCAGGAGCACCCAGCTTGTTGGGTGCATACAGGATAAACAGCAAGTCAGATTTTCTGACTCCAGCCGTCCTGGAAACATATATTTTCAAGGCCCTGACTACGTCCAACAACTTGGAGTCCTCCAAGTCACTAGTAGCCGCAGGTACCACAATAGGCTGGTTCAGATGAAACACTGAAACCACCTTAGGGAGAAAATGAGGACGAGTCCTCAATTCCGCCCTGTCTGAGTGGAAGATCAGATAAGGGCTTTTACAGGATAAAGCCCGCCAATTCTGACACGCGCCTGGCCGAGGCCAGGGCCAACAACATGACCACTTTCCATGTGAGATATTTTAACTCCACAGATTCAAGTGGTTCAAACCAATGTGACTTTAGGAACCCCAAAACTACATTGAGATCCCAAGGTGCCACTGGAGGCACAAAAGGAGGCTGTATATGCAGTACCCCTTTTACAAACGTCTGAACTTCAGGAACTGAAGCTAGTTCTTTCTGGAAGAAAATTGACAGGGCCGAAATTTGAACCTTAATGGACCCCAATTTTAGGCCCATAGACACTCCTGTTTACAGGAAATGCAGGAATTGACCTAGCTGAAAATTCCTCCATCGGGGCCTTACTGGCCTCGCACCCCGCAACATATTTTCGCCAAATGCGGTGATAATGCTTTGCGGTTACATCCTTCCTGGCTTGATCAGGGTAGGGATGACTTCATCCGGAATGCCTTTTTCCTTCAGGATCCGGCGTTCAACCGCCCTGCCGTCAAACGCAGCCGCGGCAAGTCTTGGAATAGACAGGATCCTTGCTGGAGCAGGTCCCTTCTTAGAGGTAGAGGCCACGGGTCCTCCGTGAGTATCTCTTGAAGTTCCGGGTACCAAGTCCTTCTTGGCCAATCCGGAGCCACGAGTACAGTTCTTACTCCCCTCCGTCTTATAATTCTCAGTACTTTTGGTATGAGAGGAAGAGGAGGGAACACATACACTGACTGGTACACCCACGATGTTACCAGAGCGTCCACAGCTATTGCCTGAGGGTCCCTTAACCTGGCGCAATACCTGTCCAATTTTTTGTTTAGGCGGGACGCCATCATGTCCACCTTTGGTTTTTCCCAATGGTTTACAATCATGTGGAAGACTTCTGGGTGAAGTCCCCACTCTCCCGGGTGGAGGTCGTGCCTGCTGAGGAAGTCTGCTTCCCAGTTGTCCACTCCCGGAATGAACACTGCTGACAGTGCTATCACATGATTTTCCGCCCAGCGAAAAATCCTTGCAGCTTCTGCCATTGCCCTCCTGCTTCTTGTGCCGCCCTGTCTGTTTACGTGGGCGACTGTCGTGATGTTGTCCGACTGGATCAGCACCGGCTGACCTTGAAGCAGAGGTCTTGCTTGGCTTAGGGCATTGTAAATGGCCCTTAGCTCCAAAATATTTATGTGAAGTGATGTCTCCAGGCTTGACCACAAGCCCTGGAAATTTCTTCCCTGTGTGACTGCTCTCCAGCCTCGCAGGCTGGCATCCGTGGTCACCAGGACCCAGTCCTGAATGCCGAATCTGCGGCCCTCTAGAAGATGAGCACTCTGCAACCACCACAGGAGAGACACCCTTGTCTTTGGTGACAGGGTTATCCGCTGATGCATCTGAAGATGCGATCCGGACCATTTGTCCAGCAGGTCCCACTGGAAAGTTCTTGCGTGGAATCTGCCGAATGGAATTGCTTCGTAGGAAGCCACCATTTTTCCCAGGACCCTTGTGCACTGATGCACTGACACTTGGCCTGGTTTTAGGAGGTTTCTGACTAGTTCGGATAACTCCCTGGCTTTCTCCTCCGGGAGAAAACACCTTTTTCTGGACTGTGTCCAGGATCATCCCTAGGAATAGAAGGCGTGTCGTCAGGATCAGCTGCGATTTTGGAACATTGAGAATCCAACCGTGCTACCGCAGCACTATCCGAGATAGTGCTACCCCGACTTCCAACTGTTCCCTGGATCTTGCCCTTATCAGGAGATCGTCCAAGTAAGGGATAACTAAAAACTCCCTTCTTTCGAAGGAGTATCATCATTTCGGCCATTACCTTGGTAAAGACCCGTGATGCCGTGGACAATCCAAACGGCAGCGTTTGAAACTGATAGTGACAGTTCTGTACCACAAACCGGAGGTACCCTTGGAGAAGGGTAAATTGGGACATGTAGGTAAGCATCTTTGATGTCCAGAGAGACCATATAGTCCCCTTCTTCCAGGTTTGCAATCACTGCTCTGAGTGACTCGATCTTGAATTTGAACCTTTGTATGTAAGTGTTCAAGGATTTTAGATTTAAAATTGGTCTCACCGAGCCGTCCGGCTTCGGTACCACAAATAGTGTGGAATAGTACCCCTTTCCCTGTTGCAGGAGGGGTACCTTGATTATCACCTGCTGGGAATACAGCCTGTGAATGGCTTGCAATACTGTCTCCCTGTCTGAGGGAGACGTCGGTAAAGCAGACTTTATGAAACGGCGAGGGGAAGACGTCTCGAATTTCTTGAGACGGGCCCCCACCGTGCCTGAGACCGCTTGTAAAGCCCCAGCGTCATGCTGAGGACTTTGCGGAGGCGGGAGAGGGCTTTTTTGGGAATTGGCTGTTTGCTGCAGCCTTTTTCCTCTCCCTCTGCCACGGGGCAGAAATGAGGCGCCTTTTGCCCGCTTTATGGGGCCGAAAGGACTGCGCCTGATAATACGGCGTCTTCTTAGGTTGAGAAGCTACCTGGGGTAAAAATGTGGATTTTCCAGCCGTTGCCGTGGCCACCAGGTCTGTTAGACCTACCCCAAATAACTCCTCCCTTTTATAAGGCGATACTTCCATATGCCTTTTGGAATCAGCATCACCTGACCACTGTCTTGTCCATAACCTTCTTCTGGCAGAAATGGACAGCGCACTTACTCTTGATGCCAGTCGGCAAATATCCCTCTGTGCATCACGCATATAAAGAAATGCATCTTTTAAATGCTCTATAGTTAGTAATATACTGTCCCTATCTAGGGTATCAATATTGTCAGTCAGGGAATCCGACCAAGCCACCCCAGCACTGCACATCCAGGCTGAGGCGATTGCTGGTCGCAGTATCACACCCGTGTGAGTGTATATACATTTTAGGATATTTTACTGCTTTCTGTCAGTAGGTTCCTTAAGGGCGGCCGTATCCGGGGACGGTAGTGCCACCTGTTTAGACAAGCGTGTGAGCGCTTTATTCACCCTAAGGGGTGTTTCCCAACGTGCCCTATCCTCTGGCGGGAAGGGGTATGATGCCAATAACTTTTTAGGAATTATCAGTTTTTTATCGGGGGAAACCCACGCATCATCACACACTTCATTTAATTCCTCAGATGCAGGAAAAACTACAGGCAGTTTTTTCTCACCCAACATAATACCCTTTTTAGTGGTACTGGTATTATCAGAAATGTGTAAAAACATTTTCCATAGCCTCATTCATGTAACGTGTGGCCCTACTGGAAGTCACATTCGTCTCTTAATCGTCGACACTGGAGTCAGTATCCGTGTCGGCGTCTGTATCTGCCATCTGCGGTAACGGGCGTTTTAGAGCCCCAGATGGCTTTTGAGACACCTGGACAGGCACAGACTGAGTCGCCGGCTGTCTCATGTCATCAATCTTTTGTAAAGAGCTGACACTGTCACATAATTCCTTCCATAAGCTCATCCACTCAGGTGTCGACTCCCTAGGGGGTGACATCTCTGTTACAGGCAATTGCTCCGCGTCCACCTCATTTTCCTCCTCATACATGTCGACACAACGTACCGACACACAGCACACACACAGGGAATGCTCTGATAGAGGACAGGACCCCACTAGCCCTTTGGGGAGACAGAGGGAGAGTATGCCAGCACACACCAGAGCGCTATATATATATACAGGGATAACCTTATATAAGTGTTTTTCCCCTTATAGCTGCTGTATTGTTATACTGCGCCTAATTAGTGCCCCCCTCTCTTTTTTAACCCCTTTCTGTAGTGTAGTAACTAGAGATGAGCGCCGGAAATTTTTCGGGTTTTGTGTTTTGGTTTTGGGTTCGGTTCCGCGGCCGTGTTTTGGGTTCGACCGCGTTTTGGCAAAACCTCACCGAATTTTTTTTGTCGGATTCGGGTGTGTTTTGGATTCGGGTGTTTTTTTCAAAAAACCCTAAAAAACAGCTTAAATCATAGAATTTGGGGGTCATTTTGATCCCAAAGTATTATTAACCTCAAAAACCATAATTTACACTCATTTTCAGTCTATTCTGAATACCTCACACCTCACAATATTATTTTTAGTCCTAAAATTTGCACCGAGGTCGCTGTGTGAGTAAGATAAGCGACCCTAGTGGCCGACACAAACACCGGGCCCATCTAGGAGTGGCACTGCAGTGTCACGCAGGATGTCCCTTCCAAAAAACCCTCCCCAAACAGCACATGACGCAAAGAAAAAAAGAGGCGCAATGAGGTAGCTGTGTGAGTAAGATAAGCGACCCTAGTGGCCGACACAAACACCGGGCCCATCTAGGAGTGGCACTGCAGTGTCACGCAGGATGTCCCTTCCAAAAAACCCTCCCCAAACAGCACATGACGCAAAGAAAAAAAGAGGCGCAATGAGGTAGCTGACTGTGTGAGTAAGATAAGCGACCCTAGTGGCCGACACAAACACCGGGCCCATCTAGGAGTGGCACTGCAGTGTCACGCAGGATGGCCCTTCCAAAAAACCCTCCCCAAACAGCACATGACGCAAAGAAAAAAAGAGGCGCAATGAGGTAGCTGACTGTGTGAGTAAGATAAGCGACCCTAGTGGCCGACACAAACACCGGGCCCATCTAGGAGTGGCACTGCAGTGTCACGCAGGATGGCCCTTCCAAAAAACCCTCCCCAAACAGCACATGACGCAAAGAAAAATAAAAGAAAAAAGAGGTGCAAGATGGAATTGTCCTTGGGCCCTCCCACCCACCCTTATGTTGTATAAACAGGACATGCACACTTTAACCAACCCATCATTTCAGTGACAGGGTCTGCCACACGACTGTGACTGATATGACGGGTTGGTTTGGACCCCCCCCAAAAAAGAAGCAATTAATCTCTCCTTGCACAAACTGGCTCTACAGAGGCAAGATGTCCACCTCATCATCATCCTCCGATATATCACCGTGTACATCCCCCTCCTCACAGATTATCAATTCGTCCCCACTGGAATCCACCATCTCAGCTCCCTGTGTACTTTGTGGAGGCAATTGCTGCTGGTCAATGTCTCCGCGGAGGAATTGATTATAATTCATTTTAATGAACATCATCTTCTCCACATTTTCTGGATGTAACCTCGTACGCCGATTGCTGACAAGGTGAGCGGCGGCACTAAACACTCTTTCGGAGTACACACTTGTGGGAGGGCAACTTAGGTAGAATAAAGCCAGTTTGTGCAAGGGCCTCCAAATTGCCTCTTTTTCCTGCCAGTATAAGTACGGACTGTGTGACGTGCCTACTTGGATGCGGTCACTCATATAATCCTCCACCATTCTTTCAATGTTGAGAGAATCATATGCAGTGACAGTAGACGACATGTCCGTAATCGTTGTCAGGTCCTTCAGTCCGGACCAGATGTCAGCATCAGCAGTCGCTCCAGACTGCCCTGCATCACCGCCAGCGGGTGGGCTCGGAATTCTGAGCCTTTTCCTCGCACCCCCAGTTGCGGGAGAATGTGAAGGAGGAGATGTTGACAGGTCGCGTTCCGCTTGACTTGACAATTTTCTCACCAGCAGGTCTTTCAACCCCAGCAGACTTGTGTCTGCCGGAAAGAGAGATCCAAGGTAGGTTTTAAATCTAGGATCGAGCACGGTGGCCAAAATGTAGTGCTCTGATTTCAACAGATTGACCACCCGTGAATCCTTGTTAAGCGAATTAAGGGCTCCATCCACAAGTCCCACATGCCTAGCGGAATCGCTCCGTGTTAGCTCCTCCTTCAATGTCTCCAGCTTCTTCTGCAAAAGCCTGATGAGGGGAATGACCTGACTCAGGCTGGCAGTGTCTGAACTGACTTCACGTGTGGCAAGTTCAAAGGGCATCAGAACCTTGCACAACGTTGAAATCATTCTCCACTGCACTTGAGACAGGTGCATTCCACCTCCTATATCGTGCTCAATTGTATAGGCTTGAATGGCCTTTTGCTGCTCCTCCAACCTCTGAAGCATATAGAGGGTTGAATTCCACCTCGTTACCACTTCTTGCTTCAGATGATGGCAGGGCAGGTTCAGTAGTTTTTGGTGGTGCTCCAGTCTTCTGTACGTGGTGCCTGTACGCCGAAAGTGTCCCGCTATTCTTCTGGCCACCGACAGCATCTCTTGCACGCCCCTGTCGTTTTTTAAAAAATTCTGCACCACCAAATTCAAGGTATGTGCAAAACATGGGACGTGCTGGAATTTGCCCATATTTAATGCACACACAATATTGCTGGCGTTGTCCGATGCCACAAATCCACAGGAGAGTCCAATTGGGGTAAGCCATTCCGCGATGATCTTCCTCAGTTGCCGTAAGAGGTTTTTAGCTGTGTGCGTATTCTGGAAAGCGGTGATACAAAGCGTAGCCTGCCTAGGAAAGAGTTGGCGTTTGCGAGATGCTGCTACTGGTGCCGCCGCTGCTGTTCTTGCGGCGGGAGTCCATACATCTACCCAGTGGGCTGTCACAGTCATATAGTCCTGACCCTGCCCTGCTCCACTTGTCCACATGTCCGTGGTTAAGTGGACATTGGGTACAACTGCATTTTTTAGGACACTGGTGAGTCTTTTTCTGACGTCCGTGTACATTCTCGGTATCGCCTGCCTACAGAAGTGGAACCTAGATGGTATTTGGTAACGGGGGCACACGTCTAACACCAACATAGTTGTCAAGGCCTCAGTTATCCGCTTTGCAGCAGGATGACTGCTGTGATATTTCATCTTCCTCGCAAAGGACTGTTGGACAGTCAATTGCTTACTGGAAGTAGTACAAGTGGGCTTACGACTTCCCCTCTGGGATGACCATCGACTCCCAGCAGCAACAACAGCAGCGCCAGCAGCAGTAGGCGTTACACGCAAGGATGCATCGGAGGAATCCCAGGCAGGAGAGGACTCGTCAGAATTGCCAGTGACATGGCCTGCAGGACTATTGGCATTCCTGGGGAAGGAGGAAATTGACACTGAGGGAGTTGGTGGGGTGGTTTGCGTGAGCTTGGTTACAAGAGGAAGGGATTTACTGGTCAGTGGACTGCTTCCGCTGTCGCCCAAAGTTTTTGAACTTGTCACTGACTTATTATGAATGCGCTGCAGGTGACGTATAAGGGAGGATGTTCCGAGGTGGTTAACGTCCTTACCCCTACTTATTACAGCTTGACAAAGGGAACACACGGCTTGACAAATGTTGTCCGCATTTCTGGTGAAATACTTCCACACCGAAGAGCTGATTTTTTTGGTATTTTCACCAGGCATGTCAACGGCCATATTCCTCCCACGGACAACAGGTGTCTCCCCGGGTGCCTGACTTAAACAAACCACCTCACCATCAGAATCCTCCTGGTCAATTTCCTCCCCAGCGCCAGCAACACCCATATCCTCCTCATCCTGGTGTACTTCAACACTGACATCTTCAATCTGACTATCAGGAACTGGACTGCGGGTGCTCCTTCCAGCACTTGCAGGGGGCGTGCAAATGGTGGAAGGCGCATGCTCTTCACGTCCAGTGTTGGGAAGGTCAGGCATCGCAACCGACACAATTGGACTCTCCTTGTGGATTTGGGATTTCGAAGAACGCACAGTTCTTTGCGGTGCTTTTGCCAGCTTGAGTCTTTTCAGTTTTCTAGCGAGAGGCTGAGTGCTTCCATCCTCATGTGAAGCTGAACCACTAGCCATGAACATAGGCCAGGGCCTCAGCCGTTCCTTGCCACTCCGTGTGGTAAATGGCATATTGGCAAGTTTACGCTTCTCCTCCGACAATTTTATTTTAGGTTTTGGAGTCCTTTTTTTACTGATATTTGGTGTTTTGGATTTGACATGCTCTGTACTATGACATTGGGCATCGGCCTTGGCAGACGACGTTGCTGGCATTTCATCGTCTCGGCCATGACTAGTGGCAGCAGCTTCAGCACGAGGTGGAAGTGGATCTTGATCTTTCCCTAATTTTGGAACCTCAACATTTTTGTTCTCCATATTTTAATAGGCACAACTAAAAGGCACCTCAGGTAAACAATGGAGATGGATGGATACTAGTATACAATTATGGATGGACTGCCGAGTGCCGACACAGAGGTAGCTACAGCCGTGGACTATTGTACTGTACTGTGTCTGCTGCTAATATAGACTGGATGATAATGAGATGTAGTATGTATGTATAAAGAAGAAAGAAAAAAAAACCACGGGTAGGTGGTATACAATTATGGATGGACTGCCGAGTGCCGACACAGAGGTAGCTACAGCCGTGGACTACTGTACTGTGTCTGCTGCTAATATAGACTGGATGATAATGAGATGTAGTATGTATAAAGAAGAAAGAAAAAAAAACCACGGGTAGGTGGTATACAATTATGGATGGACTGCCGAGTGCCGACACAGAGGTAGCTACAGCCGTGGACTACCATACTGTGTCTGCTGCTAATATAGACTGGTTGATAATGAGATGTAGTATGTATAAAGAAGAAAGAAAAAAAAAAACCACGGGTAGGTGGTATACAATTATGGACGGACTGCCGAGTGCCGACACAGAGGTAGCTACAGCCGTGGACTACCGTACTGTGTCTGCTGCTAATATAGACTGGTTGATAATGAGATGTAGTATTTATAAAGAAGAAAGAAAAAAAAAACCACGGGTAGGTGGTATACAATTATGGATGGACTGCCGAGTGCCGACACAGAGGTAGCTACAGCCGTGGACTACTGTACTGTGTCTGCTGCTAATATAGACTGGTTGATAAAGAGATGTAGTATGTATGTATAAAGAAGAAAGAAAAAAAAACCACGGGTAGGTGGTATACAATTATGGACGGACTGCCGAGTGCCGACACAGAGGTAGCTACAGCCGTGGACTACCGTACTGTACTGTACTGTGTCTGCTGCTAATATAGACTGGTTGATAAAGAGATGTAGTATGTATGTATAAAGAAGAAAGAAAAAAAAACCACGGGTAGGTGGTATACAATTATGGATGGACTGCCGAGTGCCGACACAGAGGTAGCTACAGCCATGGACTACTGTACTGTGTCTGCTGCTAATATAGACTGGATGATAATGAGATGTAGTATGTATAAAGAAGAAAGAAAAAAAAACCACGGGTAGGTGGTATACAATTATGGATGGACTGCCGAGTGCCGACACAGAGGTAGCTACAGCCGTGGACTACCGTACTGTGTCTGCTGCTAATATAGACTGGTTGATAATGAGATGTAGTATGCATAAAGAAGAAAGAAAAAAAACCACGGGTAGGTGGTATACAATTATGGACGGACTGCCGAGTGCCGACACAGAGGTAGCTACAGCCGTGGACTACCGTACTGTGTCTGCTGCTAATATAGACTGGTTGATAATGAGATGTAGTATGTATAAAGAAGAAAGAAAAAAAAAAACCACGGGTAGGTGGTATACAATTATGGATGGACTGCCGAGTGCCGACACAGAGGTAGCTACAGCCGTGGACTACTGTACTGTGTCTGCTGCTAATATAGACTGGTTGATAAAGAGATGTAGTATGTATGTATAAAGAAGAAAGAAAAAAAAACCACGGGTAGGTGGTATACAATTATGGATGGACTGCCGAGTGCCGACACAGAGGTAGCTACAGCCGTGGACTACTGTACTGTGTCTGCTGCTAATATAGACTGGTTGATAAAGAGATGTAGTATGTATGTATAAAGAAGAAAGAAAAAAAAACCACGGGTAGGTGGTATACAATTATGGATGGACTGCCGAGTGCCGACACAGAGGTAGCTACAGCCGTGGACTACTGTACTGTGTCTGCTGCTAATATAGACTGGATGATAATGAGATGTAGTATGTATAAAGAAGAAAGAAAAAAAAACCACGGGTAGGTGGTATACAATTATGGATGGACTGCCGAGTGCCGACACAGAGGTAGCTACAGCCGTGGACTACCGTACTGTGTCTGCTGCTAATATAGACTGGTTGATAATGAGATGTAGTATGTATAAAGAAGAAAGAAAAAAAACCACGGGTAGGTGGTATACAATTATGGACGGACTGCCGAGTGCCGACACAGAGGTAGCTACAGCCGTGGACTACCGTACTGTGTCTGCTGCTAATATAGACTGGTTGATAATGAGATGTAGTATGTATAAAGAAGAAAGAAAAAAAAAAACCACGGGTAGGTGGTATACAATTATGGATGGACTGCCGAGTGCCGACACAGAGGTAGCTACAGCCGTGGACTACTGTACTGTGTCTGCTGCTAATATAGACTGGTTGATAAAGAGATGTAGTATGTATGTATAAAGAAGAAAGAAAAAAAAACCACGGGTAGGTGGTATACAATTATGGATGGACTGCCGAGTGCCGACACAGAGGTAGCTACAGCCGTGGACTACTGTACTGTGTCTGCTGCTAATATAGACTGGTTGATAAAGAGATGTAGTATGTATGTATAAAGAAGAAAGAAAAAAAAACCACGGGTAGGTGGTATACAATTATGGATGGACTGCCGAGTGCCGACACAGAGGTAGCTACAGCCGTGAACTACCGTACTGTGTCTGCTGCGACTGGATGATAAATAATGATATAAAAAATATATATATATCACTACTGCAGCCGGACAGGTATATATTATATAATGACGGACCTGCTGGACACTGTCTGTCAGCAGAATGAGTTTTTTATAGAATAAAAAAAAAAACACCACACAAGTCACACGACGAGTGTTTAACTTTTTCAGGCAATCACAATATAGTATACTACTAACTATACTGGTGGTCAGTGTGGTCAGGTCACTGGTCAGTCACACTGGCAGTGGCACTCCTGCAGCAAAAGTGTGCACTGTTTAATTTTAATAATATGTACTCCTGGCTCCTGCTATAACCTATAACTGGCACTGCTCCCCAGTCTCCCCCACAATTATAAGCTGTGTGAGCACAGTCAGATATATACATAGATGATGCAGCACACTGGGCTGAGCAGTGCACACAGATATGGTATGTGACTGAGTCACTGTGTATCATTTTTTTCAGGCAGAGAACGGATTATATTAAATAAAACTGCACTGTCTGGTGGTCACTGTGGTCAGTCACTACTAAACTCTGCACTCTCTACAGTACTCCTAAGCTCCAGTAAATCAAGTGTCTGTCTCAAATCAATCTCACTCTCTCTCTTCTAATCTAAATGGAGAGGACGCCAGCCACGTCCTCTCCCTATCAATCTCAATGCACGTGTGAAAATGGCGGCGACTCGCGGCTCCTTATATAGAATCCGAGTCTCGCGAGAATCCGACAGCGTCATGATGACGTTCGGGCGCGCTCGGGTTAACCGAGCAAGGCGGGAAGATCCGAGTCGCTCGGACCCGTGAAAAAAAACATGAAGTTCGGGCGGGTTCGGATTCCGAGGAACCGAACCCGCTCATCTCTAGTAGTAACTGCAGGGGAGAGCCAGGGAGCTTCCCTCCAACGGAGCTGTGAGAGAAAATGGCGCCCCTTCTCGGCTGCCTTTTCTCCCGCTTTTTAGGTGAGTTCTGGCAGGGGTTAAAATACACCCATATAGCCCTGGGGGTTATATGTGGTGTATTTATGCCAGCCAAGGTGTTTTACATTGCTGCTCAGGGCGCCCCCCCCCTAGCGCCCTGCACCCTCAGTGACCGGAGTGTGAAGTGTGCCTGAGTAACAATGGCGCACAGCTGCAGTGCTGTGCGCTACCTTGTTGAAGACTGATGTCTTCTGCCGCCGATTTTTCCGGACCTTTTCTTGCTTCTGGCTCTGTAAGGGGGCCGGCGGCGCGGCTCCGGGACCGAGCTCCGAGGCTGGGCCTGTGTTCGGTCCCTCTGGAGCTAATGGTGTCCAGTAGCCTAAGAAGCCCAATCCACTCTGCACGCAGGTGAGTTCGCTTCTTCTCCCCTTAGTCCCTCGATGCAGTGAGCCTGTTGCCAGCAGGTCTCACTGAAAATAAAAAACCTAAAACTAAACTTTTCACTAAGAAGCTCAGGAGAGCCCCTAGTGTGCACCCTTCTCGGCCGGGCACAAAAATCTAACTGAGGCTTGGAGGAGGGTCATAGGGGGAGGAGCCAGTGCACACCAGGTAGTCCTAAAGCTTTACTTTTGTGCCCAGTCTCCTGCGGAGCCGCTATTCCCCATGGTCCTTACGGAGTTCCCAGCATCCACTAGGACGTCAGAGAAATTGGTATTATTTTGTGACCACGCCCCCTTCCCCATGAAGCCATGCTCCTATATTTTTACTGCACACTGTCCATATTTTAGTTATGGTGGGGCACCAAATCTGTTTCCGGCACAGGGCACCAAAATGCTTAGTTACGGTTCTGACCATGACTGTGAATATTGGGGCATACTTGCCTACCCTCCCAGATTGACCGTGGGGCTCCCAAAAATCCTGTGGTGCTCTCGGCCACTTGGAAAGGAAGGCAAGTATCCTGGAGCCGGCCTCATCCCCCTCACCATTGAAATTGGGCAGTCTGGGGTGGCCTATGATGCGATTAATGCTAAATCGTGACAATGCCACTAATCTGGTCATTGAATAGCGAGGGCGGGACCACAATGGCACATTTGTGAATTCATCCCAATAGATATCCGCACAAAATCCCCTACCTCTAAACTCCTTAACCTCACATCTTCACTTGGTCTCTCCCAGTGGATCTCCTCCCCCTCCCATGTGAATGGGAGCTCACTGGATCTGGTCTTCACTCACCGTTATGATATTTCTGATTTCTCCAACTCCCCATTTCCCCTCTCTGACCACCACCTGCTCTCCTTTAACCCATCTCTCTCTGCTTCCCCATCTCTCCCTCCAAAGGCTACATCACTAAGCGTAACATTGAGGCTGTCAATGCCACTTCCCTATCCTCCCTGTTTGACTCCCTTCTCTCTCCTATTCTCTTTCTCTCGTGCCCTGAACAAGCCACTTCCCTATACAATGCATCCCTTACTTCTGCTCTTGACTCTGGAGGCAATTCAGAGTTGATCGTAGATGTGCTAAATTTAGCACATCTACGATCATTTACTCTGACATGCGGGGGGACGCCCAGCACGGGGCTAGTCCACCCCACATGTCAGGCCCTACCCTCACGCACAAGTACAAAACCATCGCACAGCGGCAATGCTTTTGTACTTGCAAGTAGCTCCCTACCAGCGCAGCTCCTGCTTGTCGCATCCCGGGTCTCAGCGGCTGCATGTGACATCACGCAGCTGTCGCGGCCCGTCCCCCGCACGGTCCAGCCACGCCTGTGTTGCCCGGACCACGCTCCCAAAACTGCTGCCAAATGGCGCTGGCCCGCCCCCTCCCGCCCACCGAACGCCTCTGCCTGTCAGTTGCCCACTGTGCGAAAACACACAGCAGCGATAAGTTCTGAATTAGCCCTTCTGTTGCTCAACCGACCACTATTCATCAACACCTCAGCCCTAGCACACCAAATGCACCAGATATCTGCAAAAATGCTCACATACTGGCACTGCCGAGCAACAGTGGAAGAAATCACGCTCTAAGTCAGTATTCTTTATTTTCAAAGTTATGCTCTTGTCCTTCAGTGCAGCCCTTTCCAGTTGTACTTCAAGTACCTCATCTCCGCCCAGTTGTCACGCTACTGGTGTATGGTGTGCCCGGTGGAGCAGCTAGGAGGAGATGGGCAGTGTTCACACGGGAGAGGAGAGAGGGACAGATGTAGTTTCTTCTCATATGCAAGAGAGTCTATGGTAAAGCTGAGGTATTCTTTGGCTGTCATGTAACTGGGCTGATACCCAGTGAGCAGAATGTACTTGGAATGTTTGGTGTACTGGGCTAAACCCAGAGAGCAGGATATGCTTGGAATACTTGGTGTTGTAGGCTAAACCCAGGGAGCAGTTTATACAAGGAATACTTAGTGTACTGGGTAAACCCAGAGTGCAGATTATTCTTGGAATACTTGGTGTACTGGGCTAAATGCAGAGTGCAGGATATGCTTGGAATACTTGGTGTAATAGTCTAAACCCAGAGAGCAGATTATGCTGGAAAGCGGAGCAATACCAGCTACACAGGGAATGCTGAAATGCGGAGCAGCACCAGCTGCACATGCAATGCTGGAATGTGGAGCAGTACCAGCTACACAGGATATGCTGGAATGTAGATCACGTCTAGCTACACAGGGAATGTTGGAATGTGAAGCAGTACCAATTGCACAGGAAATGCTGAAATGCGAAGAAGTACCCCTTCCCTTTCAGAATCCAATTCAAGCTTCTCCCACTCCTTTACAAAGCCCTCACCCACTCCTCTCAAATTTACATCTCTGACCTTATCTCCCTTTTCACTCACCCCCATCCTCTTTGCTCTGCTAAATCACGCCTCTCCTGCATACTGATTACCTCCTCCTTCCAGTCCCATCTCCAAGATTTTTCACGTGCTGCTACCTTTCTCTGGAATTCTCTACCTTTTCCCCTCAGACTCTCCACTTCTCTACAAAACTTCAAATGGGCTCCCAAGACCCACTTCTTCACCAAACCCAGCCAACTCTCATCCTAACCCTCAGTTCCACGCTCACTTCTACCCCTTCTGTGTCACCCCTATATGTCTGCCCCTCCCCTTTAGAAACAAGCTGTCACGAGCAGGGCCCTCTTCCCTCATGTGCTTTTCTTTCACTTGCTTAAACCATCTTCTACTTCGTACTCCCTTCGTCAGCACCTTATCCCTCGGTTTTCTCTCACCCTGATTCTTATTTCACTGTTGTCTGCTGACACAGCTATATTTATGTACCGTGTACTTGTCCTATATTGAAAAACAAACAAAAAAGCACCGACAGCACTAGCAGACTTATTATTAAAATAGTTAATATTTGAATAATAAGTCTGCCAGCGCTGTATGTGCTTTTTTGTTTGATTTTCTAGTGGATTATAGTGAAAGGGCAGAGGAGTCCCTATTTTTACAGTGAGCTGCATGTATACAATTTAAGATTCTTTTTATAAACCTATACAAAAAAACTGAGTCGTATAATTAGCGCCAGGGGGATACTTTGTTGTACTTGCTTTGTTTGGCTGTCCTATATTGTCTTGAACTGTAAGTCACTGTTTTCTTGTTTTGCTTATTTGTTTATGTACTCTGTAATTGGTCGCTGCGGATCACTTGTGGCGCCATATAAGTAAAGTATAATAATAATAATAATAATAATAATATTGTGAGTTTGTACACTAAGGGGGGAATTAATTAGGTGTGAGTTTGGTCCTGCAAGCCGAATTCATGGCAAATTTTCATTTTGATTTACGTTTGCAATTCAATTCAATCCTCTGCATTGATTTTACATAGAAAATTCAGGTGTTTTTGTTCGCACACCCCTGAGGAGGAGAAAAGGTAGGGAAAATCCGGGTGTACTACGATATATCAGCGCTTGGGATCCCGGCGCCCAGCATACCAGCGCCGGGATCCTGACCGCTGGAATGCCGGCAGCGGGGTAAGCGCAAAAGAGCCCCTTGTGGGCTCGCTGCGCTTGCCATGCTGTAGGCACAGTGGCGCGCTATGTGCACCATGTACTTTGCTCTCCCTCCAGGGGTGTCGTGGACACCCCAAGAGGGAAAATAGTTGTCTGTATTCCGGCAGTTAGGATCCCGGCGCCGTTATGCAGAGCGCTGGGATCCCTGACAGCCGGGCTATCGAGTGCTTCCCGGAAAACCCCATGGACACCCCCTAATGACTATTTAGGAATTGTGAAGTTTTCTATTAGCTTAATTGGGTCAATAAAAATTAATGGCCTCAAATTACCCTAAAATCAACTTTTTCATGAACTTATGCCCCACAAATGTAACAAAAGAATTTAAATGGAAAATAGTTGCTTATTACAATTTGTAGATTTTTTTTTTTTTCATTTATAGTGGCCTCACGTTACCCCCAAATCTCCTTTTTGTCTACTTTTTTTTTGGCATTTTTCATTTAATTCCTTTGTAATGTAATGAAATGCGTAACCTTTTACATTACTTTTTTTTTAAAATGCACAAATCAGCTATTTCACACTTTTTTTTTTAACTCAATACATTTTTATTAAAAAAAGTGACAGTACGTGTGGTAAGACACATTAAACAACATTATAAAGAAGTGTAATGTACCATTTTTAAAAGAAATTGTAAAGGGAGAGGAAGGAAATAAAAGAAAAGAAAAGGATTGCAATCAGAAAGACTGCGTAGGGAACATACTGTGACCATAGCAGCATAAACGCACCGTCGGGGCTTCCGCAGCGCCGCTCAATGCATCACCTTGGCTTGGAAGGGGTTAATGTTTTGTGGTGGGAGGAACGTGGAGAGAGGGTCCGAGGGGCTGATTGGCTGGATCATGTATAGGGGCTGGCCTGTCATACATATAGGCTGCTGACATGGTACTTCCTCCCTCTTTTCAGCTCTTCTCGTTAGGACTGCAGTCTGCAAGTATTGATCTCTTTCATTATAATCCTCCTTATTCATTCTGCTCACAATCCCATTTAAAACTTTTTTATCTCCCTTTCCTCCGTGCTTTACCCTTTGTATCCTCCTCTACTCCTTTCTTATATCCCATTTTCCTATCCTTCCTTCTCTTGTTCTTCAACTTCTCCCTTACCTACTTAGACCTGCCTTATGGCGCTAGACTTCGTCCCAGCCGCGCCGCTGGCCTCCCCGCCCGGCTCCTGGACGCGTCTGATGTCCAGCCGGCACGGGGAAGGAATGCTGCGGCTGCCGTACGGGAGACCCAGGGCGCGCGCGGCTGGGCTCGGCCGCCCGCCCGGGCTCCCCCGCGCTTGCGCTCTCCATCCCCGCTGCTAGCCGCGGTGGGGAACGATGCGCTGGGTGGCCGGGGACGTACGCGGCGCGCGGCCAGGGATGGTGTCCTGCCGTCTCTGAGCCCGCCGCTCGCTACCCGCGGCTGCTCTGATCACGTGGGGCCGGGACGGAGCTCCCGGCCCGCGGATCAGCGGCCTGATCCTCTCCTGGAGGGGCACTGGGGACTCTGCTGATGTTGGTGGGCGGGAGGGGGGTCGTGCGGCTGCCAGACCTGTACAGTCCAGGCAGCGCGCGCGTGGCACAGTTGATCCTGGTCCCTCTGTTCGGCCCTCCCCTTCACCCAGTCAGGTCCTGCCTGCGCCTTCCCCCGACAGGGCAGGGCATCGCCCCCGCCCCTCTACTGCGCGTCCTCCTTTACCTGTCTCTGATAGGGCGGGGCCCGTCCGGCGGGGGCATTCTGCGTCCGCCCACGGTGGAGCGGCCCACCGGCCCTCTCCTGCCGGGAGTGGCCCCGGAGCGCCCCCCCCCCCCCCCAGGATGCCGCGTCTGGCGCATGGCGCTGCTGCCGCCGCCCATGACCATGCAGCTCCGACCGGGGTTACTCACCCCGTCAGGGGGCGGCGTGCGCCGTCGGGGGTGTCCGTTCCGCCCCTCCCCGTTACCGGTCGTCTCCCGCCGATGTTGCTGCGGACGGGTCACATTCCGATGTTGCGCCTCCTCCTTCCAGTAGCGACGACTCTGCGGTTTCTCATCCTGTGGCCAATGCTCGGGATCGGAGGAGGTCGCGGCGTGGGCGATTGGCGCGGGATTTATCGCAGCGGATACCGTGACGCCCAACAGTGAGGGATCATCCGGGTCCTTGCTCCCAACGGGGGGTTTACGATCCTCCCGTGGAGAGCACGACTCGCGTGGCGGCTCTCATTTTCCTACGCCCGCCACGTCGGCTGCACCCCTGGTGGACACCACCGTTCTGTCCGCCATTTGTGCAGCTGTTGTGTAGGCAGTGGTGCACTTGTTATCCTCCGTACCCGGGGGACTTGGGCGGCCCGCTGCTTCTTTGGCAGATAGCATTGCGCATGCTCTTGCCCCGCTTCTGTCCTCTGGCGGGACGGTTCCCCCGCCTGCCCCGCTCCCGGCTGCGGCAAGCCCGGTGGGGGTTCGGGGGAACCATGTCTCTTTTGTCTCCCCAGCCGCGGACGTCGGGTCAGAAATGGAGTCTGTCGGTGCATCCGCGAGTCGTCCGGTGGCCGTTGGGACGGATGGTGTTCCCTCTCGTGCAGGTGAGTCTTCATCGGACCCCGACTGGTCCCGGGGGAGCGCGGTTACATCCCGTAGCGGCTTGGGATCGGGTACTCACTCCAGCTCCTCTAGCGTCGGCAGCAGTGTGCGTAGGGTTTCTAGCAAGCGCAGCAGGCGCAGCCGCAAGCGTCGGTACATGGACTCTTCCCTTGCCTCCACGTCTTCGGAGGGCCTGTCCTCTTCTGACGGCGGCTTGCACAGGGTTAAGCGTCGCAGACGGCGCGAGCATCGGCATTCAACCTCTTCCGCCTCGCATGTGTCGGGGGAGTCGGACACCGTTCACTGCGCCAACACGGCAGTGCACCGTGGTCTCCGGACCCGGGTCTGAGACCGGACCCGTAAGGGCCTATCTGTCTATATTTTTGCTCTTACTAGTGATGCTCGTATAGCCTTGCTTTCGGCTAAGCAAAAGGGCCGGGACAGCGAGGACGCTTTGCGCTCCCACCCGACTTGAGTTAGGTGCATGTTGATCTTTGCGGCGTGTTACTTAGAGTCGCGCTCGGACGAACACATGAACATCGTGCGCCTTCAATTCCTTATACACGTGCTGTACCATACTTGGCAGCGTTACTACTAGGACTTCCGGCGCAAACAGCATGGGCTGCAGATCTATACCTTCGGTAAAAAGGATGTGGTATTGTGCTCGGTGCTGCCTCAGGGTCCAGCCGGTACAGCAGGAACGACGGGTTCCACGACCTGCCTCTCATTCTGCCAGCTTTTGAGGGGGTTCATTGCGCGCGGGGGCATGGTTAATTCTTCGCTTTCAATCCTGCCCAATGCGGTTTGGGGCGGCGGTGTCGCATTCGTCACTCCTGCATCAGCTGTGGCGGAGGCCACGGGATCAAGGACTGCCCCAGTACACGGCACAGGGGTAATTCCGGCCCGCAGAGCCGCGCTCCCGCGGCCCCAAGCACTGGCCACAGCCCCAACCCCAATTAGACTTCGGGCGCTCATACCCTGGCTGCGACGGTTCCCGTGGCCGGTGGACGCCCTATTCTTACGCTCGGGTTTTCGCACCTTGTTGCCTCTTGCCGATACATGGACTGGCGGATCCCGGGGCTAGTACGAACTTGCATTCGGCTCGGGTGTTTCCGGGCGTGCTCCGGCAGAAGGTTGCGGCTGCATTGTCGTTGGCCGGGATGATAGGCTTTCTCCTCCATCTTTCCTGTCCTCTCGGGTCATCGGTTAATGAGGCTATCCCTATTATCAGGTAGGGTCGTTCACCTATCTGTAAGTTTGATTCGGCCATAGATGCCATTCGGTCGTTTGGTCCAGGGGCGGTGATGTGTGAATTGGACATCGCGTCAGCATTTCGCTCCTCCCGCTGCACCCTTTCGCCTTTCGATTTATGGGTTTTCAACTGGATGATGGCTAATACATCCATCGCTGCCTCCCTGTGGGTTTTTTATCTCTCGTGCGCTGACTTTGCAAGGTGCAGTTCTTTCCTCCGCTGGGGTCTGCAGCAGGCGACGGACGAGCAGGGTATGTCGCACTACCTGGATGATTTTCTTTTGCTCGGCCCATCTGGCTCTGTTCGCTGCGTCGTCTTGCTGCGGTTGGCCATTGGCAGGGTCCCTCCGCCTCCTTGTTTACCTCGGGATTCAGATGAATATGGTCGGTGGTCTCTGAAGGCTCCTTGGGGACAAGGTGTTGCGTCTTCCCGATAGTATCCTCTATGAGCTCGCCGCGGACAAGCTTACTCTACAACAGGCTCAATCCTTCTGGGGCCTGTTTCTTTTTGCTTGGAAGGTTATCCCCATAGGTAGAGTTTTTCTGTGGGAAATTGGAACGGGCGACAGTTGGGATTAGACGCCCTCATCATTTTCTTAGTTTAGCACTCGAGGGATTTACGTATTTGGGACGGATTTCTAGTTCGTTTCACCTCCTCTCTGGAGCTTTTCACAGATGCCTCTGGTGCTTGCGATTCTTGCTGTTGCTGGATATTTTTCCCATACTGGGCGCAGTGGCGCTCTGCCCTGCGTTTTTTGCCATCATTAGGCAGGAGTCCACAGCCTTGCTGGACTGCGGGTCTTCGCGCAGATAGTCTTGCTATGCTGGGTGACCAACATTACGTTGCGAGACAAGCATGTCCCGGCCGAGCGCAACGAAATTGATGATACCCTTTCTCGCGGCGACTGGCAGTGGTTTCGGCAGTTAGCTCCTGCAGCTCTAATCCACGGGGACTTCTGTCCTGCTTCTGTGTGCGGATTGGAGGATTTAGCCCACAGGTCTTTGGCTCCTGCAACTTTTACGGCTTATCTGGCCGAATCGCTACCTTCTGGAGAGGGGCCATAGTGGGTAAGACCCCTCACAAGGCAGATGGCCCTTAGTTGCATTGGATTCGGGATGTCTGGGATGGTGGCAGAAGGCCGATCCCATAACATCTGGGTAGCAGGCCCTCAGGGATAGTGGCAGAAGGCCGATCCCATAACATCTGGGTAACAGGCCCTCAGGGATAGTGGCAGAAGGCCGATCCCATAACATCTGGGTAGCAGGCCCTCAGGGATGGTGGCAGAAGGCCGATCCCATAACATCTGGGTAGCAGGCCCTTAGGGATGGTGGCAGAAGGCCGATCCCAGAACATCGGGGCAGATGGCCCTCCAACATAGGCGTGCGCAGATAATTTTATTAGGGGGTGCACCGCCTGAGGGGCATGTCTAGCACCACCTTCTGGACGTGTCTAGCACCACCCAGAGACATGTCTAGAACCACGACACCCTTGGAAGGGAGAATAGATCCTGTGGTGAGCGCAGCGAGCCACCATGCCTACAGCGTGGCGAGCACAGTGGCTTTCTAGTGCTTACCCCGTTGCCGGCATACTGGTGGCCAGAATCCCGAAGTTGTGATGATGACAGCTGGGATCCCGGCCGCCGGTAAAAGGTATGTGTTCTGGGTCGAATATTTCCATTTTAATATAACACAAGTAAGTTTATAATTTACACATGTGCCATCAGAGCCACGTTTGACTCTTTTTATGCCAGCAGACCCCACCTCTGCAGGACACCAGCATTTGTCACACATGTCCCCATGCTCATCAGCTACTGACAGTAGTGCACCTTATTCACATTATACCCCACAGTATGAGCTGAAATTCACATTATGCCACACAGTATGAGCCGAAATTCACATTACGCCACACAGTTTGTGCCGAAATTCACATTACGTCACACAGTATGAGCTGAAACTCACATTACCCCACACAGTATGAGCCGAAATTCACATTACGCCACACAGTATGAGCCGAAATTCACATTATACCCCACAGTATGAGCCGAAATTCACATTATACCCCACAGTATGAGAAGAAATTCACATTACGCCACACAGTATGAGCCGAAATTCACATTACCCCACACAGTATGAGCCGAAATTCACATTATGCCACAGTATGAGCCAAAATTCACATTATCCCACACAGTATGAGCCGAAATTCACATTATACCCCACAGTATGAGCCGAAATTCACATTACGCCACACAGTATGAGCCAAAATTCACATTACCCCACACAGTATGAGCCGAAATTCACATTACGCCACACAGTATGAGCCGAAATTCACATTACGCCACACAGTATGATCCAAAATTCACATTACCCCACACAGTATGAGCCAAAATTCACATTACGCCCCACAGTATGAGCCAAAATTCACATTATATATATATATATATATATATATATACACATACATACATACATACATACATACATACATACATGTACACACAGGCTTCTTTCTTTTTTTCTTTTTAATTATTCTTTTTCATGAGCGCACCTACAGTCTACAGATTTCCTATTTTATTTATTTATTTATTTATTTATTTATTTTGGGGGGGGGGACAATACATATGCATATATACTGTATATCCCACAAATCAATTTTTTGGGGGTTGGGCAACCAATATATATACTACAACATACATAATTTTATTCCCCATGGCTGACCTGCTCTCCCCCACTCTTTCTACTGCAGAAGGAGCAGCTACAGGCTCTGCTGCAGCCCACAGTGAGCTGTCTCTGTGACATACTGACAGATAGCGTGTGTCTTACCCTCTCTGCTGAGTGCTGAACTGTCTCAGGCTCGCTCAGCTGTGTCCTCCACTCGGGCAGCGGCTCAGATTCCTCCTAAGAGGAATGCTGCCTGGGCTGGGCCTGTGATATTGGTGTGGCTGGCAGCGGCAGTTGAAGGACAGTGAGGACACACGTGGTGGGAGGAGACTGGAAAGCATGGGCGGGAGAAGATGGAGGGTGCGCGGTCTGACATCAACACATCACATCGCGACCTCAGTCACCCCCTAGGCAGCCATTAACACAGTGACAGCTGCAAGCATAGTGCCTGTATACCTGTGGTTCCCAAACTTTTTCAGTTTATGGCACCCTTAGTGTCTGTAACTTAATTCACGGCACCCTAGCTAGCTGCAAATTCATCTAGTGTCAACAAGGTTCTCTTACCATAATAATCTCCTATGTGTGTAGGGATATCAGTATGATATCCCGGCAGACGGGGTACCGGCGGTCACAATACCGATGCTGGCATCCCGATAGTGTAAACCTAGCAGGAGGAAGGTAAGACTGTTCCCCCCTCAACCCTACCTCCTAACCCTCCCTTTCCGCAGCCTAACCCTAACCATCCCCCTTTGTGCCTAAACCTAATCCCCCCCTAACTTCCCCTTCCCCCGCAGTCTAACCCTAACCTCCCAGAGTGGCGCCTACACCTAATACTCCCTCCCTCCCGCCGCCCCGGCCCTAACCCGCCTGCTATACTTATGGTCGGGATTTCGACATCTGCATTGTGAGGGCGGCATTATAACCGCATCCCATGTGTAGAGGTTAACTGAACCCCAGCTAGCAGTTTCATATGGAGACACTCCATAATTTTGAAAATCAGAAAATATAGCTTACCTGCCAAACTTTGGTTCACTTCACTTATGCTGTGTTGGGCTGCTTCCCTCTGCCCCCTCTACTCTCACAGCACAGAAGGGGAGGGACTGTGCGATCCAATAACCCTGTAGTTCCAGTGAGTGACTGACACTCACCCCCACATAACCCTGTGCCGTTCCCCCACCTGCTAGTGTATATACGTAACTTCCCAGAGCTTGCCTAGTTAGGTGGTAGATGCTAGAATCAAGTGGGCTAAGGGACCTTTTCCATAAGGGGGAGGAGTTACGATGCAAGGGGGAGGAGCTAGGCCAGCGGGATAGTTCCTCTACTATCCACGCCACCAACTATTACCTTTAGTAATTAGGTGGTGAGCGAAGCGGAGCGGAGCGAGCCACCGTGCCCGAAGCATGGCGAGCGAAGCGAGCCCGCGAGGGTACTTTTCGGGTACCCTGTTCGCCCGTAGCTCCTCCCCCTGGTGACGTAGCTCCTCCCCTCAATACGTCACAAGGTCCCTTCAGCCCCTCCGATATAGAACCAACCCTAGTTAGGTGCCTTTGAACCACTCCAACTCCAGCACCGTGATTGGCAGCTCCGGTCGGTCCCTACTACCAGCAGCTGCACAGGAGAGTGGTATCCCTGGTAACCAATGGGAGTGGTCTGGGGTCCACCTGACCAGCAGCTCATTGTAGCATGCGGGAGCCGGCTACGGACGGAGGCTCGGACCGGAAGTGACTGGTGTGTTTAAAGGTCCACGCACTGTAGCTGCAGCGCGGCACAGCCTTATGACTTGCCGATTCAAATCATTTGATTTGAGACCGGACTTTGAGAAACGCTTCTCTGTACTGCCTTGTACTTCTCTGTACTGTACTTCTCTATATTGTCCGCGGTGGCAGCCGGCGGCGGCCGCAGCAGCAGAGTGTGTCACTGACAGACTGCAATGAGCAGCGCTGGCACTGCAACAGGATGGGATCGGCAGTGTATCGCGGCCCATGGCGAGCATCGCAAGCGTGGAGTACGGGGGGTGCCAGACATTAGGGGGTGCCTGTGCGCACCAGGCACCCCCCGTGCGCACGCCTATGCCCTCCAACATTTAGGTTATTATTTCAATTATGATTTTGAGATATTTTATTTTCCTGAGCTGTCTGCTTTCTGCTATGTGTGATAAATATTTTCAACCGTCCCTTAGTTAGACAGGGAGTTTTTTCATCCAAGTTTAGATTTAATAGGCCTTCCTTTCAGTCAATAAAGGCCGTCGACGTACGCCCCGAAGGTTTGGGGTGTAGGATTCAGCGCTCACAATACGAGGATATGGGGGTACGATATGGGGATACGAGGTTCGCCTCTTCATGGCGGCCTTTACGATGGCCTTCCACGGTGCGCTCAGGGTGGGTGACCTGGGATCCGTCTCCCGGACTTCAGCCTCGCCCATGCTGGCGGCCCGCGTCGTCGTATGCCCCGACGGTTTGTGGTGTCGGATTCAGCGCTCCAAGACGGACGTAGTCGGCAGGGGGCAGTGGGTTCGAATGGGTCAGGCTCGTGCGCGGGGCATTTGTCCAGTGGCCACGGCCCGGGCTTATTCGTCCCTTCGGCCTCCAACGCCCACCGGGTGGCTCGTCCATCGGGACGGTTCCCCGTTGTCCAGATATCACTCCCGGTCGGTTTTGGAACGTTGTCTTTTGTACCTGGGTCTATCTCCGGCCGACACTGGGACTCACTCTTTCCGCATCGGGGCTGCGTCAGCAGCCGCTGCGGCGGGTTGGTCCGAAGTCGAAGTCCGGGCACTAGGTAGGTGGAGGTCTGGTGCAGTCATACGCTATATCAGGCTTTTTCCTCCCAGTGCGCCCCTTTGAGGACTAGCCGCTCGTCGCAGTTGCACTTTGCGATTGCGGGGGCCTTGAGGAATTTGTGTTTTATCGTTGGTTTTAATTACGGTTTTTGCCGGCTAACGAAGTTTTGTGTTTTTGCCTCAAGTCAAATTGGGCGACCCTTCCCCCCAAAACCCCCTCCCCGTTAGGGACGCAGTTAGGTTGCACATCTACTACTCATACTATCTTTATTTTGTTTATTAACCTGCGTCACACCTTTCTTTTGCAGTACGGTGGTTAGATCCGCACTTTATATGATTTGACGGCCACTCATACATCTACTGGCTGTTCGTGTCTGCTCTGGACTGCGACAAAACCCGGCCGGAGCTGCAGGCTGTGCGCTGGTGGGTCGTAGAGGCCTCTGCTGGGGACGGCCTGTGGGACTGGCTTCGGGCGGCAGTTGGCCGATTTGGGTACCGTTTCTGGTCTTGCATCTGGGTGGCAATGATCTGGTGCGCCGCACTGGGCTCGACCTTCGCCTCGAGATTAGACGTCAGCTGTTGAAACTTATGGCTGACTGGCCGTTTTGCCTGATCCTCTGGTCAGACATCATCCCTCGGCGGTCTTGGCGTGGAGCCTTTACCCCGGGGCGATTGACCTAGTTCGGAGGCGGGTCAATGCGGTTGTCGGTCGTGCTGTCCTCCAGCATGGCAGCCTGGTCGTGCCGCACGGTGGTATCTCCTTCCATGAAATCCGTCACAGTACTGGTATGACGGGGTGCATCTTTTCGTCGGCTGGTATGCTGATCTTCTTGGAAGTCATTATTCACATTCTTAGGCCCCTTTAGGGGTAGTTTTTCATGGGTTCCGTTGCGTTAGTCCGTGTTCTACATTTAGGTCTATTTAGTTAGTTTTGTTCTGCTTTTTAGATCCCTTTAGTTAGTCTTTTCGGAGTAGGTGGCGGTGGCAGGTTGGTAACCTGGCAGTTGGCCGGTTTCTGAACGGTTACTTAATTTTAATTATGAGTTCAAGGTTAGTAAGTTTGGGTGTACTTTTAGGTAAATTTTATAGTTTCATAATTAGTTTACGGGCATCGCTTTACCAAGTGGGTCCATATAACTGGTATAAACATATGTGGATGGTGGGGCCGGTGGCCCAATTTTTACCATGTAGGGGCGGAGCGTACCTCCGTCCCTGCAACTGTTGGTGGGCAGGGGTAGTGGCAGAAGGTCGACCCCTGTCCTTGGATTTTTTTATTTGGATGTCTGGGATGGAGGCAGGAGGCCGATCCCGGAACATCTGGGGCAGAGGCTCCCTCACACATATGTTTTTATTGCTTGTTTTTCTGTATTATAACATTGATCACCCATGTTACGTTTATCATGCTTAACCGTTCTTCTCCCCACCACCTTAGTTAGAGAGGGAAGTCTGCATTTTAGTTTTAGTATTTAATAGGCTTTCCTCTCAGTCAGAAAATAAAAGCTGACCCCTTTCACGCCAATTACAGTTGTTGTGTCTTTATTTTATAAGATAAGTGTGCTTGAGTGGCGCGTGGATGCATCTGACGTGTGAGGTTTAAGACTGCGTAGGGAACATACTGTGACCATAGCAGCATAAACGCACCGTCGGGGCTTCCGCAGCGCCGCTCAATGCATCACCTTGGCTTGGAAGGGGTTAATGTTTTGTGGTGGGAGGAACGTGGAGAGAGGGTCCGAGGGGCTGATTGGCTGGATCATGTATAGGGGCTGGCCTGTCATACATATAGGCTGCTGACATGGTACTTCCTCCCTCTTTTCAGCTCTTCTCGTGACCCGCCCTCCCGCCCTGGGGACTTGGTTTTGTTTTTATTTCATTTGTTCTTCAGTCGGGTTTATTGTGTCGGCTTTTGGTGGCCGGTTTCTGAACGGTTACTTCATTTTAATTATGAGTTCAAGGTTAGTAAGTTTGGGTGTACTTTTAGGTAAATGTTATAGTTTCATAATTAGTTTACGGGCATTGCTTTACCAAGTGGGTCCATATAACTGGTATAAACATATGTGGATGGTGGGGCCGGTGGCCCAATTTTTACCATGTAGGGGCGGAGCGTACCTCCGTCCCTGCAACTGTTGGTGGGCAGGGGTAGTGGCAGAAGGTCGACCCCTGTCCTTTGATTTTTGATTTCCGATGTCTGGGATGGAGGCAGGAGGCCGATCCCGGAACATCTGGGGCAGAAGGCTCCCTCACACATATGTTTTTATTGCTTGTTTTTCTGTATTATAACATTGATCACCCATGTTACGTTTATCATGCTTAACCGTTCTTCTCCCCGCCACCTTAGTTAGAGAGGGAAGTCTGCATTTTAGTTTTAGTATTTAATAGGCCTTCCTCTCAGTCAGAAAATAAAAGCTGACCCCTTTCACGCCAATTACAGTTGTTGTGTCTTTATTTTATAAGATAAGTGTGCTTGAGTGGCGCGTGGATGCATCTGACGTGTGAGGTTTACAGTAAAAAGGAGAGACACCTTACTAGGCATCATATAAAGGCATTTGGGGCCTTACGCACCTATTCAAAAAACTTAAAAACGAGCACCAGTTAAGAGATAGTAACAGATTGAGCCATATGTGAAGCATAAAATTCAGACCACGAGAACCATTTGACTGTAGGAGACTTGACAGACATGGGGGTATGTGGCATACTGGAATGTTAGGAGACAACAGATTTTGGAAAGTTCCAAAAGCCTTTTGATTCTTATCAGTGAGTGGGGGGGTTTATGGCCCCAAAACCAGTTACTTGCAGACCCTGTGACATGTAAAGAGTTAGGACAGGAAGTGTAGGGGGTTTGAGTAGAAGGAACAAAGCAGAGGCTAGAGTTCAGTGTGAGCTGAGGACTGAGGATGGAAGGCACAGGCTAGTGTCCAGGAGAAACGCAGTCTGGGGACTGTGGAACAAACATGGTACTCCACAGTCCCTGGCATGATGGAGAGAAGAGCAGCGTGTGGGTGTTGCTATGAAGAGAGGGAGAGCCCATATCTGCAGTGTAACAGGAGAGCCAGCAGCTTCAGTGAGAGATGGAGAGTGCAGTGTGAGAGCCACAGTATGCAGAGTACAGTGGAAGGAACCAGGAAAAAAGGACCTTCAAGGGTACCCAAGAAACAGGACGGGAGGTGTGATTCTTCGGGAGAGGAAGAGCTGGGTGAGTGGTAGGCAACCACGTTTGGCGGAAGGTCCCCAGTAACGTGTCCATGAGAGATCCCGTTTAGACAGAGCCCCTAGCGAATGGGGGAGAGCACACTGAAATTAATCTCAGTTTGCGGAAGCCGCACTACTGATTCCCAGAGACTGCGCTGGTATGTACTGTACTGTAATGCTGTCACATCATTGTTAATGCTGTTATTGCCAGTGAAGCAAATGAAAGGAGATGTAACCTGATGTAACCCATATGAATATTGTGCTGTAGAGAAGAAAAAGAAGTTAAATGTTACTGTTGTGATAACCCTGTCTGAACTGTGAATAAACTGCTTGCTAATGTGATGAAACGGCCTGGCGTGACAATGCTTTTTAAAATCACTGATGGACATGCCCTGCTCGGCTATCACAGGTATATTTACTAAGCTCCCGATTTTGACCGAGATGGTGTTTTTTCTTCAAAGTGTCATCTCGGGAATTTACTAAACTCAAATCTCGGCAGTGATGAGGGCATTTGTATTTTTTTTTGAAGTCAAAGAAAAAAAATACGAATGAATCCACCATCGGTCAAATACGGCTGTTATTTGATACAACTCGGTAATTTACTAAAAATTCTATTTCACAAACACTGCCGGCAACAGCCAAACACTGCCGTGAAAAAATACAAATCGTAAAAAAAAAAGCAGTTTTCAAATAGACCTGCTTTTTTTTACCGTGTTCTGATAGGCATGCACGGATCCGTGAGATCCGTGCATGTTTATCAGTGGGAAGGGGTGTGAAAAGGTTAAATTTTAAAAATAAAAATGCGTGGGATCCCCCCTCCTAAGCAAAACCAGCCTCGGGCTCTTTGAGCCGGTCCTGGTTGAAAAAATATAGGGGGAAAAATGACATATTTGATCAACCAGCACCGGGCTCTGCGCCTGGTCCTGGTGCAAAAAATACGGGGGACAAAAAGCGTAGGGGTCCCCCGTATTTTTTGTGCCAGCACCGGGCTCCACTAGTCAGAGAGATAATGCCACAGCCGGGGGACACTTTTATAAATCAAGGGGTCCCCCCCCTCCAGCCACCCAAGGGCCAGGGGTGAAGCCCGAGGCTGTCACCCCCATCCAAGGGCGGTGGATGGGGGGCTGATAGCCAAGTGTAAAAAATCAGAATATTGTTTTTAGTAGCAGTACTACAAGTCCCAGCAAGCCTCCCCCGCAAGCTGGTACTTGGAGAACCACAAGTACCAGCATGCGGTGGAAAACCGGGCCCGCTGGTACCTGTAGTACTACTACTAAAAAAATACCCAACAAAAAACAGGACACACACACCGTGACAGTAAAAGTTTATTACATACATGCACACCTCCATACATACATACTTACCTATGTTCACACAAGGCTCGGTCCTCTTCTCCATGTAGAATCCTCGGGGTACCTGTGAAAAAAATTATACTCACATAATCCAGTGTATCTTCTGTTCTTTGAATAATCCACGTACTTGGCAAAAAAAACTAACCGGAAACCCGACCACGCACTGAAAGGGGTCCCATGTTTACACATGGGACCCCTTTCCCCGACTGCCAGGACCCCCCCTGACTCCTGTCAAAGAGGGTCCCTTCAGCCAATCAGGGTGCGCCACGTCGTAGCACTCTCCTGATTGGCTGTGCGCTCCTGTAGTGTCAGTGAGGCTGCACACGGCAGAGATACAATGTTGTGCCTTTGCGCTCCATTGTATCCAATGGTGGGAACTTTGCAGTCAGCGGTTGACCGAAAGTAACCTCACTACATTGGTGTAGTATGGTTAATGGCCTTATGTGTGAGTAAAAGTATTTTATATTGAATACGGTAGAATACAGGTAACCAATGAAGGGTCTAACAGAGTTGATCTGCAGACGATGAACGTCTAGCAAGGAAGATTAGTCTCGCAGCTGCATTCAGAATGGATTGTAGTGGTGAGAGTCTCTTTTTGGTAAGACCAGTAAGAAGACTATTGCAATAATCAATGTGGGAGATAATGAGAGCATGGATTAGTGTTTTTGTAGTGTCTTGTGTAAGGTATGGTGGTATTTTAGATATGTTTTTTTAGATGCATGTAACATGATCTTGAGACAGATTGAATGTGGGGAGCAAAGGACAGTTCTGAGTCAAGTATGACACCTAGGCAGCGAGCTTGTGAGCTAGGATTGATTGCTTAGTTCTCAACAGTGATAGAGATATCAGGTTGGTAACTACTATTGGCCGGTGGAAATATAAGTAGCTCTGTTTTGGAAATATTAAGTTTGAGGTGGCGAGATGTCATCCCAGATGAAACAGCAGAAAGGCATTCAGTGACCCTGACCAATAAAGATGGTGACTACGTTCCCTGTACTTTCCCAAGCTGATGCCAACTCTTTGTTTTTAGAGGTGGATGTCTCTATTACCAAAGTTGGCGGTAAGTTTCTGGCAAGTTCCACCCCTGTGTATTTGTCTTTGAGATTCCAAGCATCTGACAACCTTTATGCTGTTGTAGACAACAAGGAACTAGTAGCAATGAAATTTGCATTAGATTAATGGCTTTAACAAGAACTTGGTTTGTCATAATCTTAATCTGGTACTGTAGGTAACTTTCAGAAATGGTACTAGAACTAATGAAGCAGATGCATTGTCATGCTTATTAGACCCTCTGAATAAAGAATAATTGGTGAAACCCAAAACCATATTGGATCCAATCTGTCTTTTGTCTGAATCTACAGTTATTCCCCAAAAACAGGCAGCAGAAAGATTAGATCCACCGGAGTAACTTCCTAAAATATAGGAATGGAGGCAATACCCACACTTCCAGGGCCTGATGTCAGATGCAGTTGAGTGTTTGTTTGCCACTGTGGATGCGCCACAGCTGCAATTGAGATGCATGGTCTCAGAAAATGTATTGGGCATTACTGGGCGGTGACTGGGAGATGTCTATGTGGACACATAGATAAGGTCGGTTTTACGGGCATTACAGGAGAGTTGTTGATGTTTTGCTGAAGTGGTTGAGAACTCGCAGAAGCGATGCCGCAAAAGACGCACATATGGACACTGCAGTGTTATAATTTATCCTCTGTGGTTATTGGTGGCCCACCATACGATGTGACATCGAGAACTATGTCTCCGTTTGTGCAGAAAAATACCAAGTATCTCTTGGTCTGTTGAACCCCATTACTTGTCCAAGGACATACTTGGCCTCATATATCAAAAGACTTTATCACCGATGTACTTCTTTGTTGAGGGTTTCTTATCATCTGGGTTATAATAGACTGAATTTCAAAGAATGCTCATTTAGTTCTATTAAAGGGATTTCCTTCTGCTTCTGTAGAGATGTGCCCTGTGTCACAGGACGGGCCAGTGGCAGAAGAATGCGGCTGAGGACCCGGAGAGGACAATGAAGCTCCCCCCTGGTGCCTCTCCCTCCAGGACAGGTAGGCCCTCGATGAGGCCACCTGTCAAAAACCACCCCTCCTCCCTAGACCACCAGGGATCGGGCATAAGGCCCACGGGGATCAGTCAGGCCTCAGGCCTGTGGATGCAGTAGGCAGGCACTAGGCCCGGGGCCAATATCAGGCATTAGGCCTGTGCCTGTTGTTTTGTTCATATGTTTGTGAATCCAGTCATAAGGATACTGTCAAAGTCAGAAAAATATCACGATGCACACTGCCATATTTGCACCTCATACATGTCCTCACTGCGCATGCGTACACTCTCCCGTGCGTGCGCATACTCGCAGTCGCGTGCACCCGCAGGCGCACGATATGCGCATTTACGGTAGAGTTTGTGTGCGTCTAGCGGGCGACTCGTTCATAACATATTTTAACTATATAATGTATTTTGTAGATTATGGTCCCTTTGATAGAATCTGAAAGTTTGGTTAATATAGCATGTTCATGGACAGAGAGATCCCTCATTGTTTGATACGAAGGGTCAGACAGGAGTAATACAGTGGTGTTTAGTATCCATCGGAAGAGTATTTAATTAGCAATATTCCGGTGTTGGTTTGAAGCAGATTAATCGCTTGTGCGAATAGTTATGGACATAAGAAGTTTATGTCCATTTACTATTATTTGCACTTACTTATCCATGCGGCGGGAAACCTAGTTTCCCACCCACCTGAGCAGTTGGAAGTAGACACAGCCCACCTGTATGAATCAACCTATGACCTTTTGTTATAATGCGAGGAGGAATTCCTGTGTCCAATGAACAATGAGATTGTAGGGACCATTGAATTGTATTGTGTGTGGGGCATAAATAGACAAGCCGATCACATCCAGCTCACTCTTCAACGGTTCTCATTGCTGATAATCGGGAGCTGGATGTCCAGAGGCGCATGCGATCGTTCCCCTTTGTGCGTAAGTTTTTCTCCGCAATCATATTGTCTTTCTTGTTATTATGGGCCATATCTCTCTCTCTCTCTTCTCCTTTTTCTTTCATTTTCCCTTAAAACGTAATTGTATTGTATTGTATTTACTGTGTAGTTATCTGGTTAGTTAGTCTATGTTATATTGTAGTGTATGACTTGTAATTGTATTATTCTTTTTCAAGTATAACATTCATATAAGGCGTTAGACCCTAAGCACGGTATTTGTGTATTTCTTATAGTGTTAAGTATTCTCAGAGCGTCGGTGACGCTCGAACAGCTTTTAAGTTAATAAGGTTACACGGTGTTGCATCTACACTCAATCTCTGCACCAAGGTTTACTGCATAATACACTGTTTTATGGTATAGTTACAAAGGTTTAACATTGTGAGCGTCTGCGCCGCTGGTGATCTCCTCGTGGTCTCGAGCGTTCGCATCGCTATAGCAAATCATTACGTTAGTCGGCAGCAAATAGCGTGCCTGCCTGTGATCTCTTGGCCGTGAGCGAACGTAACGCTTGAGCATCTCGACTACGGCTAAGCGATTGTTATGCAACGTGCGTACCCTTACGGTACTCCATACGTCAATAGCGTACAGTGTTCTTAGACCTCTTAAAGGGTTTTAAGTAAGATAAATAATTTAGCTTTATCAATTGGGGGCTCGTCCTGTCCTTCACATATCTCTGCTAGGTAATTTCAGCAGACATTATCCATCAGCAAAGGGCGGGAGATCATATTCTTCGCAGTGCTGACGGGATAAGCGTCTGCTTCGCTTAGTAAAGGGTGCTGAGGGAATCCGGAACCGGAGGTAAGAACAAAACGCTAGTGTCTTTTAAAACTGTTTATTTTCTGTCTTGCGTACGCACGCACATATCTGCATTTCTTTTTTTTTTCATTCGTGTATTCTCATATCACTCTCCTGTTTGCCATTTTATAATTGATAAAACGTGCTAAGAGAGATTTGTCGCTATTTCATAGTTAGTGTAAAAGTAATATATTAAGGGATAAAGTGTAAAGCCCACACGCAACTCTACCTAAGGTATAAGGAGAGATTGGTGTGGTGCGCGGTAGACGATCGAGGATCATCTACATTGATAAACGTGTTAGGTGTGTTGCGGTGGATATTTGCTTTGCGTACACGTGTCTCTAACAAAGGGTGAGACTCGCGTACGCAACTCAAAGGCCGACGCACGCAGCGTATATTACGCAACGGAGCGTCCGGGTACGCCCACGTAACTCAAATCACACGCTAGTGTTAGTTTAACAGGCGAAAAGGTGGCAACGTGGTAAGTAGCGCAAGTCTATTTTAGTGTCCGAAATTTAGATTAACAGATCCTTCTCCAAATTCACAACACATCTGGTCTAAAGAAAATTTCTGCGCAGAAATAGAAATAGAAACAAAAGTGTACATGTGGTGAGTGAGTGCTTTGTATAAGTTTATACAATTTTCCAGGTTGAACCACAAGAAGTCGAGTTCTCGCAGAGGTACATGCATGTAAGTGTCGTACATGGTGGCGAGGGAGGCATCCCTTGTTAAATATAAAATTTGAGCAGTAGAGTATAGTAGACCAGGAGGTCATACTGAAGCACAGACCAGGAGGTCCAGGTACAGCAGACAAAGAAGTCTGCTATAAATAAGAGAAAAGGGCACAACCCAGGGGGGGTTGGTGCAAAAACCATATAGGCCAATAAAGCTCTGGCTGAAGGAATTCGCAGCCGAAATTTTCGATTCCACTGGTCGCTCAGTACATAAGATTAGTTGCTTATGTGCTAAACGATTGTACCGCACGTAATTGTGTGCATTAGTTAGTCTGACCAGTACCATTTGTGTACGAAACCGGTCATAAAACTATTTGTACATTCTAACGTGATTTGTGTAATTTTTTATTTTTTCAAAAAGGGAAATTCGCTGGTCACTCAGGAATTATCCGACAACCCCACCTTTACTGGAAAGGGTTAATGCTCTTCGGATCACACTCACATGTTCCAGTAAACGAAGGTTAATAGGGGCCCTGGGTCGAGTACGCCAGCACTATATCAGTGTGTGGGCATATTGGTCGGCGTGGGCGAGTGAGTGAGGTGCTCGGTAAACTTCACCGTCAACCTATCTTTGAATATTTTGGTTTTTTGTAAGGGTTTGCTGAAGACCCTGATTGAAGGTCAGAGGTGGTGAAAGCAACGCCTGCAAGTTATGGGGGCTAATTGTTCAGGAAGGGGGCGATCAACCTCGGTTCGGGTTGATTCAGTGAACCGACCAGTCGGGTCGGCAAGGTATGTAATGTGTGAAAAATATGGTTTACATACAGAGGTTTTATGTGATGAATGGGAGAGAATGACAGTACATGACGGGGAGAAATTCCCAAGAGTAGGTAGCTTTAGCCCAGAAGTGTTGCAAAATTTAAGGAGGAGGATATGTCTCATTAAATCAACAAAGAGACGAATCCAACATTATGATTATTTGCAGTTATGGCAACAGGAGGGTGAAATACAGAGAGGATTGGCTCTGGCGGCGGGATCTAATCCTATCAAGAAATTGATAGCCACGGCCCCGCCGCCACCATACATATCAGGAGAGAAATTGGTTGCGGAGAATGACGCATTAGGGTGTAACAAACAAACACTTAGCAACTGTGTAAATGTTAATAAGTTAACTAATGCAAGTATTAACCCGTGCAAGTTGTACCCTGTTTTGAACTTTCCCCAGGAGTGTGATCAAGAGGACGAATCGGCAACAATATCAGCGCTCTCTCTAGCAGCCACCATAGCAGAGACAACAGTAGGCACGGCTCCACCCACGAGATTAGTAACAAAAGCCCCTAGCGGAGGGATAGGTGAGGTCGTATCAACGGGTAAGTACGGCACCATACACTATGCTGAAACCATTTCACCACAGGCTGTAGAATCTACACAGAATGATGTTAGTAGACTTAATCCTGTTAGGGTAATAGCAGTGCCAAATGGGAAAACGGACACTTCAGGAATCACTCCTGTTAGGAACATTGCCATGTACAGCCCATTTTCCCGAATGGAATTAAGAACCATAGTGTCTGAATTCCCTGACCCTAGGAAAGACTTAGTTGCTAGCCAGAAATACATCAGAGACCTAGGGAACACTTTAGAGCCCAATAACAAAGACTGGCAGATATTGCTGAGGGCATGTTTACCCTCCAATGTCGACGCAGCTCAATTTTTAGCTGACTGTGGATTGGATCAGGATGTACCTCTTACAGATGTGTACAACAAAGATAATGTAAAAAGAATAAGCTTACAGTTAAAGGAGTATTTCCCAGCGGTAGTTAAATGGAACAAGATATTCTCCATTAAACAAAAAGAGTCAGAAACTGCTGCAGAATATTTTCACAGGGCATTATTAGAAATGGCAAAATACACAGGTATAGAGGACATTAAAACAAACATAAACCATCGAGAAGTAGCAGTATCTGTACTAATGGATGGTTTAAAAGAGACATTAAAGACAAGGGTACAGACCACGCAACCATGTTGGCGAGGTCTGTCGGTGGCTACTTTGAGAGAGGCTGCTATTGATCACGACCGGAATATCACCAGACACAGGGAATCGCAAGGTGATAAATTAATGGCCGTAAGTATACAGGCCCTGACCACATGGCAGCCTTTGTATAAATCACCAAACCCTGTGGGTAAGTCAAATGTGGTAACTTGTTTTTCTTGTCATAGACAGGGACACATGGCACGAGATTGTAGAGTGAAATATTCACAAAACTCATATCAACCCCCTAGACAACGACACGACACACGACATTGGGAGCAGGGTCCGCAGAAACGGAGTTATGAGCCACATGCAGGGGAAACAAAAAGATATCCCCCGAACAGAGACTGGCAAGCCTCTGGTAGTTCCCATTTAACCCCTTCACAAGTAGTTGCTGCCAGCGGGATTCAGGGAGGTCACCATACCCAATAGGGGTGTGGCCATACCTGTAATCTGCAGCCAGTAAAATTGATTGCAAGTCTTGGGAGTGAACCTGAAATTGCAATTAATGTAGCTGGTAAATCATTAAACTTCCTTGTAGATACAGGGGCGGCCAAATCAGTGATAAATTCGACAGTGGGCATGAGAACCACTGGTAAGACAATTCCAGCCATGGGAGTAACGGGAGTAGTCCAGCATTACCCTGTTAGCAAACCAGCCGAGATTACAATAGGGCCTTTACATACCAAGCATTCCTTTTTGCTGGCTGCATCGGCACCGACTAATCTCATGGGAAGAGACTTATTGTGTAAAATGGGGTGCGTCATTTATTGTACTCCTGAAGGTGTATTCTTGGACATACCTGAGAATCACGCTCAGGAAGTGCGAGACATGTTAGACTCCCCATCAAAATTAATGTCACATACCATTATGACAAATAGGACTCCAATCCAAGTAGAAGAAATGACATCCCAGATACCAGAGTCACTGTGGACTAAAGACGGACAAGACACTGGATTGATGGCAAACGTAGCTCCGGTAGTTGTGCAAGTAAAAGATGGTAGGATAGCTCCAAAAATCCCACAGTACCCTCTGAAGCCAGAGGTGGAGTTAGGAGTTTACCCAGTAATAGAGCGCTTGCTACAACAGGGCATTCTGGTAAGAACGTCCAGCACTGCCAACAGCCCCATCTTCCCTGTGAAAAAGAGTGGGGGGAGGGGTTACCGGCTAGTGCAGGATCTAAGGGGGATTAACAAAATAGTTGAGAGTCAGTTCCCCGTAGTGCCAAATCCAGCTGTCATCCTTATGCAAATCCCTCCCACTGCGAAATTTTTCACTGTTATTGACCTCTGCTCCGCTTTCTTTTCGGTACCTCTGCACCCTGACAGCCAGTATTTGTTTGCATTTACATACAGAGGAGTCCAATACACATGGACTCGATTACCACAAGGTTTCATAGACAGTCCAAGTATATTTTCCCAGGCTTTGCATGATTGTTTACAGTCTTTCCAACCAGAGAGTGGATCAGTATTAATACAGTACGTGGATGATCTACTACTGTGTTCTGATTCATTGGAAGCATCCCTGAAGGATACGAAACAGCTCCTGTTTCATCTTTCAGACACAGGACACAAGGTTTCCAAAGACAAGTTACAATTATGCCAAACTAAAGTAAAGTATTTGGGACACTGTCTAACACAAGGACTGAGACACCTGACCGCTGATAGAATTCAACCAATTAGAGACATGACTCTGCCACAAACCCAGCAACAGATCAGAACGTTTTTAGGAATGTGTGGGTATTGCCGTAACTGGATCCCAGGGTTTTCCATTCTAGCGTTACCTTTGCAGGAGATGGTCTCCTCAAACAAACCTGATCGGATTTCGCATACAGACGAGTCCGAGATGGCATTTGAGAGACTTAAACAGTGCCTAACGCAGGCACCAGCATTAGGTATGCCAGACTATGGGAAACCCTTTGAGCTGTACGGAACAGAAAGTGCTGGTTGCGCGGCAGGCGTCTTAACCCAAAAGCACGGTGATGCCAGCAGGCCAGTAGCATACTACAGCGCTCAGCTAGATACGGTAGCACGATCCCTCCCCACATGCTTGCGAAGCGTTGCTGCGATAGCATTGCTAGTAACGAAAAGCGAAGATGTAGTGCTAGGTCACAACCTCACAATTCATACACCACATGCAGTGTCAGCCTTGCTAAATTCTGCCCAAACCAGGCACGTCTCATCAGCACGGTTTACAAGATGGGAATTGGCACTAATGGCCCCCGTAAACATCACCATAAGGAGATGCAGTGCATTAAATCCTGCAACATATCTCCCAGGTGTGCCTGGACAGGCACAAAGGGTGGAGGATGAGAGTGGTGGGGAAGGAGGATTTAATACAAAGGAGGACACACATGATTGTATGGAATATTTGACCCAAAATTTTACCGCAAGGCCTGACATCAGTGACAACCCACTGGAAGATGTAGATCTAACTTTCTACACGGACGGTAGTTGTCACAGACAGTCAGACTCGGGAGACTTGTGTACTGGATACGCAGTCGTAGATGACCAAGGCACCATAGAAGCAGAACCGCTAGGCCCACCTCACTCAGCCCAGGTTGCTGAACTGGTCGCCCTAACCAGAGCATGTGAATTGGCTAAGGGCAAATCAGCCAATATCTACACCGACTCTAGATACGCATTCGGGGTAGTCCATGATTTCGGAGCCCTATGGCGCCTCAGAAATTTCATGACGGCAGCTGGTACACCGGTAGCGCATGCAGCCCACATAAAAAGGCTTCTAACAGCGATACAGGAACCCGACAGAGTGGCTGTTATCAAGTGTAAAGCACACACCTATAGCCAGGACCCAGTATCACTTGGTAACAGCCGAGCAGACGAAGCAGCTAAGTTAGCAGCTGGTACCCCCAGACAGACAGACACCACACAACTGATGGTATTTAATACCATCAACACACAGAAGTTGTGTGAGATGCAAAATTTGTGTTCCACACAGGAAAAGGCAGTCTGGAAGGCAAAGGGATATGGCCAGGAGTCCTCAGGACTCTGGACGGATGGACAAGGTAAACCGGTGGCCCCCAGAGCATATCTCCCATGTTTAGCTGAGGCAGCTCACGGGCTGACTCACCTGGGCAAGGAGGGAATGTGCAAGTTGGTAAGAGCATATTGGTGCGCCCCAGGATTTTCATCTCATGCAGGTAAGAGAGCAATGTCATGCCTTACCTGTTTGAGAAAGAATATCGGAAAGGCAATACCAACAGAACCATCTCATATCCCACCTACAGGCGGACCTTTTCAGGTAATACAGATTGACTTTATCCAATTACCCCCTTGTCGAAATTTGAAATATGTACTTGTTTGTATAGATGTATTCTCAAATTGGGTCGAAGCATTTCCTGCGGCCACAAACACCGCTATGTTTACTGCTAAGAAAATTGTGCAGGAATTTGTATGTAGATATGGTATCCCTAGAATAATTGAAAGTGATAGGGGTACCCATTTTACAGGTGATGTCTTTCAAGGAATGTGTAAGTTGATGGGAATTGATAGCAAGCTGCACACTCCATACCGTCCACAGGCGAGTGCGAAGGTGGAAAGAGTGAACAGCACTATTAAAAATAAATTGAGCAAAGTCATGACGGAAACAGGATTGACATGGCCAGAAGCTTTACCCATTGTACTGTACAGCATCAGAACCACTCCCAGGCCCCCTCTTAATCTGTCTCCCTTTGAAATCTTGTTTGGTCGACAACCGCATGTTATGATTAACCCTCAGGATGATTTGAAGTGTAACAATGAAGTGACTGTAAAGTACCTGGTTAATATGAGTAAACAGCTAAGGAATCAAAATGATAATTTGAAGTTAGTGATTCCTGATTTGCCAGATAGTAATTGTCATGGCATTGAACCTGGGGATTATGTAATGATACGGAATTTTCTACGCTCAGGTTGCCTTATTGACAGATGGGAAGGACCATACCAAGTCTTATTGACTAGCACTACAGCATTGAAGGTTGCCGAGAGAGAGACTTGGGTTCATTCGTCCCATTGTAAGAAGGTTGCTGATCCAGAGAGGTCCCGTGATAAGGAACAGACGGTAGAGGAATTTGTATCACTGGAGTGTCTGTTCCAGGAGGACTGAGGCGGCACCTGAGCATTGAAAATCACAAGATTAAAAGCAGTTGTCGATTCCCTGTTCCCTTTTATTGTTTTTCTCCACTTCCCATCCCCTCTCCCTCAAACTATTTCTCCCCCCTTCTCATTCTTCTTCGTTTCCTCCTATAAGATGGACTTGCCCCAAGAGACTGTGATCCGGATTTTCCTGTTGACCATGATGTTGACCAGAGCAGTCTGTTCCGGCGAGAGTACCATGGAGGTCGAGAAAGGTTCTGGAATGGGTTCTGATGACAAAGATGGAGGCGTAGTTTTCCAAGAACAACTTAACCAACAAGTAAAGGCGAGTATCAGAAAACGATCCGATAACATAGACCATAGAAGGAATTGTGAAGGATTGTTAGCTGAAGAAAACTGTATCTGTAGGCTCTGTGACAATGTAGTTGAGGATGGGTGCATTAAGAAATGCCAATCCAGTTTTAATATCCACATGGACCGGCATCCCTTGAGTGACTATCACTCCTTAGTGGGTAGTGTGTTAAATCAAACAGATTGTTGGGTATGCTCTCAAGTACCTCAAGGTCATAGCAAATCAGGACTAGTACCATTTCCTTTAACGATAGGGGAGGTACTTGAGCTAAAGGGTGGGAGACCGGTGGACAGGAGGTTTAATATCTCCAGTCCTCCTAGTTTGAAGCTCCACCAATATCATGTGGATAGATCCCTAATATGTTTTAACATTACCAATCCCCGAAAGCCGGGAAATTGGGAAGTGTCATGGAGTAACCAAACCATGACCTTTTCATATAGGGCAGATAGAATGCCTACAGATACAGAGCTTATACGCCACATAGCCAGTAGAGAAAAATCTTTCCGATATAGGTATACCGTAGGAAGTAGGATTACGAGAGTTGGAGAGGTATCACCAGGATACTGTGCACATATCGTACAAACTGATACGTGTACTAGACAGATGGGAGAATTAGGGTTAGGAGATTTCACATGGAAGATGTGTAATATGGTTATGTCCTACTCCGTCCCATATGTTCTCCCCGATGATGCATATTTCATATGCGGGAGGAAGGCGTATAAGTGGCTTGCCCCAAACTCTGAAGGATTGTGTTATATTGGAAAAGTACTGCCTGAAGTAATGACTGTATCACATGCCAAAATGAAAGATATTCACCGTGGTGCCCAAGCTCCTTATACTCACACCCATTACGAGCACATCGTTAAGCGGCACCTGATAGAAAGAACAGAGCATCCGGCCTCTGACCTCATCAGTGAATCCACCGGGATTCAATTCCTAATCGCGTTAGATATCACTCGCACCGCTAGAGGAGTGCTGAACTATAGATACATCTCTGCGCTTGCAAATTTGTTAGATAATATCACAGAAATGTATGATGACACGTTTAGGTATACTGGAAGAGAACTTCAAGCTTATAAAACAGAACTAGTTCAGCATAGAATGGTTCTCAATTATCTCACAGCAGTAACAGGTGGATATTGTGTCACACTGGCAACACAATACGGCGTGAAATGTTGCACATATATTACGAATAGCACCGAGGACCCGGTCGAGGTCATAGACCAAAAGATGGACGATATTCTCCAATTGAAGTGGGAATTTCGCAGGAGACACAATCTCACCCTTGCTGCTGTGAGTAATGAGCTGACTAGTTGGGTGTCATGGTTGAACCCGCGAAATTGGTTCTCTGGTTTAGGAGAATGGGCTCAAGGAGTCATAATGGATGTAGGGAAGTTTCTCCTATGTATCTTAGGTGTTGTCATATCGATTGGCTTGATATTTAGATGCGGTCAGGCTTTAATGAAGTGCAAACGTAGTACCAGGGTAATGAGTCTAAGGAGTGAGGAAATTGTAATTCCAATGGATTTGATTTATGACCCAACTGTAGAAACAATGATGTGATGAAAATGCGATTATACGGTCCGTTTCTTTCACCTGTTTTTTCCGGTTTCTCCTAGGTAAAAAGACCCACGTTTGACGAGGAATTTGATGATCCTGTATACAGACAACTGATGGATTAAAGAAGAAGTTTTGACAACCTTATACACAGAGATTTGATGAACTATGCCATAGACCCCCAGTTTCCCTAGAAATTTTAAAATTACGCTAGCCCAACACTTTTGTAAGTCTATGGACATTGACAAAGCTTTTTGCCCACGCCTTTTGGCAAAAGCACAAAGAAGACTGCATTCAACAGACACCGAACAAGACTTCAATCGACAAATGTTCATTAACCTGACATAGAATACCACTGCATTTACCGTAATTATGTCTTATCTTCATCTCTACAACCTTCAGGTAATTACACACATAGTCGATAGGGAATACAGGCACAGATATCAGCAATCACATGTTCCCCCATTCATGTATCATCAACTAAAATGTGCTCCCCCATTTTGTTGCAACCACAGCCGAAAAGAGCTCGGTAAAGTTTGACAGCCCATCCACAGACCCGTACCACGGGATAAGAAGGAATTCAAATGTATACTTCGCAATACCTCGAAGCTTGATTTAAAACACGTACGGCACGATGATACATGACCCCCAAACACGGATTCACACACACATGCTTCTGCTATCTTACTAGGTCATACCCTTTTCCTAACTTCTCCTCTCCTCCCCTACCCAACCATAGAAATTTATTTACACTTGACATATATTTTTCTCTTTTTGAAATGTTTTAGGAAGTGGCAGTTATTGTTGACTGCCAAAGGGTGGACTGTCAAAGTCAGAAAAATATCACGATGCACACTGCCATATTTGCACCTCATACATGTCCTCACTGCGCATGCGTACACTCTCCCGTGCGTGCGCATACTCGCAGTCGCGTGCACCCGCAGGCGCACGATATGCGCATTTACGGTAGAGTTTGTGTGCGTCTAGCGGGCGACTCGTTCATAACATATTTTAACTATATAATGTATTTTGTAGATTATGGTCCCTTTGATAGAATCTGAAAGTTTGGTTAATATAGCATGTTCATGGACAGAGATAAATAGACAAGCCGATCACATCCAGCTCACTCTTCAACGGTTCTCATTGCTGATAATCGGGAGCTGGATGTCCAGAGGCGCATGCGATCGTGCCCCTTTGTGCGTAAGTTTTTCTCCGCAATCATATTGTCTTTCTTGTTATTATGGGCCATATCTCTCTCTCTCTTCTCCTTTTTCTTTCATTTTCCCTTAAAACGTAATTGTATTGTATTGTATTTACTGTGTAGTTATCTGGTTAGTTAGTCTATGTTATATTGTAGTGTATGACTTGTAATTGTATTATTCTTTTTCAAGTATAACATTCATATAAGGCGTTAGACCCTAAGCACGGTATTTGTGTATTTCTTATAGTGTTAAGTATTCTCAGAGCGTCGGTGACGCTCGAACAGCTTTTAAGTTAATAAGGTTACACGGTGTTGCATCTACACTCAATCTCTGCACCAAGGTTTACTGCATAATACACTGTTTTATGGTATAGTTACAAAGGTTTAACATTGTGAGCGTCTGCGCCGCTGGTGATCTCCTCGTGGTCTCGAGCGTTCGCATCGCTATAGCAAATCATTACGTTAGTCGGCAGCCAATAGCATGCCTGCCTGTGATCTCTTGGCCGTGAGCAAACGTAACGCTTGAGCATCTCGACTACGGCTAAGCGATTGTTACGCAACGTGCGTACCCTTACGGTACTCCATACGTCAATAGCGTACAGTGTTCTTAGACCTCTTAAAGGGTTTTAAGTAAGATAAATAATTTAGCTTTATCAATTGGGGGCTCGTCCTGTCCTTCACATATCTCTGCTAGGTAATTTCAGCAGACATTATCCATCAGCAAAGGGCGGGAGATCATATTCTTCGCAGTGCTGACGGGATAAGCGTCTGCTTCGCTTAGTAAAGGGTGCTGAGGGAATCCGGAACCGGAGGTAAGAACAAAACGCTAGTGTCTTTTAAAACTGTTTATTTTCTGTCTTGCGTACGCACGCACATATCTGCATTTCTTTTTTTTTCATTCGTGTATTCTCATATCACTCTCCTGTTTGCCATTTTATAATTGATAAAACGTGCTAAGAGAGATTTGTCGCTATTTCATAGTTAGTGTAAAAGTAATATATTAAGGGATAAAGTGTAAAGCCCACACGCAACTCTACCTAAGGTATAAGGAGAGATTAGTGTGGTGCGCGGTAGACGATCGAGGATCATCTACATTGATAAACGTGTTAGGTGTGTTGCGGTGGATATTTGCTTTGCGTACACGTGTCTCTAACAAAGGGTGAGACTCGCGTACGCAACTCAAAGGCCGACGCACGCAGCGTATATTACGCAACGGAGCGTCCGGGTACGCCCACGTAACTCAAATCACACGCTAGTGTTAGTTTAACAGGCGAAAAGGTGGCAACGTGGTAAGTAGCGCAAGTCTATTTTAGTGTCCGAAATTTAGATTAACAGATCCTTCTTCTGCGCAGAAATAGAAATAGAAACAAAAGTGTACATGTGGTGAGTGAGTGCTTTGTATAAGTTTATACAATTTTCCAGGTTGAACCACAAGAAGTCGAGTTCTCGCAGAGGTACATGCATGTAAGTGTCGTACATGGTGGCGAGGGAGGCATCCCTTGTTAAATATAAAATTTGAGCAGTAGAGTATAGTAGACCAGGAGGTCATACTGAAGCACAGACCAGGAGGTCCAGGTACAGCAGACAAAGAAGTCTGCTATAAATAAGAGAAAAGGGCACAACCCAGGGGGTTGGTGCAAAAACCATATAGGCCAATAAAGCTCTGGCTGAAGGAATTCGCAGCCGAAATTTTCGATTCCACTGGTCGCTCAGTACATAAGATTAGTTGCTTATGTGCTAAACGATTGTACCGCACGTAATTGTGTGCATTAGTTAGTCTGACCAGTACCATTTGTGTACGAAACCGGTCATAAAACTATTTGTACATTCTAACGTGATTTGTGTAATTTTTTATTTTTTCAAAAAGGGAAATTCGCTGGTCACTCAGGAATTATCCGACAACCCCACCTTTACTGGAAAGGGTTAATGCTCTTCGGATCACACTCACATGTTCCAGTAAACGAAGGTTAATAGGGGCCCTGGGTCGAGTACGCCAGCACTATATCAGTGTGTGGGCATATTGGTCGGCGTGGGCGAGTGAGTGAGGTGCTCGGTAAACTTCACCGTCAACCTATCTTTGAATATTTTGGTTTTTTGTAAGGGTTCGCTGAAGACCCTGATTGAAGGTCAGAGGTGGTGAAAGCAACGCCTGCAAGTTATGGGGGCTAATTGTTCAGGAAGGGGGCGATCAACCTCGGTTCGGGTTGATTCAGTGAACCGACCAGTCGGGTCGGCAAGGTATGTAATGTGTGAAAAATATGGTTTACATACAGAGGTTTTATGTGATGAATGGGAGAGAATGACAGTACATGACGGGGAGAAATTCCCAAGAGTAGGTAGCTTTAGCCCAGAAGTGTTGCAAAATTTAAGGAGGAGGATATGTCTCATTAAATCAACAAAGAGACGAATCCAACATTATGATTATTTGCAGTTATGGCAACAGGAGGGTGAAATACAGAGAGGATTGGCTCTGGCGGCGGGATCTAATCCTATCAAGAAATTGATAGCCACGGCCCCGCCGCCACCATACATATCAGGAGAGAAATTGGTTGCGGAGAATGACGCATTAGGGTGTAACAAACAAACACTTAGCAACTGTGTAAATGTTAATAAGTTAACTAATGCAAGTATTAACCCGTGCAAGTTGTACCCTGTTTTGAACTTTCCCCAGGAGTGTGATCAAGAGGACGAATCGGCAACAATATCAGCGCTCTCTCTAGCAGCCACCATAGCAGAGACAACAGTAGGCACGGCTCCACCCACGAGATTAGTAACAAAAGCCCCTAGCGGAGGGATAGGTGAGGTCGTATCAACAGGTAAGTACGGCACCATACACTATGCTGAAACCATTTCACCACAGGCTGTAGAATCTACACAGAATGATGTTAGTAGACTTAATCCTGTTAGGGTAATAGCAGTGCCAAATGGGAAAACGGACACTTCAGGAATCACTCCTGTTAGGAACATTGCCATGTACAGCCCATTTTCCCGAATGGAATTAAGAACCATAGTGTCTGAATTCCCTGACCCTAGGAAAGACTTAGTTGCTAGCCAGAAATACATCAGAGACCTAGGGAACACTTTAGAGCCCAATAACAAAGACTGGCAGATATTGCTGAGGGCATGTTTACCCTCCAATGTCGACGCAGCTCAATTTTTAGCTGACTGTGGATTGGATCAGGATGTACCTCTTACAGATGTGTACAACAAAGATAATGTAAAAAGAATAAGCTTACAGTTAAAGGAGTATTTCCCAGCGGTAGTTAAATGGAACAAGATATTCTCCATTAAACAAAAAGAGTCAGAAACTGCTGCAGAATATTTTCACAGGGCATTATTAGAAATGGCAAAATACACAGGTATAGAGGACATTAAAACAAACATAAACCATCGAGAAGTAGCAGTATCTGTACTAATGGATGGTTTAAAAGAGACATTAAAGACAAGGGTACAGACCACGCAACCATGTTGGCGAGGTCTGTCGGTGGCTACTTTGAGAGAGGCTGCTATTGATCACGACCGGAATATCACCAGACACAGGGAATCGCAAGGTGATAAATTAATAGCCGTAAGTATACAGGCCCTGACCACAAGGCAGCCTTTGTATAAATCACCAAACCCTGTGGGTAAGTCAAATGTGGTAACTTGTTTTTCTTGTCATAGACAGGGACACATGGCACGAGATTGTAGAGTGAAATATTCACAAAACTCATATCAACCCCCTAGACAACGACACGACACACGACATTGGGAGCAGGGTCCGCAGAAACGGAGTTATGAGCCACATGCAGGGGAAACAAAAAGATATCCCCCGAACAGAGACTGGCAAGCCTCTGGTAGTTCCCATTTAACCCCTTCACAAGTAGTTGCTGCCAGCGGGATTCAGGGAGGTCACCATACCCAATAGGGGTGTGGCCATACCTGTAATCTGCAGCCAGTAAAATTGATTGCAAGTCTTGGGAGTGAACCTGAAATTGCAATTAATGTAGCTGGTAAATCATTAAACTTCCTTGTAGATACAGGGGCGGCCAAATCAGTGATAAATTCGACAGTGGGCATGAGAACCACTGGTAAGACAATTCCAGCCATGGGAGTAACGGGAGTAGTCCAGCATTACCCTGTTAGCAAACCAGCCGAGATTACAATAGGGCCTTTACATACCAAGCATTCCTTTTTGCTGGCTGCATCGGCACCGACTAATCTCATGGGAAGAGACTTATTGTGTAAAATGGGGTGCGTCATTTATTGTACTCCTGAAGGTGTATTCTTGGACATACCTGAGAATCACAGGAAGTGCGAGACATGTTAGACTCCCCATCAAAATTAATGTCACATACCATTATGACAAATAGGACTCCATCCCAAGTAGAAGAAATGACATCCCAGATACCAGAGTCACTGTGGACTAAAGACGGACAAGACACTGGATTGATGGCAAACGTAGCTCCGGTAGTTGTGCAAGTAAAAGATGGTAGGATAGCTCCAAAAATCCCACAGTACCCTCTGAAGCCAGAGGTGGAGTTAGGAGTTTACCCAGTAATAGAGCGCTTGCTACAACAGGGCATTCTGGTAAGAACGTCCAGCACTGCCAACAGCCCCATCTTCCCTGTGAAAAAGAGTGGGGGGGAGGGGTTACCGGCTAGTGCAGGATCTAAGGGGGATTAACAAAATAGTTAAGAGTCAGTTCCCCGTAGTGCCAAATCCAGCTGTCATCCTTATGCAAATCCCTCCCACTGCAAAATTTTTCACTGTTATTGACCTCTGCTCCGCTTTCTTTTCGGTACCTCTGCACCCTGACAGCCAGTATTTGTTTGCATTTACATACAGAGGAGTCCAATACACATGATTGTTTACAGTCTTTCCAACCAGAGAGTGGATCAGTATTAATACAGTACGTGGATGATCTACTACTGTGTTCTGATTCATTGGAAGCATCCCTGAAGGATACGAAACAGCTCCTGTTTCATCTTTCAGACACAGGACACAAGGTTTCCAAAGACAAGTTACAATTATGCCAAACTAAAGTAAAGTATTTGGGACACTGTCTAACACAAGGACTGAGACACCTGACCGCTGATAGAATTCAAGCAATTAGAGACATGACTCTGCCACAAACCCAGCAACAGATCAGAACGTTTTTAGGAATGTGTGGGTATTGCCGTAACTGGATCCCAGGGTTTTCCATTCTAGCGTTACCTTTGCAGGAGATGGTCTCCTCAAACAAACCTGATCGGATTTCGCATACAGACGAGTCCGAGATGGCATTTGAGAGACTTAAACAGTGCCTAACGCAGGCACCAGCATTAGGTATGCCAGACTATGGGAAACCCTTTGAGCTGTACGGAACAGAAAGTGCTGGTTGCGCGGCAGGCGTCTTAACCCAAAAGCACGGTGATGCCAGCAGGCCAGTAGCATACTACAGCGCTCAGCTAGATACGGTAGCACGATCCCTCCCCACATGCTTGCGAAGCGTTGCTGCGATAGCATTGCTAGTAACGAAAAGCGAAGATGTAGTGCTAGGTCACAACCTCACAATTCATACACCACATGCAGTGTCAGCCTTGCTAAATTCTGCCCAAACCAGGCACGTCTCATCAGCACGGTTTACAAGATGGGAATTGGCACTAATGGCCCCCGTAAACATCACCATAAGGAGATGCAGTGCATTAAATCCTGCAACATATCTCCCAGGTGTGCCTGGACAGGCACAAAGGGTGGAGGATGAGAGTGGTGGGGAAGGAGGATTTAATACAAAGGAGGACACACATGATTGTATGGAATATTTGACCCAAAATTTTACCGCAAGGCCTGACATCAGTGACAACCCACTGGAAGATGTAGATCTAACTTTCTACACGGACGGTAGTTGTCACAGACAGTCAGACTCGGGAGACTTGTGTACTGGATACGCAGTCGTAGATGACCAAGGCACCATAGAAGCAGAACCGCTAGGCCCACCTCATTCAGCCCAGGTTGCTGAACTGGTCGCCCTAACCAGAGCATGTGAATTGGCTAAGGGCAAATCAGCCAATATCTACACCGACTCTAGATACGCATTCGGGGTAGTCCATGATTTCGGAGCCCTATGGCGCCTCAGAAATTTCATGACGGCAGCTGGTACACCGGTAGCGCATGCAGCCCACATAAAAAGGCTTCTAACAGCGATACAGGAACCCGACAGAGTGGCTGTTATCAAGTGTAAAGCACACACCTATAGCCAGGACCCAGTATCACTTGGTAACAGCCGAGCAGACGAAGCAGCTAAGTTAGCAGCTGGTACCCCCAGACAGACAGACACCACACAACTGATGGTATTTAATACCATCAACACACAGAAGTTGTGTGAGATGCAAAATTTGTGTTCCACACAGGAAAAGGCAGTCTGGAAGGCAAAGGGATATGGCCAGGAGTCCTCAGGACTCTGGACGGATGGACAAGGTAAACCGGTGGCCCCCAGAGCATATCTCCCATGTTTAGCTGAGGCAGCTCACGGGCTGACTCACCTGGGCAAGGAGGGAATGTGCAAGTTGGTAAGAGCATATTGGTGCGCCCCAGGATTTTCATCTCATGCAGGTAAGAGAGCAATGTCATGCCTTACCTGTTTGAGAAAGAATATCGGAAAGGCAATACCAACAGAACCATCTCATATCCCACCTACAGGCGGACCTTTTCAGGTAATACAGATTGACTTTATCCAATTACCCCCTTGTCGAAATTTGAAATATGTACTTGTTTGTATAGATGTATTCTCAAATTGGGTCGAAGCATTTCCTGCGGCCACAAACACCGCTATGTTTACTGCTAAGAAAATTGTGCAGGAATTTGTATGTAGATATGGTATCCCTAGAATAATTGAAAGTGATAGGGGTACCCATTTTACAGGTGATGTCTTTCAAGGAATGTGTAAGTTGATGGGAATTGATAGCAAGCTGCACACTCCATACCGTCCACAGGCGAGTGCGAAGGTGGAAAGAGTGAACAGCACTATTAAAAATAAATTGAGCAAAGTCATGACGGAAACAGGATTGACATGGCCAGAAGCTTTACCCATTGTACTGTACAGCATCAGAACCACTCCCAGGCCCCCTCTTAATCTGTCTCCCTTTGAAATCTTGTTTGGTCGACAACCGCATGTTATGATTAACCCTCAGGATGATTTGAAGTGTAACAATGAAGTGACTGTAAAGTACCTGGTTAATATGAGTAAACAGCTAAGGAATCAAAATGACAATTTGAAGTTAGTGATTCCTGATTTGCCAGATAGTAATTGTCATGGCATTGAACCTGGGGATTATGTAATGATACGGAATTTTCTACGCTCAGGTTGCCTTATTGACAGATGGGAAGGACCATACCAAGTCTTATTGACTAGCACTACAGCATTGAAGGTTGCCGAGAGAGAGACTTGGGTTCATTCGTCCCATTGTAAGAAGGTTGCTGATCCAGAGAGGTCCCGTGATAAGGAACAGACGGTAGAGGAAGTTGTATCACTGGAGTGTCTGTTCCAGGAGGACTGAGGCGGCACCTGAGCATTGAAAATCACAAGATTAAAAGCAGTTGTCGATTCCCTGTTCCCTTTTATTGTTTTTCTCCACTTCCCATCCCCTCTCCCTCAAACTATTTCTCCCCCCTTCTCATTCTTCTTCGTTTCCTCCTATAAGATGGACTTGCCCCAAGAGACTGTGATCCGGATTTTCCCGTTGACCATGATGTTGACCAGAGCAGTCTGTTCCGGCGAGAGTACCATGGAGGTCGAGAAAGGTTCTGGAATGGGTTCTGATGACAAAGATGGAGGCGTAGTTTTCCAAGAACAACTTAACCAACAAGTAAAGGCGAGTATCAGAAAACGATCCGATAACATAGACCATAGAAGGAATTGTGAAGGATTGTTAGCTGAAGAAAACTGTATCTGTAGGCTCTGTGACAATGTAGTTGAGGATGGGTGCATTAAGAAATGCCAATCCAGTTTTAATATCCACATGGACCGGCATCCCTTGAGTGACTATCACTCCTTAGTGGGTAGTGTGTTAAATCAAACAGATTGTTGGGTATGCTCTCAAGTACCTCAAGGTCATAGCAAATCAGGACTAGTACCATTTCCTTTAACGATAGGGGAGGTACTTGAGCTAAAGGGTGGGAGACCGGTGGACAGGAGGTTTAATATCTCCAGTCCTCCTAGTTTGAAGCTCCACCAATATCATGTGGATAGATCCCTAATATGTTTTAACATTACCAATCCCCGAAAGCCGGGAAATTGGGAAGTGTCATGGAGTAACCAAACCATGACCTTTTCATATAGGGCAGATAGAATGCCTACAGATACAGAGCTTATACGCCACATAGCCAGTAGAGAAAAATCTTTCCGATATAGGTATACCCTAGGAAGTAGGATTACGAGAGTTGGAGAGGTATCACCAGGATACTGTGCACATATCGTACAAACTGATACGTGTACTAGACAGATGGGAGAATTAGGGTTAGGAGATTTCACATGGAAGATGTGTAATATGGTTATGTCCTACTCCGTCCCATATGTTCTCCCCGATGATGCATATTTCATATGCGGGAGGAAGGCGTATAAGTGGCTTGCCCCAAACTCTGAAGGATTGTGTTATATTGGAAAAGTACTGCCTGAAGTAATGACTGTATCACATGCCAAAATGAAAGATATTCACCGTGGTGCCCAAGCTCCTTATACTCACACCCATTACGAGCACATCGTTAAGCGGCACCTGATAGAAAGAACAGAGCATCCGGCCTCTGACCTCATCAGTGAATCCACCGGGATTCAATTCCTAATCGCGTTAGATATCACTCGCACCGCTAGAGGAGTGCTGAACTATAGATACATCTCTGCGCTTGCAAATTTGTTAGATAATATCACAGAAATGTATGATGACACGTTTAGGTATACTGGAAGAGAACTTCAAGCTTATAAAACAGAACTAGTTCAGCATAGAATGGTTCTCAATTATCTCACAGCAGTAACAGGTGGATATTGTGTCACACTGGCAACACAATACGGCGTGAAATGTTGCTCATATATTACGAATAGCACCGAGGACCCGGTCGAGGTCATAGACCAAAAGATGGACGATATTCTCTAATTGAAGTGGGAATTTCGCAGGAGACACAATCTCACCCTTGCTGCTGTGAGTAATGAGCTGACTAGTTGGGTGTCATGGTTGAACCCGCGAAATTGGTTCTCTGGTTTAGGAGAATGGGCTCAAGGAGTCATAATGGATGTAGGGAAGTTTCTCCTATGTATCTTAGGTGTTGTCATATCGATTGGCTTGATATTTAGATGCGGTCAGGCTTTAATGAAGTGCAAACGTAGTACCAGGGTAATGAGTCTAAGGAGTGAGGAAATTGTAATTCCAATGGATTTGATTTATGACCCAACTGTAGAAACAATGATGTGATGAAAATGCGATTATACGGTCCGTTTCTTTCACCTGTTTTTTCCGGTTTCTCCTAGGTAAAAAGACCCACGTTTGACGAGGAATTTGATGATCCTGTATACAGACAACTGATGGATTAAAGAAGAAGTTTTGACAACCTTATACACAGAGATTTGATGAACTATGCCATAGACCCCCAGTTTCCCTAGAAATTTTAAAATTACGCTAGCCCAACACTTTTGTAAGTCTATGGACATTGACAAAGCTTTTTGCCCACGCCTTTTGGCAAAAGCACAAAGAAGACTGCATTCAACAGACACCGAACAAGACTTCAATCGACAAATGTTCATTAACCTGACATAGAATACCACTGCATTTACCGTAATTATGTCTTATCTTCATCTCTACAACCTTCAGGTAATTACACACATAGTCGATAGGGAATACAGGCACAGATATCAGCAATCACATGTTCCCCCATTCATGTATCATCAACTAAAATGTGCTCCCCCATTTTGTTGCAACCACAGCCGAAAAGAGCTCGATAAAGTTTGACAGCCCATCCACAGACCCGTACCACGGGATAAGAAGGAATTCAAATGTATACTTCGCAATACCTCGAAGCTTGATTTAAAACACGTACGGCACGATGATACATGACCCCCAAACACGGATTCACACACACATGCTTCTGCTATCTCACTAGGTCATACCCTTTTCCTAACTTCTCCTCTCCTCCCCTACCCAACCATAGAAATTTATTTACACTTGACATATATTTTTCTCTTTTTGAAATGTTTTAGGAAGTGGCAGTTATTGTTGACTGCCAAAGGGTGGACTGTCAAAGTCAGAAAAATATCACGATGCACACTGCCATATTTGCACCTCATACATGTCCTCACTGCGCATGCGTACACTCTCCCGTGCGTGCGCATACTCACAGTCGCGTGCACCCGCAGGCGCACGATATGCGCATTTACGGTAGAGTTTGTGTGCGTCTAGCGGGCGACTCGTTCATAACATATTTTAACTATATAATGTATTTTGTAGATTATGGTCCCTTTGATAGAATCTGAAAGTTTGGTTAATATAGCATGTTCATGGACAGAGAGATCCCTCATTGTTTGATACGAAGGGTCAGACAGGAGTAATACAGTGGTGTTTAGTATCCATCGGAAGAGTATTTAATTAGCAATATTCCGGTGTTGGTTTGAAGCAGATTAATCGCTCGTGCGAATAGTTATGGACATAAGAAGTTTATGTCCATTTACTATTATTTGCACTTACTTATCCATGCGGCGGGAAACCTAGTTTCCCACCCACCTGAGCAGTTGGAAGTAGACACAGCCCACCTGTATGAATCAACCTATGACCTTTTGTTATAATGCAAGGAGGAATTCCTGTGTTTAATGAACAATGAGATTGTAGGGACCATTGAATTGTATTGTGTGTGGGGCATAAATAGACAAGCCGATCACATCCAGCTCACTCTTCAACGGTTCTCATTGCTGATAATCGGGAGCTGGATGTCCAGAGGCGCATGCGATCGTGCCCCTTTGTGCGTAAGTTTTTCTCTGCAATCATATTGTCTTTCTTGTTATTATGGGCCATATCTCTCTCTCTCTCTCTTCTCCTTTTTCTTTCATTTTCCCTTAAAACGTAATTGTATTGTATTGTATTTACTGTGTAGTTATCTGGTTAGTTAGTCTATGTTATATTGTAGTGTATGACTTGTAATTGTATTATTCTTTTTCAAGTATAACATTCATATAAGGCGTTAGACCCTAAGCACGGTATTTGTGTATTTCTTATAGTGTTAAGTATTCTCAGAGCGTCGGTGACGCTCGAACAGCTTTTAAGTTAATAAGGTTACACGGTGTTGCATCTACACTCAATCTCTGCACCAAGGTTTACTGCATAATACACTGTTTTATGGTATAGTTACAAAGGTTTAACATTGTGAGCGTCTGCGCCGCTGGTGATCTCCTCGTGGTCTCGAGCGTTCGCATCGCTATAGCAAATCATTACGTTAGTCGGCAGCCAATAGCGTGCCTGCCTGTGATCTCTTGGCCGTGAGCGAACGTAACGCTTGAGCATCTCGACTACGGCTAAGCGATTGTTACGCAACGTGCGTACCCTTACGGTACTCCATACGTCAATAGCGTACAGTGTTCTTAGACCTCTTAAAGGGTTTTAAGTAAGATAAATAATTTAGCTTTATCAATACAGAGACATGTGAGTTCACTGCTGTGCTGTTTATTCCGTCACCAACTCCAGACACACTGCACACTGGACCACCCACTTCCCAGCATCCCCCTGGTCCTAGGGACCATCACTGAAGATTCAGGCTTACACAGATTAGTAAGGGAGTGTCTACAAATATTAAGCATTCTAATACACTAACATCACATCCTCTTTTCTTTAAAGATAAGCCCTATACGCTTCAATGCAACAATTAACAACGTCATATTAAGAACATCATCTAACACGTTTCAATGAGTCTCTCAGGTCTGCGTATTTCCCTTTTGGGTCTTTCATACACAGTCTGTGTTTCATCGACCATGTTGGACCTTTCTAGAATCGTGGTTGGTTCACCATTATCAGGATCATCATACATGTCAGATGAAGGGGTTTCTTCAGTCATGTTGTCTTCATTATGGTTAGGTTGAGATCTTAAATCCACCCGATTTCTTCTTACTTCCGTTCCACGCTCTGTATGTATAGTATAAGATCTTGGTGGTACTTGTGCTTGCACAATACCTTTCTGCACCCAAATACCTTTCTCGTGATCTCTGAGACGGACTTGGTCACCCGATTTTAGATCAGATAAGCTATTTGTTCGTCTGTCATGGAACAGTTTCTGTTTCGTCTGTTGACGTTCCTTACTAAGTCTGACCAACGCTGAGTTATGTGTATTAAGCAGTTCATCATGTATCGGGAGATTTGCTCTAATCCTCCTTCCCATCAGCATTTGTGCAGGAGAAAGTCCATTCTGTAAAGGACTTTCAGATTAAAAGACTTTTGTAGAAATCTTCTTTACCTTCTTGAGCTTTTTTCATGAGACTCTTTGCAGGTTTTTACTGAACTTTCCACCAACCCATTTGAGCGTGGATAGTGGGGACTTGACGTAGTATGGACAAATTCCCACTCATCAGCAAATTGTCTAAATTCAGCACTGGAAAACTGAGGACCATTGTCAGTGAACACTTCCATAGGAACACCATGCCTTGCAAAGATTGACTTCATGCAATTGATTACGGCTATACTAGTAGTTGTATGTAGTGTCTTCACCTCAGGGTAGTTAGAGTAATAATCAGTCACGACAATGTACGTTTTCCCATTACAATCAAACAAATCTGCAACAACTTTCTGGTACAGTCTTTCTGGCAATGAGTGAGGACTCAGTGGCTCGACTTGTTGTTTCGGTCTATACATAAGACATAATTCACATGTAGCTGTAGTCTGTGCTATGTCTTGGTTCATTCTTGACCAATACATAACTTCACGTGCTCTCCGCTTACATTTTTCTTCTCCTAAGTGGCCTTCATGTATCAGCTCCACATGCAGCAAGATATATATTAAACCTTTGCTTAAATCTTTTCCAGTTTTCAGACAAGTTACCAGACATCAGCATGCCGGTTGGAGGAGCTAGTTTATCCATGGTTACTCACTGTTTGAAGAGAGGAGCACACGGCAGGCTTTGCAGACACTGAGTATCACAGCCTTACAGACTGCTGCAGGATTCTTTCACACTCTGAGAGCACTAGCAGTCCAAGTTAAAATTCTTCTGACACCATGTTTTGTTCATATGTTTGTAAATCCAGTCATAAGGATACAAAGACATGTGAGTTCACTGCTGTGCTGTTTATTCCATCACCAACTCCAGACACACTGCACACTGGACCACCCACTTCACAGCATCCCCCTGGTCCTAGGGACCATCACTGAAGATTCAGGCTTACACAGATTAGTAAGGGAGTGTCTACAAATATTAAGCATTCTAATACACTAACATCACACCTGTAATAGAAGGCATTAGGCCCTAGTGTAAGTGTGGCCCATCAGGGAATAGGGTGACACTGGGCATTAGCCCCAGGTCACCCAGCAAGCCCCATGATTGGCGGGCACTAGGCCCATGGCTATTTGTCAGGCCTCTGGCCTGTGGTTAACTAGAGAGCATTAGGCCCAGAATAAATTGTGCCCCCCGGTGAATAAAGGGTGGTACTGTATGGGGAGGTGAGTAGGCTGTACAGCGCCCACTCCTCAGTAATCTTAAGTAGTTTTTCTCCTGTGTGGAGGAGCGGTCCAGCTCCATCATCAAAACCACAATAGCATCCAGGGACAAGGAAGGGCTTGCCAGTTATAGGTAGGGATTTAAAGGGACAGCACCATCTAATCATGTACTGTATCAGTGAATGTTGGTTACGTGCAGGGCCAAGTTATAGAGTTAGTTTGAGGGCTCTGCTGTTGTAGTTAGTGTATAGTGGTGTTACACCAGGATAGGGTTAGGCCCTGCATGGCAGTGTGGTTCTTATCTCCTTACAGGGACCTGTAAGAGAAGGAGAAGTCCAGCGTGCAAAATTTGTGACGGTGAGAAACATCTCTGTCTGTGTGTCTCAGTTGGTGTCTGTCTGTTCCCTATCTATCTCCCTTCCTTCAGGGCGAACGGTGAACCTTGCACGCAGGTGCAAGGTTGAATTTACACCTGGTGCGAGGGTACCGATAGGTGAAATTCGGGCTCTGAGGCCGAGTGCCGAGGATGACCTTCACCTAGCCCGAAAGTTCTATTTCCCTTAGTTTCGGAGGGCATTTTGGTCTGCAGTTAGGAGGAACGGCACTCAACAATCTCCTTCCCCCTAGGTCCAGGTCCATTTGGAGTTCCAGGTTTGTTGGAGTTTCTACGACCTGAAGTTGAGAGGGTGCAGCGCCTGGTAAGTAGTGAGTCTACACCTGCACAGCAGCAGGCACTACACCGCACCGCCACTCTCACACTTCCATACTTGAAACACATTTCATTATCTTTCCTACAAAAAAAAAATACATTTGATTGGGGGAGCAGTTTGTAAATTTTTCAATGTAAAATTAAACTTGTCTTCAGTTTAGCTTCCCCAGTTTAATGGACAGAACAATCCTGTTAATCAAGACTTGGAGAAAATCCTTAGGACTCATGTTTCGTATTAGAGGATCCAACACTGTTGACTCTTGCTGTCTTCAGCTGCTCCCCGACACCTCTGCTGTCTCCACTCTCTTTTCTGTACTCTCTTCTGCTGCACAGTTGGTGTCCAACTCATTCCATTGAGGCAGGTGCTTGGCCCTTTCAGCACTTCATAGTTGTGACATGACTTCTGATGCCTCACTTTGCACCAAACCTTCCTCTGACATCAGCACCAGTATTAGTCTTCTCTTTTAGTACATACAGTTCCTGTTTGTTTGTTTGTTTGTTTGTTTGTTTGTTTGTTTGTTTGTTCCAGGTTACTTTGTATGACCCGACTTGATTTTTGACCTGCTCTAAAAGGCCACTAAGCCTTGGAGAGTGATAAAGCAGAGAAAGATTATTATTATTATTATTATTATTATTAACAGTTTCTTATATAGCGCAGCATATTCCGTTGCCCTTTACAATTAGAACAACAGTAATAGAACAAAACTGGGCAAAATCAGACAGACATAGAGGTAGGAAGGCCCTGCTCGCAAGCTTACAATCTATAGAAAGATAAACTACCAACCAATCAGCTTCTAGCTGTCATTTTTCAAACAGTTAGGAGCTGATTTGTGACTAAAGGTGGATACACATGGTGTGATATTGACTATCTTTACTTGAGATTTTGGCTATGTGCGATTTTGACTATACTATACTTTGTAATAGATAGTCAAGATTGACTTGCCTGCGCAGTCTATTTTTTCTTGCGATACCGACCACACGGGAGCGTGCATCGGGATCGCAAGCTGTGTACACACAGTGCGAAATTGACTAACTTTCCTTACGATTTTGACTATAGAGTCTAACTCTAAATCATAAGCGTACATCGCACCGTGTATATGCACCTTAAGAAGCAGAGCACTGCCCAGAGCGTGTAGCTCCACTGGCTGCAGGGTGAGCGCACGTAGAGTCCGTTGGCTCTACAGCACTGGTACTGACTGTTGCAGCGTGCCTTTCTAGCCACCCTGCTAGCCACTTGCAGGTGTCATTTGGCAGCGACAGCACCTCCCGCACACCCCTAGTTAAGTCCCTGACCCCTGCAGATATTGGAGACATCTGCTGTGACCCCCCATTTTGCTAACACAAAAGTAGCCGCCATAGAAACCTATGGGGGTTGCTTAATTCTAGAGCAGCATGTTTAAAGTTTTAAAAATCCTCACAGTTAAAATGCTGTAAGTAGCATTTTAGCCATGTTGGGATACCGGTGCCGGCTTTCTATTGAGGACAGGGTCACTATCAACATTGTGACTGTAGAAATCCAGACTGTGGGGGAGATGTATTATGCGGCACATATCATGCTGCTATAGCACTTCCTGATCCTCCTTTTTACTGAGGCCAAGCAGTAGCGATGAGATGTATGAACACCTCGTTTTCCATAGTAGGAGGGCCTAGTGCTGATGCACTGTGTCTCACCTCCCGGCCGGCTCACTGGGCACGCGCGAGATCCTGCTACTAGCGCAAGATCTCCTATGCAGCTTGGAGACTGACAGCCACCACAGCCAGGGACAGAACTGTCCCTACTGTGGTGATGGGGCAATGATATCTGCAGCTGTCGAAATCGATAGCTGCAGGTGTCGGAATGGCCAGTGCCACTGACCTTTCATACATTATGGAACAAGAATATTTGAATATTATACCGTGCGCCAAAATGGCTGCCCTCTGGTCTCAAAAATGGAAAGGAAGTGTCGCCTATCACTTCAGATTAGATACAGTCGCAAGAAAATCACCATTTGAGTCCATGAGCGCTCATGAAAGAAAAGAAAAAAAGAACATACATAGTGTATACCATCTTCTTATTAAGCATTTCACTGTTAGGAAAATTTCAAATCTCCCATACCAGAATGATTGGTCTACCTTAAATTGGTAGACAGACACACTTTATGTAGAGCTGAGGTATAGCCCGTCAGAATTTTTCTTTGTCAGGTCTCCTCATCAACGTGGTACACCCGGAAAGAGAAATCAAACTCCAATAGTGTAACACCGTTTTATTCAACATTAAAAAACATGTAAATGGAAGATATAGATGGTCTCTCACCAATAGAATTGGTCCACCATGCGGCAGACAAAACAGCAAGGTTAAAGATGATATACACAGGCGTCCCTGGAACCCGCAGTACAAATCCACTGGTGAAATCACAAATATTCCCCAAAGACAATCCTCCTGCCTTAGTGGATTTGTACTGCGGGTTCCAGGGACTGTATGCATACTATGTGCCCTGGGTAAGTTATAAACCGTTTGTGACTATGAGGTGAATTATTATTATTATTATAGTGCTCCCAAAATGTGTATTTTATGAATGTTGGTTTGGTATGACTTGCTAGTTACAGAACTTTGTCTACATTGCGTTAGCTGCTTGTTGACTAAGTGGTGGGGTATTAACTAAGGATCTTTTGAAGGTTAAAACTTCCTTGGAAACAGTGTTTGATTTCACAGTAGGGTCCCTTGTTCAAGCCCCATGGACACAGACAAGCAGGCTGGAAGAGGATTAGCTTTCCTGCCATAAACCCTATCTAGGTTAGGGAATCCAATAACCTACCAAAAGTCATAACTATTAAGCTATGTCCCTTTGAGGTCCAATCCCCAACTTCCTGGGTGGTTAAACAATACTTTTCTTGAAGCAAGAGAGATATGTAACAGAGAGGCAGATGTATTAACCTGGAGAAGGCATAAGTAAGGGATACACTAGTGATATGTGCAAGGTGATAAAGGCACCAGCCAATCAGCTCCTAACTGTTAATTTACATATTGGAGCCGATTGGCTGGTGCCTTTATCACCTTGCACATATCACTGGTTTATCACTTCCTTATGCATCCTCCAGGTTAATATATCTGCCCCATAGTGTCCTTTGAGGCACTAAATTTGCATCTACACAGGTGTGAGAAATGGAATCTCTTGCTCAGCCTGGAAATGGTGCGGGCTACTGGGAGCAGTGTTGCTTAGTTCACTCTACAAGGAAGTAGCTTTGTGCTAGGAGTGGTCCCATCTTCTGCCTCATGTGGTCTCCCGCCTTCTCAGATGACCCAAAATCTCACAGTAAGATTATTTAGGTTTCTGACTTTTTATTCCTTTTTATTTACTTGAAGTCAATCTGTGCATCTCATAATTGTATGTCTTGCTATTTAAATTGCTTTTCTTTGTAACTTAACCCTGGAGATATTTTCTCAATAAATCCTAAAACTTTATCAGTGTTGTTTCTGTGCTGTATAAATTCACATGCCTGGAGTGGCCCATGCTACATATCTGTAATAACTGGGGGTTTTGTAAGTGTGATTTAAGTGTCTGGCGAATGCAAGAGCGCTATTCTAATACTCTTCATGGTGGCAGCTTGAGTAAAACCCACATCATGATCACCCACCTGTGTCAGGTTGGCTTATCTGAGTGCAGGCTGTGGCACGGTGCTATGACACGTGCTTACCCTCCATGTGGAAGACTCCTGATTTTTCAGGTAGCTCCCCCCCCCATGCCCCGGAGGAGTGGGCATCTCTTCTGCATTCTATCGACTTCCTAGTGAAGTGGGCAGAATGGACAGATAAATACGGTGAATCCATGGTCATTCAGGATGGCGGGGCCTAATTACGCAATTCTATAGTAATCGCATTGTTTTAGCCCCAAACACTATTCAAATATGTGGGATTCATGACACTTAACTATAAAGGGGGGTGGGGTCTAATGACAAAACTAGTCTGGCCCCTCCCCCATCCCCGCCCACCTGCGTCTCTTCTCCAGGCTTCCTGGAGAGGAAATTATAGAAGTCAGTAAGTATCTAGTATTGTAAGTTCCAATAAGGTATTTTCTTTCCATCCTCATATTACACTTCTGCTCAGAGAGAGAAAGCATTTAGGGGTATATTTAGTAAAGTGCAGGTTTGTAGAAGTGGAGATTCTAGTTCTCATTTATCTAGCACCTTCTAGAAGATAATAGCTAGAATCTGATTGCTATGGGCAACATCTCCACTTCTATAAACCCGCACTTTAGTAAATATACCCCTTACTTTACAGCACCAAGGGTTTTGCGGAGGTACAAATTGCTATTTTTTTTTTATTTGCTCCTAACCAGGGGCGTTTTAAGAGAGGGAGGGACCCGCATGCAGCCTCCGTCGCGGGCCCACTCCTCTCCAGCAGCAGTAGAATCTGGCACATGGCGCCCGTGCCTTGTTCCTGGGGACACCCCCAGTGTGCATGCGCAAATCTCTCGGAAATGTCTGCGGCACCCATTTTCAGAGCGATTTCTGCCCAGACAGTAGGGACGCCGTAGCGGGACTCCGGAGGGGTAAGTATAATATATGGGTGTGGTGTGGTCCCCCCTGGACACACTGCACCCATTATAGAAACACCTATGCTCCTAACTGTGAATCAGACCCTGAGCCTTTATTGGATTCTTATATTTTCATCTAGGAAACGTATTATAGTTAAATTGCAGGAAACTTCTGAACATTGGATGAGAGCGGATAACACCATCTGGCTCTTTGGCTCACTGCTCCTATTAAGAAATTAAAAAAGCAAAACATCAGAACTTATCCCAGTTGTAATTCTACATCATAACATTTTTAATTGCTTTTCACATTAGATTTATTTGAATGTTACATTCTCTATAGCGTAAACATTTAATATCTTGTTATTGGGCAAAGTGGTATCTGTCCGCTGTCATCCCCATTTCACTGCCCTCTTATATCACCCTCGTACACTGGTTATTTAAAGTAGAACATTAGGTGGACACGCACCACAAATGCTGTATGAGGTGATGCTTACAGTATATGTGGGTGTTTATTCTATTCTTTACTGACAATTATACAAGGGAGGGTTCTTCTTATCCAGAGGTATTGGAAGCATATGAATGTCATTTACAGCCCCCGGTGACAACCGCCACAATTATAATCATCTAGCCAGCCTAATGCATTGCTGAAATCTCGGTGTGACCTCCCTCCCTACAGTATGCCTTATACATGCCATGTGGAACTCCATTTAAATGAATCATATACAAAGATAGTGGGTAGAGATATTTTATTTAATACAAATGAAAAATAAAATCACAAAAGGTTATTGTGTCCGCAAAACACACCAAATATACCATATATCAATCTGTAATGAATAGACTGGTAATTATTACAGAGGACCCAGTACTACATGTCCAAATGAGGAGGGATCCCGTATATATCTTCAAACCGTGCATGTACCGTATACTGCAAATGTGTGTGTGACATATCTTGTACAACGCAGTGGTGAAAGCAGAGAAAATGTACTATAGGTACTGTGTGCGCGCCTAAGGCCCGCGTGCAAAAAACAATGGGCGTGGCCAACTGCCATATGGGTCGTGGCCAATGAAAATGGGGGCGTGATACACATATTGGGGGGCCAGATACACATATGACCCCAATAGTGCCAGATACACGTTGCCCCACAGTGCCAGATATACATTGCGCCCACAGTGCCAGATACACAAATGCCCCCACAGTGCTAGATACACAAATGCCCCCACAGTGCCAGATACACAAATGTCCCCACAGTGCCAGATACACAAATGTCCCCACAGTGCCAGATACACAAATGCCCCGACTGTGCCAGATACACAAATGCCCCACTGTGCCAGATACACATTGCCCCACTGTGCCAGATACACATTGCCCCACTGTGCCAGATACACATTGCCCCACTGTGCCAGATATACATTGCCCCACTGTGCCAGATATACAATGCCCCACTGTGCCAGATATACATTGCCCCACTGTGCCAGATAAACATTGCCCCACTGTGGCAGATATACAGTACATTGTCCCACTGTGCCAGATAGACATTGCCCCACTGTGCCATGTATACATTGCCCCACTGTGCCAGATATACATTGCCCTACTGTGTCAGATATACAGTACATTGCCCCACCGTGCCAGATATACATTGCTCCACTGTGCCAGATATACAATGCCCCACTGTACCAGGTATACATTGCCCCACTGTGCCAGATATACATTGCCCCACAGTGCCAGATATACAGTACATTGCCCCACTGTACCAGATATACATTGCCCCACTGTGCCAGATATACATTGCCCCACTGTGCCATATATACATTGCCCCACTGTGCCAGATATACAGTACATTGCCCCACTGTGCCAGATATACATTGCCCCACTGTGCCAGATATATACATTGCCCCACTGTGCCAGATATACAATGCCCCACTGTGCCAGATATACATTGCCCCACTGTGCCAGATAAACATTGCCCCACTGTGGCAGATATACAGTACATTGTCCCACTGTGCCAGATAGACATTGCCCCACTGTGCCATGTATACATTGCCCCACTGTGCCAGATATACATTGCCCTACTGTGTCAGATATACAGTACATTGCCCCACCGTGCCAGATATACATTGCTCCACTGTGCCAGATATACAATGCCCCACTGTACCAGGTATACATTGCCCCACTGTGCCAGATATACATTGCCCCACAGTGCCAGATATACAGTACATTGCCCCACTGTACCAGATATACATTGCCCCACTGTGCCAGATATACATTGCCCCACTGTGCCATATATACATTGCCCCACTGTGCCAGATATACAGTACATTGCCCCACTGTGCCAGATATACATTGCCCCACTGTGCCAGATATATACATTGCCCCACTGTGCCAGATATACAGTACATTGCCCCACTGTGCCCCCCCCCCTCCCCTTCTTGCTCACCGCTGCCTCTGTTGCTGCTGTGTGAGGGGAGGAGAGCCCCTCAATGCTCCAGAAGTCCGGTGAGGTCTCCGGCGGCGGGTATCTCAAATGAAGTGCCGGTTCATTAGCCAATCAGAGCTCGAGGACCAGCAGCCAATCAGGAGCCATGGCTGCCAGGCCGCGAGCTCTGATTGGCTAGCAAATGGGTGCCTTATTGAGATTGACCCCGCCGCTGGAAAGTGAGACGGTGAGACCGGGCATCACAGAGAATTGAGGGGCAGGAGAGGCGCTGCGCTGCACTCTCCTCCCCTCACACAGAAGCCAGTGGGATGCAGTATGGTGGACGGCCCGTCGGTACCGGCTGGGAATTTCTTACCGGTACGCCGTACCGCCCCGTACCGCCATACATGCAGCGCTGGTATAAACTCATGGATGGAGCTGGAAAGTACAAACAAATTCTTAATCCATTTCTCTTTTCCATCTTTCTTTTTCTCTTATCTCCTCCTTCCTCTGTCTGTTTCTCTTTCTCACCCTGATACTTTCTCCTCTTTCTCTCTCTCCCGCTATTTTGTCCCTCTACCTTCCTCTGATTTGCTTTCACCTGATCTCGCTGTCCTGCCTCTCTCTCCTGCCCTTCTTTCTCACTTTTCTCCCCACCTCTGACTCTCGTTCAGTATGAGGGCGGGATGTACTAACCTCCGCCATCGCGATAACTGCACTTTTCTCTGCACTCTGACACTCCCCGCTCCGCTGCCCGCTGCTCCCCCGTCTGCTCTCTCATCCCCTTCTCCCTCTTCCTCACCACTGCGGCCACTGTATTCTCTCATCGCTGCGCTCCCCCTGGCCGTTTGGCACATGCGCATCTGGGTTCTGCTTTTCCGGGCATGCGCTGACTGACTTATTGATGAAGCAGTGTGCGCATGAGAGAATACAGTGCCGCGGCGGTGAGGAAGAGGGAGAAGGGGATGAGAAAGCAGATGGGGGAGCGGCGGGCAGCGGAGTGGGGAGTGTCAGAGCGCAGAGAAAAGTGCAGTTATCGCGATGACAGAGGTTAGTACATCCCGCCCTGAGTCTGAGAGTGACTGTATTTATTGCAGAGATGCTAAGGGCTCTATTTATTTAAAAGGGGCAAAATGCTTTTCCGATATCGCAGCTTTTGGTGGCATATTGGAGAAACAATTTCTCTGCATTTAAGCACCTATTTATCAACGAGTTTTAGCTCTTAAAAATGTGTTGTATATGAGAAATGGTGCTCCAGCCAATCAGCTCCTATCTGACAGGTTGCTATGAGCAACACACCTCCATTTGTCCTTTTTATACGATGTGATAAATCTCCCACTTACAGTATCCAGTAATTAAATCCAGTTATCATGGGGGGAATCAAGACAGCAGCGGAGTGCCCGTGTGCAGTTTCCCTCTCCCCTCTCTCAATTGCTTCTTCCACAATACAATTTTTATTCATTTAAAAAAAGGCTTTTTATGTGGCCGGCCGGCAATATATAAAATTGTGATAGTTAAATGCATATTTTTAATAATATATAGATAATTAATAAAATCTACATTGGATTTGAAAAGCGCATTCTCAGTTTGTGTGTTTTTTTGCTTAGTTTTTGGGGTAAATGACCTGTTACCCCTGAGAAAGCTGCTTTCAAATCCGCCAATTGCGGCGCCAGGAATATTGTGGTTAGTTTGGGCAGATGTCTCCCAGCCCCGGCATACTTACGTTCGGGATGCCGACAGTTGGGATTCCAACGCCGGCATTGTGGTCGAAGGTGGGATCCCGGTGCCGGTATTCTCACTGACGCCGTGATTCCAGTGTCTGTATTCCGACTGCCGGCACCCTGATCACCGGTATCAGGGTTGGACTGGCCCATAGGAGTACAGGGGAAACCACCGGTGGGCCCCACTTCCTGGGGTCCCCTTCTCCTCCTCTAGGGATCAGGTTCCAGACTCTTCACTAATTATACATTATGCATATGTTACATTACACTGCACAGGACAATGGGATATTTTCTAAAGTGCATTGCTGTTATTAATCTGGTTCATTATTGAGCATGCACTAGCAGTATTTACAGTATATATTTATCAAGCGGCCCAGACCATGCACTCGCTAATGGTTATCCAAGCCTCTGTGGTGACTGGCCACACCCCTAAGTATGGGCCCCTTTGTCAAAGTCGAAAAATATTGTAATGCATACATCATGTACTAACCACACACACATGCCCGCTGCGCGTGCACTTATTCCGCCGTGCGTGCACATATCCGCAATTTGCGTAGGATCGCTCCTGCGATCCTGCGCGTGGTATGAGTATTTACGGCGGGGTTTGTGAGCGCATAGAGGGTTATCAGAACATTACATATTTAACCCAAATAGTGCATTTTGTACACATAGCTCCCCTACACCACATCAGCAAGTATCAACAGTTTAAATGATTCCAGGACTAAGGGATTCACCTTTGCATGATAGGAAGGGACAGACAAAGGTTATAAGGTGATGTCTAGTATCCAGCTGTAGGGTATTTTAAGGGTAACATTCCGGTGTTGGTTAGAGAAAGATTGCATGTTCCTGCGTATAGTTATGTGCAGAAGTAGAATATAGATATAAACTGTATTTACTGTATATTATGTATGCGGCGGGAATCCAGAGGATACCACCCACAAGAGCAGTTGAGAAAGACATCGCCCACCTTTTCAAATCAACCTATGACCTCTCCTGTAATGTAAAGATGCATCTCAGTGTCCAATAGACAAAGGGATTACAGTAACCATTGTATTGTATATGGAAGTTGTGTATAAAAAGCCTGTTGCTGCCTGGCTGGTCAGAAGACTCTGAACGCCATCTACCTGATGAGCGGAGGACTGGTCCAGGTTGCGCAAGCGAACATTCTCACGTATGTACATTGACTGTAGCCATTATTCTGTTGTAGATTTATCTTGTTAGCCTTGTAGTGTATAATTTGTATTGTTATCCCCTTTCAAATAATCCACTGTGGCCTTAGAACCCAGCGGTTAACTACAAATCGGTGCTGTGTCCTCATTTCCCTGTTAGGGTTTAAAGCGTATTTAACTGTATAAGGTTTAAGAGTGTATTGATAAGGTGTACGCACTGCGGGTACTTTATACCGTCAGCACTGTGTAAGGTTTAAGGTATAACATCATTGCAGTGCTTTGCTGCATAAAGGTTTAAAGTGTAACCATATCATTGCATTGTATCACTAACAAGGTTTAAAGTTTATCAACTGATTGTGTGCGCGCTGTGTGTACTTTGTACCCCCAGCGCAGCATTTTGTACGCTAAGTACATACGCGGTACGGGACTCTGTACGCAATTAGCGTACGAAGTGCGTAGCGTGTGTATTAAGTCTAGCGGCCGCAACGGCTCAATGGTAAGAGTGTGTTTAGAGGTATAGCTTTATGGTTTAAGATAATATCGACATTATCACCTTCCACTTCATTCCCCCGGTGGGCCCTTCTTGCCCCAGTCTGACCCTGGCCGGTATGGTGACCACATCTCGTTTAGGCAGGGTGAGGTAATGGAATTATGGTATATATGGAGCGGCTTTGTAACCAGACACACACTGCATAGATTCCCACTTCTCCCTCCAGTAAGGGCTCTGGTGTTGGAATACATACAATTTGCTGGAGGACAGGATGCAAACTGTCCTTATCCCGACAGCTGCATCCCGCCCACCAGAATGCCGGCAGCGGGGCGAGCGCAAAGTGTCCCCTTGCAGGCTTGGTTCTATTCCCTTTCTATGGGTGTTGTAGACACCCAATAGTGGGAATTGTCCTGTTTTGCCTGGATTCCGGCTGGCGGCATTGCCGGCTGGCGGGATTCCAGCGTTGGTATCCTGACCGTCAGGATCCCGATAGCCGGCAAATTGAATGGATCCCCTGGTGTTGGCTGGACCATGGTTGCATTATGTAAGCAGAAGATAATGAACAACCCTTTTAAGAACAATGGGGCAGATGTACAGTATTAACAAGGAGAAGGCATAAGGAAGTGATAAACCAGTGATATGTGCAAGGTGATAAAGGCACCAGCCAATCAGCTCCAATATGTAAATTAACAGTTAGAAGCTGATTGGCTGGTGCCTTGCACATATCACTGCTTTATCACTTCCTTATGCCTTCTCCAGGTTAATACATCTGCCCCAATGAAAGTTACATGGTCAATATTTCTCTGAAAGCCTAAAGGTGCTACAAATACATTTATCTGTGACACAAAGCTCACGCTAACATAGGAAACCTGCCTTAATTCTTACACTAATTACTCACAATGGATTTTTGTGTTTGCAACACAAACAGTGTTGGCGAAAACATTCAATTTGCATACTCAGACGTAAATAGCAAAGAGGGGAAAGAAAAAGCTCATTATGAAGAAAACAAAGAGCAATACTTGGCTTTTAAATTACACCAGAGCAGCCCACAGAGCAGCATTTGACATCCCACTTGTATAAGTCATAGCAAAGAAAATGATGTATTTCACACCTCCTACCACCCCTATAATTACTGGCGTGTTACAGTCACTGTAGTGCACACATATTTGTGACTCTTATGTTTCTGTTTAGAATGAGAACTGTGCATTATCATATTCTGTACTGAAGAAATTCTGGGCAATAGGAGGAGGTAAATGACTCCAATTCTGAAAAACTGGCACCATTCTGGTGACTGACTACAGTCACCATCCAGATTTTTGTGCAGGGTATATTTACTAAAGCTTCTAAAATTAAAAAATGAAAAGCAGTGCTGTTGCACATAGCAACCTATCAAAAATCATTTTCTAAGATGCAATAGAGAAATGATAGACAAAATCTGATTGGTTGCTATGGGCAACATCACCACTTTTCTTTTTTAGAAGCGTTAGTAAATTTATTCCTAAATGTTAAAAATACAAGTCACAAGATAAGTTTGTAAATTGCAGACAGTTTCGGACTGGGGCATGAAGGGTCCACTGGGAGAATGCAGTTGTAGGGTCCATGCTTTGGGGCATGGTCAGTCTCTGGAGGGGGTGTGGCCATCTGCCACAGAGGCTTAGCTAACCATTAGAGAATGAATGGTTTGGGTCCCTTGATAAATATCAAGTATAAGGTAACATATGTGTATAGATTAAGTACTCAGTGTGCAACTTCAGCCCTGACTGCAGCTTTTTCACCTCGCACTGTGTGTTAGAAAAAAACAGAATAACATGGCTGAGTTAATGCTAACCAATCAGAATGGCTGTTCTCACGCTCTGACCAATTAGAGCGTAGCCTTTCATTTCAATGGGACAAATTGATTATTGTTGCTGTGTTTTGTTTTGCTTTTTGCCAAGCCAGGACATTGTTGCTAAATAGATAGAATAGAACCTTGAGTTTGGGGCGATGTCAAATCAATAAAATATTACAATAATTAGGGGTGTATTCAATAAGAGTCTGAAACTGGCGTCTTGTCGGAAAGACGGCAGTTTCCGACTGGAATAGGTCGGAAGGGGTTCCGACCTATTCAATACGGGCAAATTTTTTTCCGACTTGTCGGAATGCTGTCGGAAAGCAGGTGGATCGGCGGAATACCAGCCGATCTGCCTTCTGCTGTCGGAAACGGGGCCAAATCCGACAGGTTTTGTCCCCCTTTCCGACAAACTGAATCCGACTTGAAAACAAGTCGGATTGAGGTGAGGAGACTGGGAGCGGTGCGGCAGGCTACGGGGATCGGGATGAGAGGTACCTTGATACCCGTTCCCCGGCCAGGCACCTCTCTCCCTGCAGTGCCTCCCCCGCCGCCGCAGACATCACCCCCACTGCCAGCTCCGGCCACCGATCTCAGCTCCCCCTCTGGCCGCCATGTCGGAATGGACCCAACTCTTTTTGAATATACCTCTATGTAGGTTTGTTTTTTGTACAGTTGCATACAGTGGGCCCTGGATGATAGTTCATGCTGCTACTTGTAGTCCTCCAATGGCCAGCATGCCCCAGGCCAGCATGCCCTAGAGGCCAATAAAATGGTGCATGAACTTGTTTGCTGGGAACCAGGTCCGGCGCTTACCGCTCAGCACAGGGATGCAGTGCAGGGAGGCGCCAAGGCTTGAGAGGCGCTCTCCCTGCCCTGCATCCCCGCTGCTGCGCCTGGGCACCTTGCTGATGCTGCTGCCGGCTGCTGCGCCTGTGTGACAGGCGCTGGCAGCTTCAATCTGACCTCCAGTCCTCCTCCCTCACTTGACAGCCGCTGTGTTTGTCAGAAAAGGGGGCAGAGGTTTACGGCGATGAGGGGGAGGAGCTACACGGAACAGGGTTCCAGCTTGAGAGGGACAGGACAGAATGAAGTAATCTGCTGCTTTTGGGGTAACTGTAAGCAGGAGAGGGGGGAAAACAGAGTGTTTGTGTGTAGTTTGTGTGTGTGTGTGTGACTGTGTTTGTGTAGTATGTGTGTTATTGTGTGGGGTGGGGGGGAAGGGAGTAGTAAAAACACAGCACTCTCTGGTGCCATCTTCCCCCCTCCTCCTGCCCACCACTCACCCAAGGGGGGTTGTCCTGCAACATATTAACATCCCTGTCTGGGGGCTGACTGAGGACAAAATCCATGGCTGCCAGTCCTCATTTCCCTGCTCAGGCAGAGAACGCAGCATCTGCTGCTGCATGCAGGCAGGTTTACACTTGTACTGTATGCATACCTCCCAACTCCCAATTTTCGCTGTCCCACCCACCACGGGCCGCAGTGTCCCGCGGTGGGAGACGGGGGCATTGGGAGGCTCCTGTCACTTGCTGCCTGCGTAGCAGAGCAGCTGTAAATAGACGCTGTGCGCATAGTGTCTATTCACGGAGACGAGAGGGACTGGGGGCATGCCAGCAGCTCACAGAGCGCTGACCATGCCCCCATAGTGACGAAATGTGGGTGCGTGGCTCGCGATCGTAGTACTCCAGTGAAGCCACAACCCATTTTCCATAAACCACGCCCCTTTTCATCTGGGCGCAGCTTCACCGTGCGAGGGTGTCCCAAGTTCCCCTCTATAGAAGTTGGGAGGTATGCTGTATGTAGCCTCCTCCATATTTGATACCATCCTGCTATAGACAATGTGGAATCAGGGCCATCTTAACAGCAGTGTAGGCCCCTGGGCACAGGAATGCACTGGGCCCCCTGCCCAGCTTTGATGTCCCGTGGGCGGTAGGGGGTGTTCTATTTTCCTCTCAGCATGTAGGACCTAGAGCAGTAATTTCTGCTAATTACTCCTTTACTACACAGATGGGGCGAAAGGGAGAACATTAATCTGTTGAAGGGGGCATTGGGATGAATGAAGGGGCCCTGGTACTTGACTTACAGGGTGGTAGGGGGTGTTTAATACGTAGGACGGGTGGATAGATGGGAGGGCAGCTTGCTTGACTGCAGATAATGTATCTTAAGTTCCTGGAAATAGATTTCTTAGCTTTGAATGGGATAAAAAAGCTATAGAGTCCCCCCTTTCAGGAGATACTGGGTACTTGGGGATCAGAGTTCAGGAGCCAGAGCAATCCACCAATGAAAATATAAAACAGCATACCAGGCTGGTGGATCTGGAGCAGGAACCAGCTGCTTGAAGGCTGATATTTCTGGTTCTGGACATACAGTATTAGAGACAAGCTCCCAGTGTCCACCAAAAGAGGAGAGCCCCTGCTTTTGCAGTATAACAGGCTTGGATGGGGACCACTGCTTTGAAGTCAGATATCTCCGGTTCCCCAGGGCCGATTTTCAAAAATCTGGTACCCCTGGAAAGAGGGGACCCTCAGCTATCAGACTAGGGCTCTTACACTCCTAGGGCCCTTGGGCAAGAGCCCATTGAGCCCATACAAAAAGACGGCCCTGTGTGGAATACATACTAATTACCGGCGGGCAGGATGTCAGCTGTCAAGATCCCGACAGCGGCTTGCCGGCTGCCAGAATGCCAGCAACTGGATGGAATATGGATGTGATAAATGTTTCTCTTACGTCCTAGAGGATGCTGGGGACTCCAAAAGGACCATGGGGTATAGACGGGATCCGCAGGAGCTTGGGCACATTGAAAAGACTTTAACTGGGTGTGAACTGGCTCCTCCCTCTATGCCTCTCCTCCAGACCTCAGTTAGACTTTGTGCCCAGGACTGACTGACTGACTGGACACTCACTAGGGGAGCTCTCCTGAGTTTCTCTAGAAAAGACTTTTGTTAGGTTTTTTATTTTCAGGGAGACCTGCTGGCAACAGGCTCCCTGCAGCGAGCGACTGAGGGGAGAGAAGTCAGACCTACTTCTACTTAGTTTAAGGGCTCTGCTTCTTAGGCTACTGGACACCATTAGCTCCAGAGGGTTCGATCACTTGGTGCGCCTAGCTGCTTGTTCCCGGAGCCGCGCCGTCACCCCCCTCACAGAAGCCAGAAGAAAGAAGCCGGGTGAGTATTAGAAGAACAGAAGACTTCAGTGACGGCAGAAGACTTCAGTAACGAGGTACAGCGCAGCTGTAGCGCTGCGCTCCAAGCTCCCACACACTTCACCAACGGCACTCACAGGGTGCAGGGCGCTGGGGGGGGGGGCGCCCTGGGCAGCAGTTACTGAGGTCTGGGAAGCCGGCAGAAGGCTTTTCGGTGCCTCGGCACCGTTTTTCATACCCCCGCCGGCATTTTCAATTTTCAAATTTAGCGGGCTGAAGCGCGCCGAGAAGGGGCGGAGCTTAGCCGCGTGGCTCACCAGCGCCATTTTCCCTCATACACGCGGCTGCATGAGACGCTGGCCCGGGACCTCCAAAGCTCCACTACAAGTAAAGGGGAGCTAATGGGGGGGGGGAGGCACAGTTTTGTGGTTCATATTTATTTTCCTTGAAGCAGCGCTTTGCACATATATTCTTTGGTGGGATATATGGGCGCTGGGGTGTGAGCTGGCATACTTCCTCCATGTTTCTCTATCCGGGCTTCCTTGTGGGCCTGTCCCCTAGCTGAGACATTGTATGTGTGTGTGTGTGTGTGTGTGTGTGTGTGTGTGTGTGTGTGTGTGTGTGTGTGTGTGTGTGTTGGGTGTCGATACTCAGTGTCGGCATGTCTGAGGCTGAATGTTATTCCCCGGAGGAGGTTGCTAGGGGAGCAGATGCGGGTCTGGAATTGGCTCTGTCGGCGCAGCCGACGCCTGATTTACTCACATTGTTAAGTACACTTAATACAAATGTGGCTTCTTTGTCAAAGAGGTTAGATAAATCAGAGTCGCAGACACAGGTGTGGAGGAAATCCATGGAGGATGCTTTGTCTCAGGTGCAGACCCCTTCGGGGTCGCAAAAGCGGCCATTTACCCAAGTGGTAGATACTGATACCGACACGGATTCTGATTCCGAGGTCGATTTCACTGAGGCTGCTTTACATCCAAGATTAGTTAAGAGTATTCAGTACATGATTGTGGCTATAAAAGATGTTTTACGCATTTCTGATGAACCTGCGGTGCAGGAAACAAGGATTTGTTTGTTCAAAGGGAAAAAACCTGAGGTGAAGTTTCCCCCCTCTCATGAAATGAATACTCTTTGTGAAAAGGCTTGGGAGTCGCCGGACAAGAGGTGGCAGATTCCCAAGAGGATTTACATGGCGTATCCTTTCCCTTCTGATGACAGGGAAAAATGGGAGGCGTCTCCAATTGTTAACAAAGCTCTATCTCGTTTGTCTAAGAAGGTGGCGCTTCCGTCTCCTGACACGGCAGCTCTCAAGGATCCGGCAGATCGCAAGCTGGAGACGTCTCTGAAGTCCATTTCGCTAATACGGGTGCATTGCTCAGACCTGCTGTGGCGTCGGTTTGGGTGAGTAGTGCTATTGCTAAATGGGCTGAGAATTTAGCTGCTGACATGGATACCCTTGATAAAGATAATGTTCTTTTGACTCTTGGTTATATCAAGGACGCTGCAGATTACCTGAAGGATGCGGCGAGGGATGTTGGTCTCTTGGGATCAAGAGTCAATGCCATGGCGATCTCGGCCAGGAGGGCGCTGTGGATCCATCAATGGAATGCTGATGCCGACTCCAAGAGAGCTGTGGAAGCTTTACCCTTCAAAGGTAATGTCTTGTTTGGGGACGATTTGGCTGACCTGGTCTCTACCGCGACTGTGGGTAAGTCGTCTTTTCTTCCCTATGTTCCCACACAACAGAAAAAGGCACCACATCAGCAGATGCAGTCCTTTCGTCCAAATAAATACAGGCGTGGAAAGGTTCGTCCTTCCTCACTTCAAAGGGTAGAGGAAGGGGAAGGAAGTCGCCTGCAGTGTCAGGCGCCCAGGACCAAAAGTCCTCCCCTGCGTCTACCAAGTCCACCGCATGACGCTGGGGCTTCCCTGGGGGAGTCCGGACCGGTGGGGGGGCCGTCTGCGGATCTTCAGTCAGGTCTGGATTTAATCAGGCCTGGATCCTTGGGTCCTAGAGATTGTATCTCAGGGATACAAGCTGGAGTTTCAGGAGGTGCCCCCTCACCGGTTTTTCATTTCGGCCTTACCAGTGTTTCTTCCGGACAGGGAGGTGGTGCTGGCAGCAGTACAAAAGTTGTGTCAACAGAGGGTCATTGTTCCCGTTCCCCCGTCCCAACGGTGGGAGGGGTTCTACTCGAGCCTCTTTGTTGTACCGAAACCGGACGGTTCGGTCAGACCGATTCTGAACCTAAAATCCCTCAATCCATACTTAAAAGTTTTCAAGTTCAAGATGGAATCTCTTCGAGCTGTGATTTCCAGACTAGAAGGGGGGGATTTTATGGCGTCAGTCGACATAAAGGATGCCTACTTACACGTCCCGATATATCCTCTGCATCAAGCCTTCCTCAGGTTTGCGATACAGGATTCTCATTACCAATTTCAGACGTTGCCGTTTGGGCTTTTCACGGCCCCGAGGAGTTTCACCAAGGTCATGGCAGAAATGATGGTTCTCCTTCGCAAGCAAGGGGTTACCATTATCCCGTACTTGGACGATCTCCTGATAAAGGCGAGGTCCAAGGAACGGTTGCTGAGAAGTGTGAAATTGTCACTGTCGGTTCTGCGACAGCATGGTTGGGTGCTAAATTTGCCAAAATCTCAGTTGATTCTGACCACTTGTCTGCCTTTTCTGGGCATGATTCTGGACACGGAGTTACGGAGAGTGTTTCTTCCGGAAGAAAAGGCTCTGGAACTGAAGACGATGGTCAGGGAACTTCTGAGGCCGACAAGTGTGTCGATTCATCACTGTACTCTGGTTCTGGGGAAAATGGTTGCGGCGTACAAAGCCATTCCATTTGGCAGGTTTCATGCCCGGGTGTTTCAGTGGGACCTGCTGAGCAAATGGTCCGGGTCTCACCTGCACATGCACCAGAAGATAAGTCTATCTCCCAAGGCCAGGATTTCTCTCCTGTGGTGGCTATAAAGTTCTCACCTCCTAGGAGGGCGCCGGTTCGGTATCCAGGACTGGGTACTACTGACAACAGATGCAAGGCTCCGAGGCTGGGGCGCAGTCACTCAAGGAAGAAATTTCCAGGGGAAATGGTCGCTCCAGGAAGCTTGTCTCCACATAAATGTGCTCGAGTTAAGAGCCATTTACAACGGCCTGCTACAAGCAAGAAGCCTACTTCAGGGTCGTCCTGTCCTCGTACAGTCGGACAACATCACAGCGGTGGCGCATATAAACCGTCAAGGCGGAACAAGGAGCAGGGCGGCTATGGCGGAGGCCACAAGAATCCTTCGCTGGGTGAAAAAACACGTGAGCGCCCTGTCAGCAGTCTTCCTTCCGGGAGTGGACAACTGGGAAGCAGATTTCCTCAGCAGACACGATCTCCATCTGGGAGAGTGGGCTCTTCACCAAGAGGTATTTGCAGAAGTGACGAAATGTTGGGGAATTCCGCTGATCGACATGATGGCGTCTCGCCTCAACAAGAAGCTTCCGAGGTATTGTTCCAGGTCAAGGGACCCCCAAGCCAGTGCAGTGGACGCCCTGGTGACTCCGTGGGTGTTCCAGTCAGTGTATGTGTTCCCTCCACTTCCTCTCATTCCAAAGGTACTGGGAATCATTCGACGAGCAAGGGTTCAGGCGATTCTCATCGTTCCAGATTGGCCAAGAAGGGCCTGGTATCCGGATCTTCAGGAATTACTTGTGGAAGATCCTTGGCCACTTCCTCTAAGAGAGGACCTGTTATTGCAGGGACCATGCGTGTTTCCAGACTTACCGCGGCTGCGTTTGACGGCATGGAAGTTGAGCGCCAAATCTTAGCTCGAAAAGGTATTCCCGGGGAGGTCATTCCCACTCTCCTTAAGGCTAGGAAGGAGGTTACGGCGAAACATTATTACCGTATTTGGAGAAAGTATGTTTCGTGGTGTGAGACTAAAACGGCTCCTGCGGAAGAATTCCACTTAGGTCGGTTTCTCCATTTTTTGCAGGCAGGCGTCGATGCAGGCCTGAAATTAGGCTCCATCAAAGTGCAGGTTTCGGCTTTATCTATTTTCTTTAAAAAATAATTGGCTGTCCTCCCAGAGGTTCAGACTTTTGTGAAAGGAGTGATGCATATCCATCCTCCGTTTGTGCCCCCTGTGGCACCATGGGATCTTGAGGTGGTCTTGCAGTTTCTTATGTCTTCCTGGTTTGAACCTTTGCGTAAGGTTGAGTTAAAGTTTCTCACTTGGAAGGTAGTCATGCTGTTGGCTCTGGCGTCTGCCAGGCGAGTGTCAGAGTTGGCGGCCTTATCTCATAAGAGTCCGTACTTGATTTTTCATTCGGATAGAGCGGAATTAAGGACTCGTCAGCAGTTTCTGACGAAGGTGGTTTCTTCGTTTCACATTAACCAACCTATTGTAGTACCCGTAGCTACGGATGCTGTGGCAGTTCCAAAGTCTCTGGATGTTGTGAGAGCTTTAAAAATCTACGTCGCCAGAATGGCTCTTGCCAGGAAGACAGAGGCGCTGTTTGTCCTGTATGTTTCCAACAAGACTGGTCATCCTGCTTCGAAACAGACTATTGCACGCTGGATTTGTAGTACGATTCAGCAAGCTCATTCTTCAGCTGGACTACCGGTGCCGAAGTCAGTAAAGGCCCACTCTACCAGGAAAGTGGGCTCATCTTGGGCGGCTGCCCGAGGGGTCTCGGCACTTCAGCTTTGCCGAGCAGCTACCTGGTCGGGTTCAAACACTTTTGCTAAGTTTTACAAGTTTGACACCCTAGCTGAGGAGGACCTCATGTTTGCTCAATCGGTGCTGCAGAGTCGTCCGCACTCTCCCGCCCGGTCTGGAGCTTTGGTATAGACCCCATGGTCCTTTTGGAGTCCCCAGCATCCTCTAGGACGTAAGAGAAAATAGGATTTTGATACCTACTGGTAAATCCTTTTCTCCTAGTCCGTAGAGGATGCTGGGCGCCCATCCCAGTGCAGACTGTTCCTTGCTGTTGTATTGATACTAGTTATGTTCGGTTACACGAGGTTTGTGTATCGGTAATGTTCAGCTTGTTGCTGTTGTTGTTCATACTGTTATCTGGTCTCTTGCTGACCCAGTTGTACGGTGTGTTTATGGTGTGGGCTGGTATGTTTATTTCCCTTTGTTTAACAAAAATCCTTTCCTCGAAATGTCCGTCTCTCCTGGGCACCGTTCCTATAACTGAGGTCTGGGGGAGGGGCATAGAGGGAGGAGCCAGTTCACACCCAGTTAAAGTCTTTTCAGTGTGCCCAAGCTCCTGCGGATCCCGTCTATACCCCATGGTCCTTTTGGAGTCCCCAGCATCCTCTACGGACTAGGAGAAAAGGATTTACCGGTAGGTACTAAAATCCTATTTTTCTAGTAAATTTGCAACATGAAAAGCAATATTTTCATGCAAATTTACCAAGCTTCTCTTGCGAGGAGACCGTCCCCAATAAGAGCCCATCCTGGTGATGAGCTGGAAGCAGTGTGACAGCGTAACGCTATCAGTGTTTCCTAGTTCAGTCCTCTGCGCACACTGCGCATGACCAGTTGGCACATGCGTCACTGGGGGCCGACAGTAGCCCATGGTCTACTATAGGATAATGCCATGATAAATCCGGCAGTACAGCAGCCCTCATAGAAACCTATAGGGGCTGCATTTGCAGATGACAATGGAGGAGCTGAGGAAGATATCAGAGATATTTGCTGTGATCCCTCCATAGTACATCTGGGGTGTACTGATTATGTGGAATATCTAGCAAAAATGTAATTATAATTCTGCCCCTTAACCATAGGTGCCGATTCCGTGGGTGCCCCAGGACCGAGCACCCACGAACAACGAGGAGCACCCACGGAAACAGCTGCTGCCCCAGTAAAGCTAGCCGCCGTAACCACCACAGCCCCCGCAGTAGATTGAGACACGGAAGCGCTTCCATACAGTGTAAAAAAATAAATAAATAAAAATGGCCACCATCAAGGCGGGTTTTCCAGGAGTGACGCTAGAGGTCACTCTTGGAAAACGGGGCCGCCCCCGTCCCTCCCCCGAATGCCTCTGCTTGTGAATTAGGCAGAGGAATTGCAATACTCTGCAATATCCCTCCGGAATGGGTCGCAGTTTCCCGACTATTGGGAAATTGCTTGTTGGATACCTTATGCGATCCAACCTGAATTAGGCCCTACATTCATTAATCCAACATTTTTACTTATGTATACATTCTGCTAATGTCTGTACATAACGTAAAAAAGCCCTTTCCTAAAATTCATCAAATACATATACATTAGTCTAACCGCACGCTTGTCTATGTCACTCAAGTCTTCAGTCACTATGGCTTTTGGCAGTATACTGTAGAATAATTGCTCCCCAGCAGTTCCCATAGATCACTTGTGTCTTTAATTGGAGAAGAACAATGAGCAACCCACTTTAAGGTGACAAGGTAGAGAGCCGCTGTTGTCGACTCAGTGAATAAAGGGCATGGATTGAAGCTATTGATATTCCCTTTTTTCCATACAAAACGGTGACTCATGTTTTCTACAACGTAATTAGTGGGAGAATTTCACATTAATGGTTATGTTCGTAATGTTTTTTTTTGTCTTGTTTAACAATGCTAATCATCGTTCTGAAATTGTGATCTGTTCGCCTATTTTGTACAGTGAAACTTGCTAGACTGTAACTAACTGAAGTGAATACTATTTTATTCCCAACTTTAGAATGTAAGCTCTCACGGTTCTTCTACAGCACACATACCACCAGTGCACCTGTATCTTTTGCATACCACCCAACAACTGGGAGTAGGAAGAGGAACAAAAAGCAAGCGCCCCCCAAAAAGGGTGTGGCCTAGTGGCGGATCCAGGGGTGGCGATCAGGGTGATCCACCAACCTGCCCAATACTGCTGGCTACTATATAGCAGCGCAGGAGCACATCAGGCAGGAAGAGAGCAGAGACTGTTGCTATTCAGTTGCTGCAGCCTCCACGATCCTTCTCCAGCCCAGCATCAGGGGCACCGAGAGGAGGGGGCGGGTACTAATTACCCGTACCTGGGCTTATTGCTTCCACATGGCCGTAACAACACAAGGCTCTGTGGGTGGCACTGTTACTTCCCTACGCTCCCTGCATTTGGCTAGCAGTGTTCTTACAATGGCACGCTGCAGCCAGGATCTGCCACAGCAACTTGCAGGTGCTTCAGACAGGTATCCTGCTGTCTCTGCAGCCCCCTTCCCTCCCCTCCAAGGTCCCGAGGACTCTTTGAGCAATGCTGCAGTTGTCGTCGTGGTAGCTCGGCTTCTTTGTGGCATCATTGGTCCGGCAGCCCCACTTCCCTTATGACCCTATTGGGCAGGGGTGTAGCTGGGGCGTGGTCAGCACTGGGCTGTTTGCTGCACCTGTCATGGCTCTGTGCTTTCAAACTGTATACATGGAACAAAATGTGTATATTCTTATTCACCCATATGCACAGCTGTACAAAACTTGTAACAGGACCCCCACCCAGTATGCGCGCTCTTAGGGGGTAATTTAGATCTGATCGCTGCTGTGCATTTTCACACAGCGGGCATCAGGTCCTAACTGCGCATGCATATGCACCGCAATGCACACGCGCATCGGACAAAACAACGGGCATCGCCGGTCAGTGACGGGATGGTGCTGAAAATCAGTTCGCACGGGTGTTTCGCGAGGTAATTGACAGGAGGAGGCCATTTGTGGGAGGCAACTGAGTGTTTACAGGGATTGTCCGGAAAAACGCAGGGTGCCCAAGCATTTTCAGGGAGGGTGTCTGACGTCAGCTCCGGCCCCAATCATACTGCACACAGTGGATTTTCACAGCTCGGCATACACGTGCGATTGCACACTTGCATGGTGAATTTACACTCCCCCTGGAGCTAGCGACTATCTGATCGCAGGACAGCAAAATTAGCTGCCCAGCGATCAGATCTGAATTACCCCCTTAGTTAGCTACTAGTTATCATAATTAGGGCTGGTTCTAGCCCTTGTGGCGCCCCGGGCAAAAATAGGGACATGGCTTCAAAAAGGGGCGTGGTCAGGTATGCCCCCTGTAGAGTTGTGCCCCCGTTTGTGCCCCCAGTAGACTTGTGCCCCCATTTGTGCCCCTTGTAGACTTGTGCCCCCGTTTGTACCGCTTACAAAAAAAAATAACAAAAAATGAATTAATACTCATCATCCCCGCTCCTGATTCCTGACCGCTGCTTACCTCCATCTCCAGACGCCGGCGCCGCTCCTCTGATCTATGGGAGAGACGTCATGGCGTCTCTCCCATAGCACAGCATAGACACTAGAGGTCAATCATGACCCCTAGTGTCTATGTGCCGCTCCCACAATGCTGTGCGGTGCATCACTCACCGCACAGCTGTGACAGCCCAACACCGGGGGGCACCCCAGTAGCGGATCTTGCTACGACGGCGGCGCCCTCCGGAAGGCGGCGCCCCGGGCAAAAATCCTGTGTGCCCGTAGCAAGAGCCACTACTGATCATAATCAGTGTGTACCTGCACCTACCCTACTAGGTGTAAATTATACAGGCCCTCATTCCGAGTCGTTCGCTCGGAAATAATCTTCGCATCGCAGCGTTTTTCTGCTTAGTACGCATGCGCAATGTTCGCACTGCGACTGCGCCAAGTAATTTTGCTATGAAGATAGTATTTTTACTCACGGCTTTTTCTTCGCTCCGGCGATCGTAGTGTGATTGACAGGAAATGGGTGTTACTGGGCGGAAACACGGCGTTTTATAGGCGTGTGGATAAAAACGCTACCGTTTCCGGAAAAAACGCGGGAGTGGCTGGAGAAACGGGGGAGTGTCTGTGCGAACGCTGGGTGTGTTTGTGACATCAAACCAGGAACGACAAGCACTGAACTGATCGCAGATGCCGAGTAAGTCTGAAGCTACTCTGAAACTGCTAAGTAGTTTGTAATCGCAATATTGCGAATACATCGTTCGCAATTTTAAGAAGCTAAGATTCACTCCCAGTAGGCGGCGGCTTAGCGTGTGTAACTCTGCTAAAATCGCCTTGCGAGCGAACAACTCGGAATGAGGGCCACAATTCCAAATAGGTATACATACTGTATGCCATGGGCATTTCTATAACACGTGCAGAGTGTGCAGTGCATATGTGTCCCTGGGTCCAGGGATGCATCCAGCATGCATCGGCGCTGCAAAAATCACTGAGAAATTACGCAGCCGCCATTTTACTGAAGATCTGGGCATGCACAGTAGAGAAATCACAGGGAACATGGCTCAATCCATTAACACAGGACTATCCAATGAAAAATAGACCAGATGCAGGGTATATAACTTGGGTATGCACTCGAGAAGCTACAGTAGCTGCATTCATAACAAACCAGCTTTCACAAAGGTCTTACATTATTTCAGAAATAAAAAAATAAAATAAAAAAACACGAAATGCATTGTGACATTGGCCCTCATTCCGAGTTGGTCACTCGCAAGCTGCTTTTAGCAGCTTTGCACACGCTAAGCCGCCGCCTACTGGGAGTGAATCTTAGCTTATCAAAATTGCGAACGAAAGATTAGCAAAATTGCGAATAGACGCTTCTTAGCAGTTTCTGAGTAGCTCCACACTTACTCGGCATCTGTTTCGTTCCTGGTTTGACGTCACAAACACACCCAGCGTTCGCCCAGGCACTCCTCCGTTTCTCCAGCCACTCCCGCGTTTTTTCCAGAAACGGTAGCGTTTTTTCGCACACACCCATAAAACGGCCAGTTTCCGCCCATAAACACCCACTTCCTGTCAATCACATTACAATCACCAGAACGAAGAAAAAACCTCGTAATGCCGTGAGTAAAATTCCTAACTGCATAGCAAATTTAATTGGCGCAGTCGCACTGCGGACATTGCGCATTAGCGACTAATCGCTCCGTTGCGGAAAAAAAAATAACGAGCGAACAACTCGGAATGACCCCCATTATTACTACTTTATTTTATGCAGTTTATAAATAATAATCAAAATTGAATTGCTGTGATTAATTAAAGTAGTTGCCGCTTATTGATTTTAATTAATCTGTTGAAGAAATAACCCTCTTTCCTTCCTGAGATGACATTTGACTTTCCTAGACATTACAGCGCTGATTAATTGTACTCATTGGTGATTGGAATATAACTGTTAGGAGAATATGATGAAAGTTTAGTCGGCACCTGCTAAGCCTCTGCCAGTATGTGGATGATCTCCTAAGAGGATTCCCCACATTATAGTGTAAAACAGTTCTGCACTGCATCTAGCATCCACGCAGCTGGTCGTAGCACAAGGTCATTCTGTATCTGCAGCTGGAGCAGGCAGCGTGATTTCATACAGCGACACACAATCCCTGGAGCAGTGCAATGCAGTGATATCGTATCTAGCACGATTACAGAATTGTTTTTGTGCCTTGATAGACTTTTCCCACCCAAAACTCCCAAAATATAAACGTACTGGTCCAGAGCTGCACCATGACATGCTAATATGGCTGACATGCGTATGGTAGGTGTTGTTCTCAGTGACCCTCCCCGGTGATTTTACCAGTGTGTGATGTGTGCCAGTTGAGGCAGGGACAGGGTAGATCACCTTCGGTTCCGGTCATCGGAAAGTCCACTTGCTGTCCTTTACAGCTTGAGTTGCTGCTATTGGTTCCACTTGGAGACTACATATGTGCCACAAACTGTCCTCTCCTTCCATATGATCCATGTGGCCAGTGAGACAGACCACTCACGTCTATCCTCAGATCACACGGAGGCAGCGACTGATCACTCTCTTCTCCCACGGGCCACAGAATATAAAACAAAAAAGTTACTGCCGATAATAGGTTTCAGATGGGCCCCTAAGACCTACAGGCCTTAGGTGCCCACTTACACCAGATTGTATATAATTGGGCCCTGATACCTGTTCCCTCTTTCCTGGCTTGATCCAGTGTTGTCATTTAAAATTTCCATTATATAAAAAAGCATCATCACAGCATTATAATACATGATGCCCTGATGGTGCAAAAATAAACTGATGTTGCAACTTGAGGTCAGAACGTTGCTCCCTAGTTTTACCATCATACACTTCATGCAGCGATTTTTACCTGGTTAACTTTTTTTTTTAATAGTTTTTATTTTTATTTTGTATCTTCCAATGCACAAAACTGAAAGAATTGTATAAAAGGATCAACAACAAATACAAACAGCCACGCTCTGTATTCACTGGATGTTCTGCACTATCAGTGATGTGTTCCAGCTCACTCAAGCCTTTGTCAATGACAATCCTCCCACTGCTATAATGTTTTGACGTAACTGTGCAGATGGAAAGAAGAGACAGGATCAAGGCTCAATGGTGACTCAAACTCCAAGCAATGTGTTTTCTTAGAAAACAGGGCATATGCTAAAACTATTACAGTGATCATTAATATCTGGAAGTGTAGGAAGTGTGCCTCTGGTGTGAATATTTACATACATTGATATTTTTAGAATTAGGGTCTAATTCTGAGTCACACTAATGTGAATGCAACTCCGGACGCCGGCTGCAGGCATAATGCCAATGAGATGGGAACGGCATGCTGATGTGACTTTACGCATGTTCTGAGTCATATGCCTACTTATGATTGAACAGCCATACTCCTCTGGCAACCAGAGCAGCCGTTCTCATTATCTTTGGCACTTACACCTGCTTCATGCCAAGTGCCGGAGATCTGCATGAACGTGGAGTAGGGATGCTATTCGACCACTGATGATTCAAAATCATTGATGATCTCTGGCCGATTTTGAAAAATTTAGCCACCGATGGGGGAGAACCAGATGGTTTCCTGCCATCGATGGTAAAGATTGTCAAAGTCAGAAAAATATCTCTATGCACACTACCATATTTGCACCTCACACAGGTCCGTGCTGCGCATGCCTACGCTCTCCCGTACGTGCGCATACTCACAGTCGCGGGCACCCGCAGGCGCATGGTATGCGTATTTACGGTAGAGTTTATGCGATCGTAGCGTGCGACTCAATCATTACATATTTTCACTATATAATGTATTTTGTAGATCATGGTCCCTTTGATAGATTCTGCAAGTTTGGTTAATATAGAATGTTCATGAACAGAGAAATCCCTCTTGGTTTGATACGAAGGGTCAGACAGGAGTAATACAGTGGTGTTTAGTATCCATCGGAAGAATATTTAATTAGAAATATTCCGGTGTTGGTTTGAAGCAGATCAATCGCTCGTGCGAATAGTTATGGACATAAGAAGTTTATGAACATTTACTTTATTTGCACTTTATTACCCATGCGGCGGGAAACCCAGTTTCCCTCCCACCTGAGCTGTTGGAAATAGTCACAGCCCACCTGTATGAATCAACCTATGACCTTTTGTTATAATGCGAAGCCGAATTCCTGTGTCCAATGAACAATAAGATTGTAGGGACCATTGAATTGCATTGTGTGTGGGGCATAAATAGGCAGGCCGACCATATCCAGTTCACTCTCTTCAACGGTTCTCATTGCTGATAATCGGGAGCTGGATATCGAGGCGCATGCGATCGTTTCCCCTTGTGCGTAAGTTTTTCTCCGTAATCATACTGTTTCTCTCTTGTTATTGTGGGCCAATCTCTCTCATTCTCTCTCTCTCTCTCCTTCTCTTTCTCTCTCATTTTCCTTTAAATTGTATTGTATTTCCTGTGTAGTTATCTGGTTAGGTAGTCTATGTTATATTGTAGTGTATGACTTGTATTGTGTTTAACTCTTTTGCAAGTATAGCATTCAAAATATATATTTTAGGCGTTGGACCCTGAGCACGGTATCTGTGTGTTTCTTATAGTATTAAGTATTCTCAGAGCGTCGGTGACGCTCAAACAGTTTTTAAGGTAATAAGGTTATACTGTGTTGCATTTACTCTCTAACATTTCACTAAGGTTTTACTGCACAATACACTGTTTATGGTTTAGATACAAAGGTTTAATATAGTGAGCGTCAGCTCCGCTGGTGATCTCCTCGTGGTCCCGAGCGTTCGCTACGCTATAGCGAATCATTACTTTAGTTAACAGCCAATAACGTGCCTGCCTGTGATCTCTTGGCCGTGAATGAACGTGACGCTTGAGCGTCTCGATCACGGCAAAGCGATTGTTACGCAACTAGCGTACCCTTATGGTACTTCATACATAAATAGCGTACAGTGTTCTTAGACCTCATAAAGGGTATTATATACGATAAATATTTAGCTTTATCAATTGGCGGCTCGCCCTGTCCTTCACATATCTGCACTAGGTAATTTCAGCAGACATTATCCAGCAGCAAAGGGCGGGAGATCATATTCCTCGTAGTGCTGTTTGGATAAGCGTCTGCTTCTCTTAGTAAAGGGTGCTGAAGGAATCCGGGAACCGGAGGTAAGAACAAAACAATAGTGTCTTTTTAAAACTGTTTATTTTTCTGTCTTGCGTACACACGCACGCACACATATATATCTGCATTTCCTTTTCATTGGTGTATTTTCGTATGTCACTCTCCTGTTTGCCAGTTCTATAGTTGATAAACGTATAAATTGTGTTACGGTGGATCTTTGCTTTGCGTACACGTGTCTCTAACAAAAGACTGAGACTTGCGTACGCAATCCAAGGGCCGACGCACGCAGCATATATTACGCAACGGAGCGTACGGGTACGCCCACGTAACTCAAATCACAAGTTTTTTTTCTCTCCTCTCAAAGCGATAAGTAGCGCCACGCGGTAAATAACGCCAGGCGATAAATCGCACAATTTTTTTTTTTAATTCCAAATTTAAATTAATAGATCCTTCTCCTAATTTGTAACACATCTGGTCTAAAGAGAAATTTCTGCGCAGAAATAGAAATAGAAACAAAAGTGTACATGTGGTGAGTGAGTGTGTTGTATACAATTTTACAGGTTGAACCACAAGAAAAGTCGAGTTCTCGTGAGGTACATGCGTGTAAGTGACGTACATGGTGGCTAGGGAGGCATCCCTGGTTAAATATACAATTTGAGCATTAGAGTGTAGCAGACCAGGAGGTCATACTGTAACAGACCAGGAGGTCATAGCAGACCAACAGGTTCAGGTACAGCAGACAAGGAAGTCCGCTATACAGTCCACAGGCACAACACCAAGAAAGGGTTGGTGCAACACCCATATAGGCCATATAAGCTCTGGCTGAAGGAATTCGCAGCCGAAATTTTCGATTCCACTGGTCGCTCAGTACATAAGATTAGTTGCTTGTGTACTAAACGATTGTACCGCACGTAATTGTGTGCATTAGTAAACCTGACCGGTACTATTTGTGTACGAAGGTCATAAACGCTATTTGTACATTCTAACGTGATTTGTGTAATTTTTTTTTATTTTAAGGGAAGTTCGCTGCTCACTCAGGAACTATCCAGCAACCAATAGTTACTGGAAAGAGTAAGTGTTCTTTGGAGCACCCTCACAGGTTCCAGTAAATAGAGGTTCAGGTCGCAGGGGCCCTAGGTCGAGTACGCCAGCACCATATCGGTGTGATCAGGTCGTATTGGTCGGCGTGGGCGAGTGAGTGGGGTACTCGGTAAACCGCCACCGTCAGCCTATTTTGGACATTTGGTTTGCGTAAGGGTTGGTTAAATAAAGCAACACCTTCGAACTATGGGGGCCACTTGTTCAGGTAGGGGGCGATCAACCTCGGTTCGGGTTGATTCAGTGAACCGACCAATTGGGTCGGCAAGGTATGTAATGTGTGAGAAATACGGAAGTCACACAGAAGCTTTATGTGATGAATGGGAGAGAATGACAGTACATGACGGGGAGAAATTCCCAAGAGTAGGTAGCTTCAGCACAGAAGTGTTAACGAATTTAAGGAGAAGGATATGTCTCATTAAATCAACAAAGAGACGAATCAAACATTACGATTATTTGCAGTTGTGGCAGCAGGAAGGTGACATACAGAGAGGATTGGCTCAGGCGGCGGGATCTGGCTCAATCAGAAAACTGATAGCCACGGCCCCACCGCCACCATACATATCAGGAGAGAAATTGGTTGCGGAGAATGACGCACTAAGGTGTAACACACAAACACTTAGCAACTGTATAAATGTTAAAGATAATGTTAACCAATTAACCAACGCAAGTATTAACCCGTGCAAGTTGTACCCTGTTTTGAACTTTCCTCAGGAGTGTGATCAAGAAGACGAATCGGCAACAATTTCAGCGCTCTCTCTAGCAGCCACCATAGCAGAGACCACAGTAGGCACAGCTCCACCCACGAGATTAGTAACAAAGGCCCCTAGCGGAGGGATAGGTGAGGTCGTGTCTACAGGTAAGTACGGCACCATACACTATGCTGAAGCCATTTCACCACAGGCTGTAGAACCCACACAGAGTGATGTTGTTAGAGTTAATCCTGTTAGGGTAATAGCTGTTCCAAATGGGAAAACTGACACAACAGGGGTCACCCCTGTGAGGAACATTGCCATGTATAGCCCATTTTCCAGAATGGAATTAAGGACCATCGTGTCTGAATTCCCTGACCCTAGAAAAGATTTAGTTGCCAGTCAAAAATACATCAGAGACTTAGGTAACACTGTAGAGCCCAACAATAAAGACTGGCAGATATTGCTGAGAGCATGTTTACCCTCCAATGTTGACGCAACTCAATTTTTAGCTGATTGCGGATTAGATCAGGATGTACCTCTTACAGATGTGTACAACAAAGACAATGTAAAAAGAATAAACTTACAGTTAAAAGAGTATTTCCCAGCGGTAGTCAGATGGAACAAGATATTCTCTATTAAACAGAAGGAGTCAGAGACAGCTGCAGAGTATTTTCACAGAGCATTATCAGAAATGGCAAAATACACAGGCATAGAGGACATTAAAACAAACATAAACCATCGAGAAGTAGCAGTATCGGTACTGATGGATGGTTTAAAAGAGTCATTGAAGACTAGGGTACAGACCACACAACCATGTTGGCGAGGTCTGTCTGTGGCTACTTTGAGAGAGGCTGCTATTGATCACGATAGGAACATCACCAGACACAGGGAACAACAAAGTGATAAGTTAATGGCCGTAAGTATACAGGCCCTGACCACAAGGCAGCCTTTGTTTGTATCACCAAACCCTGTGGGTAAGTCAAGTGTGGTTACTTGTTATTCTTGTCATAAACAGGGACACATGGCACGAGATTGTAGAGTAAAGAATGTACGAAACTCATACCAACCCCCTAGACAACGACACGACACACGACATTGGGAGCAAGGTCCGCAGAAACGGAGTTATGAGCCACATGCAGGGGAAACAAAAAGATACCCCCCAAACAGAGATTGGCAAACCTCTGGTAGTTCCCAGCTATCTCCCTCACAAGTAGTTGCTGCCAGCGGGATTCAGGGAGGTCACCATACCCAATAGGGGTGTGGCCATACCTGTAATCTGCAGCCAGTAAAATTGATTGCAAGTCTTGGAAGTGAACCAGAAATTGCAATCAATGTAGCTGGTAAATCATTAAACTTTCTTGTAGACACAGGGGCGGCCAAATCAGTGATAAATTCGACAGTTGGCATGAGGACCACTGGTAGGACAATTCCAGCCGTGGGAGTAACAGGAGTAGTCCAGCATTACCCTGTTAGCAAACCAGCAGAGATTACAATAGGGCCTTTACATACCAAGCATTCCTTTTTGCTGGCTGCATCGGCACCGACCAATCTCCTGGGAAGAGACTTACTGTGTAAAATGGGATGCGTCATTTATTGTACTCCTGAAGGTGTATTCTTGGACATACCTGAGAATCACGCTCAGGAAGTACGAGACATGTTAGACTCCCCGTCAAAATTAATGTCACATACCACTATGACAAATAGGACTCCCTCCCAAGTAGAAGAAATGACATCTCAGATACCAGAGTCACTTTGGACTAAAGATGGACAGGACACTGGATTAATGGCAAACGTAGCTCCGGTAGTTGTACAAGTAAAAAATGGTAGGATAGCTCCAAAAATCCCACAGTACCCTCTGAAGCCAGAGGTGGAGTTAGGAGTTTACCCAGTAATAGAGCGCTTGCTACAACAGGGCATTCTGGTAAGAACGTCCAGCACTGCTAATAGTCCCATCTTCCCTGTGAAAAAGAGTGGGGGGAGGGGTTACCGGCTAGTGCAGGATCTAAGGGGGATTAACAAAATAGTTGAGAGTCAGTTCCCCGTAGTGCCAAATCCAGCTGTCATCCTAATGCAAATCCCTCCCACTGCGAAATTTTTCACTGTTATTGACCTCTGCTCCGCTTTCTTTTCGGTACCTCTGCACCCTGACAGTCAATATTTGTTCGCATTTACATACAGAGGAGTCCAATACACATGGACTCGATTACCACAAGGATTTATAGATAGCCCAAGTATATTTTCTCAGGCTTTGCATGATTGTTTACAGTCTTTCCAACCAGTGAGTGGATCAGTATTAATACAGTACGTGGATGATCTACTACTGTGTTCTGATTCATTGGAGGCATCCCTGAAGGATACGAAACAGCTCCTGTTTCATCTTTCAGACACAGGACACAAGGTTTCCAAAGACAAGTTGCAATTATGCCAAACTAGGGTAAAATATTTGGGACACTGTTTAACACAAGGACTGAGACACCTGACCGCTGATAGAATTCAAGCAATTAGAGACATGACTCTGCCACAAACCCAGCAACAGATCAGAACATTTTTAGGAATGTGTGGGTATTGCCGTAATTGGATCCCAGGGTTTTCCATTTTAGCGTTACCTTTGCAGGAAATGGTCTCCTCAAACAAACCTGATCGGATTTCGCATACAGACGAGTCTGAGGCAGCATTTGAGAGACTTAAACAGTGCCTAACGCAGGCACCAGCATTAGGTATGCCGGACTATGGGAAACCCTTTGAACTATACGGAACAGAAAGTGCTGGTTGCGCGGCAGGCGTACTAACCCAAAAGCACGGTGATGCCAGCAGGCCAGTAGCATATTACAGCGCTCAGCTAGACACGGTAGCGCGATCCCTCCCCACATGCTTGCGAAGCGTTGCTGCGATAGCATTGCTAGTAACGAAAAGCGAAGACGTCGTGCTAGGTCACAACCTCACAATTCATACACCGCATGCAGTGTCAGCCTTGTTAAATTCTGCCCAAACCAGGCACGTCTCATCAGCGTGGTTTACAAGATGGGAATTGGCACTAATGGCCCCCGTAAACATCACCATAATGAGATGCAGTGCATTAAATCCTGCAACATATCTCCCAAGTGTGTCTGGACAGACCCAAAGGGTGGAGGATGAGAGTACTGGGGAAGGAGGATTTAATACAAAGGAAGATACTCATGATTGTATAGAATATTTGACCCAAAATTTTACCGCAAGGCCTGACATCAGTGACAACCCACTGGAAGATGCAGAACTTACGTTCTACACGGACGGTAGTTGTCATAGACAGTCAGACTCGGGAGACTTGTGTACTGGATACGCAGTCGTAGATGACCAAGGCACCATAGAAGCGGAACCGCTAGGCCCACCTCACTCAGCCCAGGTTGCTGAACTGGTCGCCCTAACCAGAGCATGTGAATTGGCTAAGGGCAAATCAGCCAATATCTACACCGATTCTAGATACGCATTCGGGGTAGTCCATGATTTCGGAGCCCTATGGCGCCTCAGAAATTTCATGACGGCAGCTGGTACACCGGTAGCGCATGCAGCTCACATAAAAAGGCTTCTAACAGCGATACAGGAACCCGACAGAGTGGCTGTTATCAAATGTAAAGCACATACATATAGCCAAGACCCAGTATCGCTTGGTAACAGCCGAGCAGACGAAGCAGCTAAGTTAGCAGCTGCTACCCCCAGACAGACAGACACCACACAACTGATGGTATTTAATACCATCAACACACAGAAGTTGTGTGAGATGCAAAATTTGTGTTCCACACAGGAAAAGGCAGTCTGGAAGGCAAAGGGATATGGCCGGGAGTCCTCAGGACTCTGGACGGATGGACATGGTAAACCAGTGGCCCCCAGAGCATATCTTCCATGTTTGGCTGAAGCAGCTCACGGGCTGACTCATCTAGGCAAGGAAGGGATGTGCAAGTTGGTAAGAGCATATTGGTGCGCCCCAGGATTCTCCTCTCATGCGAGTAAAAGAGCCATGTCATGCCTTACCTGTTTGAGAAAGAATATTGGAAAGGCAATACCTACAGAACCATCCCATATCCCACCTGCCGGCGGCCCTTTCCAGGTAATACAGATTGACTTCATTCAATTACCCCCTTGTCGAAATTTGAAATATGTACTTGTTTGTATAGATGTTTTCTCAAATTGGGTCGAAGCATTTCCAGCGGCCACAAATACCGCTATGTTTACTGCGAAGAAAATTGTGCAGGAATTTGTATGTAGATATGGTATCCCTAGAATTATCGAAAGTGATAGGGGTACCCATTTTACAGGTGATGTCTTTCAAGGAATGTGTAAATTGATGGGAATTGATAGCAAGCTGCACACTCCATACCGTCCACAGGCGAGTGCGAAAGTGGAAAGAGTGAACAGCACTATTAAAAATAAACTGAGTAAAGTGATGGCAGAGACAGGATTGACATGGCCAGAAGCTTTACCCATTGTACTGTACAGCATCAGAACCACTCCCAGGTCCCCTCTTAATCTGTCTCCCTTTGAAATCTTGTTTGGTCGACAACCGCATGTTATGATTAACCCTCAGGATGATTTGAAGTGTAACAATGAAGTAACTGTAAAATACTTGATTAACATGAGTAAACAGTTGAGGAATCAAAATGATAATCTGAAGTTAGTGATTCCTGATTTACCAGATAGTAATTGTCATGACATTGAACCTGGGGATTATGTAATGATACGGAATTTTCTACGCTCAGGTTGCCTTATTGACAGATGGGAAGGACCATATCAGGTCTTATTGACTAGCACTACAGCATTGAAGGTTGCTGAGAGAGAGACTTGGGTTCATTCGTCCCACTGTAAAAAGGTCGTTGATCCAGAGAAGTCCTGTGATAAGGAACAGACGGTAGAGGTTGTATCACTAGAGTGTCTGTTCCAGGAGGACTGAGGCGGCACCTGAGCATTGAAAATCACAAGACCAAAAGCAGTTGTCGATCCCCTGTTCCCTTTTATTGTTTTTCTCCAATTTCCCATCCCATCTCCCTCAATTATTTTTTTCCCCCTCTCATTTTTCTTCGTCTCCTCCTATAAGATGGACTTGCCCCAAGAGACTGTGATCCGGATTTTCCTGTTGACCATGATGTTGACCAGAGTAGTCTGTTCCGGCGAGAGTACCATGGAGGTCGAGAGAGGTTCTGGAATGGGTTCTGATGATAAAGATGGAGGCGTAGTTTTCCGAGAACAACATAATCAACAAGCAAAGGCGAGTATCAGAAAACGATCCGATAGCATTGACCATAGAAGGAATTGTGAAGGATTGTTAGCTGAAGAAAACTGTATCTGTAGGCTCTGTAACAATGTCATTGAGGATGGGTGCATTAAGAAATGCCAATCCAGTTTTAATATCCATATGGACCGGCATCCATTGAGTGACTATCACTCCTTAGTGGGTAATGTGTTAAACAAAACAGATTGTTGGGTATGCTCTCAAGTACCTCAGGGTCATAGCAAATCAGGGCTAGTACCATTTCCTTTAACGATAGAGGAGGTACTTGAGTTAAATGGTGGGAGACCGGTGGACCGGAGGTTTAATATCTCCAGCCCTCCTAGTTTGAAGCTCCACCAATACCATGTGGATAGGTCCCTATTATGTTTCAACATCTCCAATCCCCGAAAGCCGGGAAATTGGGAAGTGTCATGGAGTAACCACACCATGACCTTTTCGCATAGAGCAGATAGAATGCCTACAGATACAGAGCTTGTACGCCACATAGCCAGTAGAGGAAAATCTTTCCGGTATAGGTATACCTTAGGAAATAGGATTACTAAAGTTGGAGAGGTATCACCAGGATACTGTGCACATATCGTACAACCTGATACGTGTACTAAGCAGATGGAAGAATTAGGGTTAGGAGATTTCACATGGAAGGTGTGTAATATGGTTATGTCCTACTCCGTCCCATATGTTCTCCCCGATGATGCATATTTCATATGCGGGAGAAAGGCGTACAAGTGGCTTGCCCCAAACTCTGAAGGATTGTGTTATATTGGAAAAGTACTGCCTGAAGTAATGACTGTATCACATGACAAAATGAAAGACATACACCGTGGTGCCCAAGCTCCTTATACTCACACCCATTACGAGCACGTTGTTAAAAGGCACCTGATAGAGAAGACAGAGCATCCGGCCTCTGATCTGATAAGTGAATCCACCGGGATTCAATTCTTAATCGCGTTAGATTTCACCCGCACCGCTAGAGGAGTGCTGAATTATAAATACATTTCTGCGCTCGCCAATTTGTTAGATAATATCACTGAAATGTATGATGACACGTTTAGGTATACTGGAAGAGAACTTCAGGCTTACAAAACAGAACTGGTACAGCATAGAATGGTTCTCAATTACCTCACAGCAGTGACAGGCGGATATTGTGTCACACTGGCAACACAATACGGCGTGAAATGTTGCACATATATTACGAATAGCACCGAGGATCCGGTCGAGGTCATAGACCAAAAGATGGACGATATTCTCCAATTGAAGTGGGAATTTCGCAGGAGACACAATCTCACTCTTGCTGCTGTAGGTAATGAGCTGACTGGTTGGGTGTCATGGTTGAACCCGCGAAATTGGTTTTCTGGTTTAGGAGACTGGGCTCAAGGAGTCATAATGGATGTTGGGAAGTTTCTCCTATGTATCTTAGGTGTTGTCATATCGATTGGATTGATATTTAGATGCGGTCAGGCTTTAATGAAGTGCAATCATCGTACTAGGGTAATGAGTTTAAGGAGTGAGGAAACTGTAATTAACCTGGACTTGATTTATGACCCAAATGTAGAAACAATGATGTGATGAAAATGCGATTTCTACGGTCCGTTTCTTTCACCTGTTTTTCCGTTTTCTCCAAGGTAACAAGACCCACTTGGACGAGGAATTTGATGAGCCGATATACAGACAACAGAGGGATTAAAGAAGAAGTTTGACAACCTGATACACAGATTTTTGATGAACTATGCCATGGATCCCCAGTTTCCCTAGAAATTTTAAAATTACGCTAGCCCAACACTTTTGTAAATCTATGGACATTGACAGCTTTTGCTCGCACCTTATGGGCAAAAGCACAAAGAAGACTACATTCAACAGACACCAAACAAGACCTCAATCGACGACTGTACATTTACCTGACATAGAATACCACCGCATTTACCGTAATTATGTCTTTTCTTCATTTCTACAACCCTCAGGTAATGACACACATAGTCGATAGGGAATACAGGCACAGATATCAGCAATCACATATCTCCCCCATTCATGTATCATCAACTAAAATGTGCTCCCCCATTTTGTTACAACCAAAGCCAAAAAGAGCTCGGTAAAGTTTGACAGCCCATCCACAGACCCGTACCACGGGATAAGAAGGAATTCACATGTATACTTCGCAATACCTCGAAGCTTGATTTAAAACACGTACGGCACGATGATACATGACCCCCAAGCACGGATTCATACACACATGCTTCTGCTATCTCACTAGGTCATACCCTTTTCCTACCATCTCCTCTCCTCCCTTACCCAACCATGTAAATGTATTAACCCCTAACATATATTTTTCTCTTTTTGAAATGTTTTCAGGAAGTGGCAGTTATTGTTGACTGCCAAAGGGTGGACTGTCAAAGTCAGAAAAATATCTCTATGCACACTACCATATTTGCACCTCACACAGGTCCGTGCTGCGCATGCGTACGCTCTCCCGTACGTGCGCATACTCACAGTCGCGGGCACCCGCAGGCGCATGGTATGCGTATTTACGGTAGAGTTTATGCGATCGTAGCGTGCGACTCAATCATTACATATTTTCACTATATAATGTATTTTGTAGATCATGGTCCCTTTGATAGATTCTGCAAGTTTGGTTAATATAGAATGTTCATGAACAGAGAAATCCCTCTTGGTTTGATACGAAGGGTCAGACAGGAGTAATACAGTGGTGTTTAGTATCCATCGGAAGAATATTTAATTAGAAATATTCCGGTGTTGGTTTGAAGCAGATCAATCGCTCGTGCGAATAGTTATGGACATAAGAAGTTTATGAACATTTACTTTATTTGCACTTTATTACCCATGCGGCGGGAAACCCAGTTTCCCTCCCACCTGAGCTGTTGGAAATAGTCACACCCCACCTGTATGAATCAACCTATGACCTTTTGTTATAATGCGAAGCCGAATTCCTGTGTCCAATGAACAATAAGATTGTAGGGACCATTGAATTGCATTGTGTGTGGGGCATAAATAGGCAGGCCGACCATATCCAGTTCACTCTCTTCAACGGTTCTCATTGCTGATAATCGGGAGCTGGATATCGAGGCGCATGCGACCGTTTCCCCTTGTGCGTAAGTTTTTCTCCGTAATCATACTGTTTCTCTCTTGTTATTGTGGGCCAATCTCTCTCATTCTCTCTCTCTCTCTCTCCTTCTCTTTCTCTCTCATTTTCCTTTAAATTGTATTGTATTTCCTGTGTAGTTATCTGGTTAGGTAGTCTATGTTATATTGTAGTGTATGACTTGTATTGTGTTTAACTCTTTTGCAAGTATAGCATTCAAAATATATATTTTAGGCGTTGGACCCTGAGCACGGTATCTGTGTGTTTCTTATAGTATTAAGTATTCTCAGAGCGTCGGTGACGCTCAAACAGTTTTTAAGGTAATAAGGTTATACTGTGTTGCATTTACTCTCTAACATTTCACTAAGGTTTTACTGCACAATACACTGTTTATGGTTTAGATACAAAGGTTTAATATAGTGAGCGTCAGCTCCGCTGGTGATCTCCTCGTGGTCCCGAGCGTTCGCTACGCTATAGCGAATCATTACTTTAGTTAACAGCCAATAACGTGCCTGCCTGTGATCTCTTGGCCGTGAGTGAACGTGACGCTTGAGCGTCTCGATCACGGCAAAGCGATTGTTACGCAACTAGCGTACCCTTACGGTACTTCATACATAAATAGCGTACAGTGTTCTTAGACCTCATAAAGGGTATTATATACGATAAATATTTAGCTTTATCAAGATCAACCAGATAGTTTTATTTTCCCCTCTATATTATGTCAGGACATGGAGCATAGCTCTGCCCCAGCACCCACAAAGCCCCACCCCCAGTCACTGATAGGCCTTCAACCCACTCCATAGTAAAAAAGGGAAGACCATCGGTGGGTGAAACCATGGATGGTTCTCTAGCAGATGGTTTCATACCATCGATCTTAGTCATCAATGGTACCATTGATGGCAACATCGATGGATAACCCACTGATGGCCATCCCTAACTTGGAATCCAGGATGCAAACGTTCACTACTGTAGGTCGTAGCATCACTAAAATCCCTAGCAGGCCCCCTCCTCCGAAAATGTGACGTCATCATGTCACATTGAGATGTCAGGTCTGGAAGCAGAGAAGTGTCTGGAGCATACTATGTATGGTTACAGGAAATGAGGGCATGATGCTCTATGCCATGAAATCACACCCAGAAATAGGGAGCGCATCGGGACAGTTCAATGAGAGGTGTGCGGAGTTGAGGAGATGTGTCGGGGAGAGAAAGGAGGCACTGGGACTCAGGGGTGTGTCTAGGGGTCCGAGCGCCCCTGGCAAAGTAAGGGATGCCCCCCCCCTTCCATATCCTCCCTTCCCAAGGGTGGCAGATAATGGGGGCTGGCTGGGGATGGCAGTAACTGGCAAGGTATAGCAGATAGTGAAAGGTATGCGATGCCAGCAGTTAGGAATACTGACCCCGGTATCCTGACTACCATAGTCCTGACAGAGGCGCTCAACTAAATTAACCTTACCACTACCCCGTCCCTCCGCAGCCTAACCCTCCTTTCCCACAGCCTAACCCTAACCCTCCCCAGCATGCTTAGGTTTGGGATTCTGGCATCGGCATTCAGACACGTGTCGGGAATCAGGCACTGGTCTCTTGACCACCGGCATCCCGTATGTCAGGATGCCAACTACATCCCAATAGTGGGGTGACTAGCAAGGGTGGCATATAGGGGATAGAAGGAGGGTGACAAATAATGGAAGCAGCAGACGGAGGGTGACAGATCATGGTGGTAACTGGCAAGGGGTTGCAGATAGTGGCGGTGACCAGGAAATGGAATAAAAGGAGGGTGGCAGATAATGGTGGTTGGCAAAGGGAAGGTGGCTGATGATAGCGGTGGCTGATTGTATCTTGTACCAGACATGCTAACAGAATGACAGTCACACTGACTGCAGAATCATGAAGCCTCCCTGCTGTTTCAAGTAACGGCTACTTGCACTACAGAGTCGTCACTGTGCGGAGGGAGGTTCAGGGATGCCCACCCCAATCCTCACTGTCTGCCTATCCCCATCTCACACAGAGCGCACCCAAGTCACACCACGGTGACAGACAGACGGTTACCTACACTACTGACGGCCGCCAAATAGAGAATGCAGCGGTCGGCAGTATCGCCACAGGGCATCCTGCGCTCTGCGGCACCACCCTAGTTATGGTCCTGCGCCACTGCCCTCCTTTATCTTTATCTTACTCCCTCTCTCTCTATTCTCAGCATTTCTCCCTCCAGAAGCACTTAAAAAGAAAAGAAAAGGAAACTTTCCCAGATCTTGGTGCGTGGTTCCGGTATAAAAGATAGATAGTGTCTAGTTAGACAGTGTCTATCTATTGACTGTCTAACTCAGAGGTTCTCAAACTCGGTCCTCGGGGGCCCGCACAGTGCATGTTTTGCAGGTCTCCTCACAGAATCGCAAGTGAAATAATTAGCTCCACCTGTGGACCTTTTAAAATGTGTCAGTGAGTAATTAATACACCTGTGTACCTGCTGGGTTACCTGCAAAACATGCACTGTGTGGGCTCCCGAGGACCGAGTTTGAGAACCTCTGGTCTAACTAGACACTGTCTATCTATCAAACGGATACCTTGGTGCATAGAGGCTGTAATTTTGTGCACAAATAATATGCATAGCATCTACTGACAGCTGCCCTTCCCCCACCACTACATGTGTGTGTATGTATATATATATATATATATATATATATATATAAAGCAGCACAGCATCGAACACGGGGGGTAATTCCAAGTTGATCGCAGCAGGACATTTTTTAGCAGTTGGGCAAAACCATGTACACTGCAGGAGGGGCAGATATAACATGTGCAGAGAGAGATAGATTTGGGTGTGGTGTGTTCAAACTGAAATCTAAATTGCAGTGTAAAAATAAAGCAGCCAGTATTTTCCCTGCACAGAAACAAAATAACCCACCCAAATCTAACTCTCTCTGCAAATGTTATATCTGCCCCCCCTGCAGTGCACATGGTTTTGCCCAACTGCTAACAAAATTGCTGCTGCGATCAACTCAGAATTACCCCCACAGTTCAAACACAAGGTAATGTATTACAAGGCGATGCAGAAGAGAAAACTGATAACAGTAACATACCATTGTCAAGCATAAGAGTACATGGGGGACTGAAAGTGGCTCAGGCAGGTGATGTCATGCGCTGAGACCCGTGCAAACAATGAGGAATGTTGCAGGTGCTGGAAGGCAGTCCAACGCTCTGAGGCTCCCAGTGCCAGAGTGGGGAATTGGGAGTCTGCTGCAGGCTGAGGCAGCTGCTGGGGTCTGTGTGCATGATTTCTGTTTGCAGGGTAAATACCCTATGAACTACTATGTGAATCTACCCCCTGGCCAGGGTGACACCGCTGGCCGGCGCCCCCCTTCGGCCGGCGCCCCTGGCAAGTGCCATCCTGGCCAATGGATAGATACGCCTCTGCTGGGACTTAGCACTCTTCTGCCCTTGCCAGTTTACACAATGCAGGTACAGGGGCGCAACGATTGAGGAGGTGCGGGTACTACGATCAGTGAGATCAGCCTGGCCTGTAATGCTTCTCCTCTGCTCACCAGTGGGCAGAGGAGAAGTGCTATAGATGGGGGCGATCACACTGATCACACCCATCCGGAGCCACCCCTGTGTTGAGCACATGATGCCGCGCATTGTATTTTGTTTATTTTGTGTGTGTGTAGTTGATGGGGGGCATGACCACGCTTCCACGGATTTGGACATGCCCCCAGTACCAGGGCCCATCAAAGTTCTCAACGGACCTGCACAGCTATAGCATTTTGTCATTTGTTACCTACAGTGATGGTACTGTTTACTGCATACATTTGTGGAAGGGCCACAAAGATCACAGGGGCCCAGAAGTGCCTGAGTAATAGGTTGAAGTGAGAAAGTCATTAAGTATGTGTGTAGAACTTGTTTTATCAAGGTTTTTATTTTTATCTACTTGATTACTTAAGGACAGGAGATACAAGAGTCCTTAGTTCTACAAGCACAGTATTCCCAAGTTATCGATGGGTTCCATGATCTACTGGGGCTGGTATCACATTATGTAGATCTCCATGGTATAATAACAGGCAGTTTAGCATAACATTTATGATCACTCATCGTCACCTTGCTTTAGGGGTAAACAGCCCAGGCTATAACAATGGTACTAATTGCATATTGTATGGGGGCCAGCAATTTTTTTGTTTCTGTTTTATTTAATTTAAATATTGATCCTCATCAGTAAAAGCAGGTGCCCATTCAGTAAACAAATTCCCTTCAGCCTCTGTGCTTTGTCACCTGCTGTAATTTACTAAAGAAAATTCGGCATGATGGTGGTGTACTGGTGGTGATTCTAGCACAAAGTTGTAAGTGGACTCTTACTGCCTCGTTGGCCATCCAAGTTTACAGTACCTCCCAACATGACCCTTTCCAGGAGCGGCAAAATGCTCTGTTCCTGGATGTCCCTCTTAATGAATGATTGCCATCACCTGTGTTGAACTAGTTAGTGGATAAGACAGGTGATTCAACACAGTTGACAGCAATCCTAATTTAAGAGGAAAGTCATGGAACAGAGCATTGTGTCCCTCCTGGAGAGGGTGTGTTGGGAGGTATGCTGTAGGTGTGGTTGAGCTGGCTTTGTTGGGTAACATGCAAACTGTACTGAAAGCCCAGACTTGGGTTTCCAGTAGCTGATATGGGGGGGGGGGGGGTGAGTTGCCATTGCAATGGCATAGAAACGCTAGCAACAGCAGTGAAACGCTCCCTCCTCATGGGGCAGATGGCAGAAGATGATTGGGGGGGTAGACGTAACAATGGGGTAAAGCAGAGAGGTTGGCAAAGACAGAAGGGCAAGCGCAACGGAATATGCTGCGCTATATAAGAAACTGCTAATAAATAAATAATAATAAGGGCAGAGAGTTTGGCACAGACAGGAAGGCTGAAAGGCTGGCACAGACAAGAAAGGGGCAGAGAGGCTAACCTAGGTAGGAAAAGTGCAGTGGGGCTGTTATAGGCAGGAAAAGAGCAGGGGATGGCATAGTCAGGAAGAATGCAAAGAGCCTTAGGTTGAAAATGGGCAAAGATGATGGCACAGAAAGGAGAAAAAATAGAAAAGGGGAAGGAAGCTGCGGGGAAGGACAGGAGGAGAGTCCTTAGATGCCATAGGTCTGTGAAGGAGGAGAGGAGCTGAAGCCTGTTACAAATCGTTTACTAATGTAACACCCTAGGGTTGGTGGGTTTGTCTAAGTAGTTGAGAGAGCGTAGAGATGAGCGCCTGAAATTTTTCGGGTTTTGTGTTTTGGTTTTGGGTTCGGTTCCGCGGCCGTGTTTTGGGTTCGAACGCGTTTTGGCAAAACCTCACCGAATTTTTTTTGTCGGATTCGGGTGTGTTTTGGATTCGGGTGTTTTTTTCAAAAAACACTAAAAAACAGCTTAAATCATAGAATTTGGGGGTCATTTTGATCCCAAAGTATTATTAACCTCAAAAACCATAATTTACACTAATTTTCAGTCTATTCTGAATACCTCACACCTCACAATATTATTTTTAGTCCTAAAATTTGCACCGAGGTCGCTGTGTGAGTAAGATAAGCGACCCTAGTGGCCGACACAAACACCGGGCCCATCTAGGAGTGGCACTGCAGTGTCACGCAGGATGTCCCTTCCAAAAAACCCTCCCCAAACAGCACATGACGCAAAGAAAAAAAGAGGCGCAATGAGGTAGCTGTGTGAGTAAGATTAGCGACCCTAGTGGCCGACACAAACACCGGGCCCATCTAGGAGTGGCACTGCAGTGTCACGCAGGATGGCCCTTCCAAAAAACCCTCCCCAAACAGCACATGACGCAAAGAAAAAAAGAGGCGCAATGAGGTAGCTGTGTGAGTAAGATTAGCGACCCTAGTGGCCGACACAAACACCGGGCCCATCTAGGAGTGGCACTGCAGTGTCACGCAGGATGTCCCTTCCAAAAAACCCTCCCCAAACAGCACATGACGCAAAGAAAAAAAGAGGCGCAATGAGGTAGCTGTGTGAGTAAGATTAGCGACCCTAGTGGCCGACACAAACACCGGGCCCATCTAGGAGTGGCACTGCAGTGTCACGCAGGATGTCCCTTCCAAAAAACCCTCCCCAATCAGCACATGATGCAAAGAAAAAGAAAAGAAAAAAGAGGTGCAAGATGGAATTGTCCTTGGGCCCTCCCACCCACCCTTATGTTGTATAAACAAAACAGGACATGCACACTTTAACCAACCCATCATTTCAGTGACAGGGTCTGCCACACGACTGTGACTGATATGACGGGTTGGTTTGGACCCCCCCCAAAAAAGAAGCAATTAATCTCTCCTTGCACAAACTGGCTCTACAGAGGCAAGATGTCCACCTCATCTTCACCCTCCGATATATCACCGTGTACATCCCCCTCCTCACAGATTATCAATTCGTCCCCACTGGAATCCACCATCTCAGCTCCCTGTGTACTTTGTGGAGGCAATTGCTGCTGGTCAATGTCTCCGCGGAGGAATTGATTATAATTCATTTTAATGAACATCATCTTCTCCACATTTTCTGGATGTAACCTCGTACGCCGATTGCTGACAAGGTGAGCGGCGGCACTAAACACTCTTTCGGAGTACACACTTGTGGGAGGGCAACTTAGGTAGAATAAAGCCAGTTTGTGCAAGGGCCTCCAAATTGCCTCTTTTTCCTGCCAGTATAAGTACGGACTGTGTGACGTGCCTACTTGGATGCGGTCACTCATATAATCCTCCACCATTCTATCAATGTTGAGAGAATCATATGCAGTGACAGTAGACGACATGTCCGTAATCGTTGTCAGGTCCTTCAGTCCGGACCAGATGTCAGCATCAGCAGTCGCTCCAGACTGCCCTGCATCACCGCCAGCGGGTGGGCTCGGAATTCTGAGCCTTTTCCTCGCACCCCCAGTTGCGGGAGAATGTGAAGGAGGAGATGTTGACAGGTCGCGTTCCGCTTGACTTGACAATTTTGTCACCAGCAGGTCTTTCAACCCCAGCAGACCTGTGTCTGCCGGAAAGAGAGATCCAAGGTAGGCTTTAAATCTAGGATCGAGCACGGTGGCCAAAATGTAGTGCTCTGATTTCAACAGATTGACCACCCGTGAATCCTTGTTAAGCGAATTAAGGGCTGCATCCACAAGTCCCACATGCCTAGCGGAATCGCTCCCTTTTAGCTCCTTCTTCAATGCCTCCAGCTTCTTCTGCAAAAGCCTGATGAGGGGAATGACCTGACTCAGGCTGGCAGTGTCTGAACTGACTTCACGTGTGGCAAGTTCAAAGGGCATCAGAACCTTGCACAACGTTGAAATCATTCTCCACTGCACTTGAGACAGGTGCATTCCACCTCCTATATCGTGCTCAATTGTATAGGCTTGAATGGCCTTTTGCTGCTCCTCCAACCTCTGAAGCATATAGAGGGTTGAATTCCACCTCGTTACCACTTCTTGCTTCAGATGATGGCAGGGCAGGTTCAGTAGTTTTTGGTGGTGCTCCAGTCTTCTGTACGTGGTGCCTGTACGCCGAAAGTGTCCCGCAATTTTTCTGGCCACCGACAGCATCTCTTGCACGCCCCTGTCGTTTTTTAAAAAATTCTGCACCACCAAATTCAAGGTATGTGCAAAACATGGGACGTGCTGGAATTTGCCCATATTTAATGCACACACAATATTGCTGGCGTTGTCCGATGCCACAAATCCACAGGAGAGTCCAATTGGGGTAAGCCATTCCGCGATGATCTTCCTCAGTTGCCGTAAGAGGTTTTCAGCTGTGTGCGTATTCTGGAAAGCGGTGATACAAAGCGTAGCCTGCCTAGGAAAGAGTTGGCGTTTGCGAGATGCTGCTACTGGTGCCGCCGCTGCTGTTCTTGCGGCGGGAGTCCATACATCTACCCAGTGGGCTGTCACAGTCATATAGTCCTGACCCTGCCCTGCTCCACTTGTCCACATGTCCGTGGTTAAGTGGACATTGGGTACAACTGCATTTTTTAGGACACTGGTGAGTCTTTTTCTGACGTCCGTGTACATTCTCGGTATCGCCTGCCTAGAGAAGTGGAACCTAGATGGTATTTGGTAACGGGGGCACACTGCCTCAATAAATTGTCTAGTTCCCTGTGAACTAACGGCGGATACCGGACGCACGTCTAACACCAACATAGTTGTCAAGGACTCAGTTATCCGCTTTGCAGTAGGATGACTGCTGTGATATTTCATCTTCCTCGCAAAGGACTGTTGAACAGTCAATTGCTTACTGGAAGTAGTACAAGTGGGCTTACGACTTCCCCTCTGGGATGACCATCGACTCCCAGCGGCAACAACAGCAGCGCCAGCAGCAGTAGGCGTTACACGCAAGGATGCATCGGAGGAATCCCAGGCAGGAGAGGACTCGTCAGAATTGCCAGTGACATGGCCTGCAGGACTATTGGCATTCCTGGGGAAGGAGGAAATTGACACTGAGGGAGTTGGTGGGGTGGTTTGCGTGAGCTTGGTTACAAGAGGAAGGGATTTACTGGTCAGTGGACTGCTTCCGCTGTCACCCAAAGTTTTTGAACTTGTCACTGACTTATTATGAATGCGCTGCAGGTGACGTATAAGGGAGGATGTTCCGAGGTGGTTAACGTCCTTACCCCTACTTATTACAGCTTGACAAAGGGAACACACGGCTTGACACCTGTTGTCCGCATTTCTGGTGAAATACCTCCACACCGAAGAGCTGATTTTTTTGGTATTTTCACCTGGCATGTCAACGGCCATATTCCTCCCACGGACAACAGGTGTCTCCCCGGGTGCCTGACTTAAACAAACCACCTCACCATCAGAATCCTCCTGGTCAATTTCCTCCCCAGCGCCAGCAACACCCATATCCTCCTCATCCTGGTGTACTTCAACACTGACATCTTCAATCTGACTATCAGGAACTGGACTGCGGGTGCTCCTTCCAGCACTTGCAGGGGGCGTGCAAATGGTGGAAGGCGCATGCTCTTCACGTCCAGTGTTGGGAAGGTCAGGCATCGCAACCGACACAATTGGACTCTCCTTGTGGATTTGGGATTTCGAAGAATGCACAGTTCTTTGCTGTGCTGCTTTTGCCAGCTTGAGTCTTTTCATTTTTCTAGCGAGAGGCTGAGTGCTTCCATCCTCATGTGAAGCTGAACCACTAGCCATGAACATAGGCCAGGGCCTCAGCCGTTCCTTGCCACTCCGTGTGGTAAATGGCATATTGGCAAGTTTACGCTTCTCCTCCGACAATTTTATTTTAGGTTTTGGAGTCCTTTTTTTACTGATATTTGGTGTTTTGGATTTGACATGCTCTGTACTATGACATTGGGCATCGGCCTTGGCAGACGACGTTGCTGGCATTTCATCGTCTCGGCCATGACTAGTGGCAGCAGCTTCAGCACGAAGTGGAAGTGGATCTTGATCTTTCCCTAATTTTGGAACCTCAACATTTTTGTTCTCCATATTTTAATAGGCACAACTAAAAGGCACCTCAGGTAAACAATGGAGATGGATGGATTGGATACTAGTATACAATTATGGACGGGCTGCCGAGTGCCGACACAGAGGTAGCCACAGCCGTGAACTACCGCACTGTACTGTGTCTGCTGCTAATATATAGACTGGTTGATAAAGAGATAGTATACTCGTAACTAGTATGTATGTATAAAGAAAGAAAAAAAAACCACGGTTAGGTGGTATATACAATTATGGACGGGCTGCCGAGTGCCGACACAGAGGTAGCCACAGCCGTGAACTACCGCACTGTACTGTGTCTGCTGCTAATATATAGACTGGTTGATAAAGAGATAGTATACTCGTAACTAGTATGTATGTATAAAGAAAGAAAAAAAAACCACGGTTAGGTGGTATATACAATTATGGACGGGCTGCCGAGTGCCGACACAGAGGTAGCCACAGCCGTGAACTACCGCACTGTACTGTGTCTGCTGCTAAAATATAGACTGGTTGATAAAGAGATAGTATACTCGTAACTAGTATGTATGTATAAAGAAAGAAAAAAAAACACGGTTAGGTGGTATATACAATTATGGACGGGCTGCCGAGTGCCGACACAGAGGTAGCCACAGCCATGAACTACCGCACTGTACTGTGTCTGCTGCTAATATATAGACTGGTTGATAAAGAGATAGTATACTCGTAACTAGTATGTATGTATAAAGAAAGAAAAAAAAACCACGGTTAGGTGGTATATACAATTATGGACGGGCTGCCGAGTGCCGACACAGAGGTAGCCACAGCCGTGAACTACCGCACTGTACTGTGTCTGCTGCTAATATAGACTGGTTGATAAAGAGATAGTATACTCGTAACTAGTATGTATGTATAAAGAAAGAAAAAAAAACCACGGTTAGGTGGTATATACAATTATGGACGGGCTGCCGAGTGCCGACACAGAGGTAGCCACAGCCGTGAACTACCGCACTGTACTGTGTCTGCTGCTAATATATAGACTGGTTGATAAAGAGATAGTATACTCGTAACTAGTATGTATGTATAAAGAAAGAAAAAAAAACCACGGTTAGGTGGTATATACAATTATGGACGGGCTGCCGAGTGCCGACACAGAGGTAGCCACAGCCGTGAACTACCGCACTGTACTGTGTCTGCTGCTAATATAGACTGGTTGATAAAGAGATAGTATACTCGTAACTAGTATGTATGTATAAAGAAAGAAAAAAAAACCACGGTTAGGTGGTATATACAATTATGGACGGGCTGCCGAGTGCCGACACAGAGGTAGCCACAGCCGTGAACTACCGCACTGTACTGTGTCTGCTGCTAATATATAGACTGGTTGATAAAGAGATAGTATACTCGTAACTAGTATGTATGTATAAAGAAAGAAAAAAAAACCACGGTTAGGTGGTATATACAATTATGGACGGGCTGCCGAGTGCCGACACAGAGGTAGCCACAGCCGTGAACTACCGCACTGTACTGTGTCTGCTGCTAATATATAGACTGGTTGATAAAGAGATAGTATACTCGTAACTAGTATGTATGTATAAAGAAAGAAAAAAAAACCACGGTTAGGTGGTATATACAATTATGGACGGGCTGCCGAGTGCCGACACAGAGGTAGCCACAGCCGTGAACTACCGCACTGTACTGTGTCTGCTGCTAATATAGACTGGTTGATAAAGAGATAGTATACTCGTAACTAGTATGTATGTATAAAGAAAGAAAAAAAAACCACGGTTAGGTGGTATATACAATTATGGACGGGCTGCCGAGTGCCGACACAGAGGTAGCCACAGCCGTGAACTACCGCACTGTACTGTGTCTGCTGCTAATATATAGACTGGTTGATAAAGAGATAGTATACTCGTAACTAGTATGTATGTATAAAGAAAGAAAAAAAAACCACGGTTAGGTGGTATATACAATTATGGACGGGCTGCCGAGTGCCGACACAGAGGTAGCCACAGCCGTGAACTACCGCACTGTACTGTGTCTGCTGCTAATATAGACTGGTTGATAAAGAGATAGTATACTCGTAACTAGTATGTATGTATAAAGAAAGAAAAAAAAACCACGGTTAGGTGGTATATACAATTATGGACGGGCTGCCGAGTGCCGACACAGAGGTAGCCACAGCCGTGAACTACCGCACTGTACTGTGTCTGCTGCTAATATATAGACTGGTTGATAAAGAGATAGTATACTCGTAACTAGTATGTATGTATAAAGAAAGAAAAAAAAACCACGGTTAGGTGGTATATACAATTATGGACGGGCTGCCGAGTGCCGACACAGAGGTAGCCACAGCCGTGAACTACCGCACTGTACTGTGTCTGCTGCTAATATATAGACTGGTTGATAAAGAGATAGTATACTCGTAACTAGTATGTATGTATAAAGAAAGAAAAAAAAACCACGGTTAGGTGGTATATACAATTATGGACGGGCTGCCGAGTGCCGACACAGAGGTAGCCACAGCCATGAACTACCGCACTGTACTGTGTCTGCTGCTAATATAGACTGGTTGATAAAGAGATAGTATACTACTAATATTATATATACTGGTGGTCAGGTCACTGGTCACTAGTCACACTGGCAGTGGCACTCCTGCAGCAAAAGTGTGCACTGTTTAATTTTAATATAATATTATGTACTCCTGGCTCCTGCTATAACCTATAACTGGCACTGCAGTAGTGCTCCCCAGTCTCCCCCACAATTATAAGCTGTGTGAGCTGAGCAGTCAGACAGATATATAATATATAATTATATAGATGATGCAGCACACTGGCCTGAGCCTGAGCAGTGCACACAGATATGGTATGTGACTGACTGAGTCACTGTGTGTATCGCTTTTTTCAGGCAGAGAACGGATATATTAAATAAACTGCACTGTGTGTCTGGTGGTCACTCACTATATAATATATTATGTACTCCTGGCTCCTGCTATAACCTATAACTGGCACTGCAGTAGTGCTCCCCAGTCTCCCCCACAATTATAAGCTGTGTGAGCTGAGCAGTCAGACAGATATATATAATATTATATATAGATAATAGATGATGCAGCACACTGGCCTGAGCCTGAGCAGTGCACACAGATATGGTATGTGACTGAGTCACTGTGTGCTGTGTATCGCTTTTTTCAGGCAGAGAACGGATTATAAAGTAAACTGCACTGTCCTCACTAGTAAACTCTCTCCACTCAGTCTCTACACTTCTACAGTAACAGTACTCCTCCTAGTCAGCTCCAGTAAATCTCTCTCAGTCTCTTATAATCTAAATGGAGAGGACGCCAGCCACGTCCTCTCCCTATCAATCTCAATGCACGTGTGAAAATGGCGGCGACGCGCGGCTCCTTATATAGAATCCGAGTCTCGCGATAGAATCCGAGCCTCGCGAGAATCCGACAGCGTCATGATGACGTTCGGGCGCGCTCGGGTTAACCGAGCAAGGCGGGAAGATCCGAGTCGCTCGGACCCGTGAAAAAAAACATGAAGTTCTGGCGGGTTCGGATTCAGAGAAACCGAACCCGCTCATCTCTAGAGAGAGGTATCACAGGTGTTGGGTGGCAATGTGATGGACCTTTCCCCTGAAATGTTTCTCCCCGTACCTTGTCCTGTAGTACTGTGTTCAGGCAGGAGGCAATCAGGAGATCACCTGTTGGGATCCCGGCAGTCACAATGCCAACACTGGAATCCTAACAGGCGGTGAAATGCCGCAGCTGGAATACCGGCGCCACAGGCTTTTCTCCCTCTATGGGTGTCCACGACATTCATAGAGGGAGAATACAACCTGTGGCAAGCGCAGCGAGCCATCATGCCCACAGCATGGCGAGCACAGTGAGCTCGCAAGGGGCTTTCTAGCGCTTGCCCCTCTGCCGGCATACTGGTGGCCAGGATCCCGCCGGTAAAACATATGTATTCCGTTCAGAGAGGTAGGATAGATTGATACAAAACAGGAGTGAGTCAGCAATTCCAACAGGTTGTCTTTTTTTGGTGCTGCAATGAACTCTTGATTGCAGATGATGATTGGTTATTTGGCATTAAATTTGAATAATCACAAAAAATAATTTTTTTTGGGGGGGGGCGCTCCTCTCCTCTGCCGTGCCCGAGGAGTTGCTAACCTGAGGATCCCCACGGACGGATGGCTCCTCCATTAAAAGCAGTCTGCTGCGGCGTGCTGTCCCATGTCCTGTCCTAGCCGGCTTTCTCTCACTGATGCATTACTGGGAGGAGGCGTGGCTTGATCCCAGGATGTACCAGCAGGCTCAGCATGGCCTCCTCCTCCCAGTAATGCATCAGTGAGAGAAAGCCGGCTAGGAGGACGGAACTTGGGACAGCATGCCGCAGCTTCATACTGCATGTAAAGGAGGTGCCGCCCACGGGGATCCGGGGGTAAGAGCTCATCCACACCTCCAACTCACCTTGCCCCCTGTTCCGATGCTTCTGCCCACCAACCCCCTGCACTCTCTGTTCCACCCCTGGCGGCTCTGTCAATTTGGGGGGGGGGGGGGGAGGGGTCATGCTGCCGCCTAGCCCCCTTACCCCCCCCCTGTTCCGACGCCTCTGTCGGCAATAAAAAACACTAACTTTCTGGCTTTCCCTAGACAAGGTATGATCATCTTCACTGGCAATAAACATTTGAGCTCTGGTAGCATTCTGCAGTTCCACAATGTGTCAATTGGAGAAATTGGCACACAGATGTATGGAGAACCCTGAGCTATGATGACAGGGACAAATGTTCTCAGTTCTATCCAAAGAGGGTGTAGCTAGTGAAGGGATGGAAGTGTCTCTTGACAAATTCAAGTCACTTAGCAATGAGGGTCTTTTAGTGGAACAAACTCAGCCTTTCTCTCTGCTACAGGGCTTCACTTATACTGGCAGAAATAATTCAGTCCTTCCAGAATTAATGTCTGCCTTGCACTTGTAATAAAACTCAGTCTTTGATATCTCACAGTATCAATGTGGGGAATGACAACAGGGTTCTTTAATAACCTCTTTGTGGGGTTTAGCTTGTGGAGTATGGTGCTATGCCATCCACGCCCTTCAAAAACTGCACAGCTGGTGACACTGGTTACTTAAGATGGATATCAAACTGACCGCGGGCTTTGGTCACTCAGTTTCCAATGTACTCACGCAGACCCTTAGAAGAGAGGATTTCACTTGCAGGACCACTTTTCAAAGGTTCCTCACTGTTACAAGATGGCCGCAGCGTCCGTGCCCTTCACTAGGCCTAGTGGCATCCGGTCTCCGGCTGCGCTGTCTCAACACTTGCTTACACTCTGCAGCGTAGTGAAAGAAGGTAGGAAAAATGTGCGCAATTAAAACCAAAGGTGCAGCCTAAATATGCGTGGTACAGTGTACATCCAAAAAAACACTTAGAGCAATATACAGAAATAGAGAAGTACGCATACACAAGGCGCTCAGAGGTTAAAAATAGTCCACCACAATAAAGACTTTAAAACAATAATCACCCCACTATTTCCAGAGAGGGTAAAGGACTTGGAATATAGACTTGATTTTTCTTTTTTTCACCGTTCTTAGTTGAAATCTAGAAAACACAATGTGGCTACCTCCACATACCATGTGTTTGAGGTAGAACACAAAAAGAATACAAAAGATAGTGCAGTAATCCTTTTACAACGGAAATTTTCTGAATAAATCAATGCACTTACAAACGAATGTTAATAAACAGCATGTCTCATGATCCCACACGGCATACAGCTCATCAGCCAGCTAGAGATATCTGGACAAGGATCTGGATCGATGTATATATCTAGAAAATAAATGTGACTACAAACAAACGTAAACCATAAGGTCAGAAACGCGTTAAGTGTTCCTTTTCCATACATTCGATCTACAAGGACCTGGTGGCTGATCGCGGTAACTACTCCCTGTGTGGACCCTCTTATCCGGACTGAGGGATCACTTACCTGTCTAGTTTTCCATCTTGGACTAGGTCCTGAGGGTGGCTGCTGTTGTCTGCTGAGCTGGATACCTTGTGGAATCTTGTTTTAATGCTGATTAAACCACGTTTGTTTGTAGTCACATTTATTTTCTAGATATATACATCGATCCAGATCCTTGTCCAGATATCTCTAGCTGGCTGATGAGCTGTATGCCGTGTGGGATCATGAGACATGCTGTTTATTAACATTCGTTTGTAAGTGCATTGATTTATTCAGAAAATTTCTGTTGTAAAAGGATTACTGCACTATCTTTTGTATTCTTTTTGTGTTCTACCTCAAACACATGGTATGTGGAGGTAGCCACATTGTGTTTTCTAGACTTCAACCAAGAACGGTGAAAAAAAGAAAAATCAAGTCTATATTCCAAGTCCTTTACCCTCTCTGGAAATAGTGGGGTGATTATTGTTTTAAAGTCTTTATTGTGGTGGACTATTTTTAACCTCTGAGCGCCTTGTGTATGCGTACTTCTCTATTCTGTATATTACACTCTGCAGCGTTGCTCTCAACGCCCACCGTCCTGCGGCTGACACTCATTCTCAGGTCTCGCCCTGCTCCTCGCTCAGCATGCATCCAGCACCTCCTGTCTCCACTCTGCTCCTCCTCCTCCTTCTTCCCACAAGCCTCCTTTCTTCCCAGGCTGCCCTGCCCAATCACTTTTCACAATCAGTCCACATGATCGGACCAAGGTCCCTGCTTTACTCTTGTTGTGCCAGCGCCCTTCTCTGTTGCTGCTGTGGACTTGTAAGCAATTCTTAAAGGGGCACACACACACACACACACACACACACCATTTTCTGAAGTACTGTAAGGATGTGCCCTGTGGGCACATCCATGTTGTGGTCCCTAGCTGGGGACAGCGCTGGGGCAGCTTGTCTGTCCCCAGCGCGGAGTGTGCGGCGGCGGGTGCCTGGTGCAGGGATCGGATGTTTCCCTGCACCAGGCTGTCGGCGGCGGAGAGCGGCGCGGTGGCGCTTTAAACTTGGCGCCGCTGGGGCCGCCAATGAGAAGCGCCGCCCGCGGCTTTTTGAATCCGGCGCCGTCCGCGAGCCAATCACGGCTCGCGGGGCGCCGGCCAATCAGGAACAGGCGCGGCGAGCCAATCGGCGCTCGCCGCGTCATAGGCCCCGCCCCCGGCGTCTGACGTCAGACGCCGGGCGGGAGCCTGAAGGGGAGGCCGCGCCGAAGAGCGGCAGAAGACACGGGCGGGAGTGGACGAGAGCGGGCGCGCAGAAGAGCGCGAAGAAAGAAGATGTCCAGCGGCGGCTGGACGCGGCGCGACGACGACGGCGGCGCCGCTGGCCAGGACGGGCCAGCGGCCGAAGATTGAAGAAGAGCAGCGCCGGAGGGGTCACCAGGGGTGGGAAGCAAAGGGCTGCCGAAGCTCCCCCCTGGTGCCTCTCCCAGCGGGTCAGGTAGGCCCTTATCAGGCGCCCCTGTACCCGCCCCTCCCTAGACCACCGGGTGTTCGGGCAATAGGCCCGTGGGCACAGTCAGGCCCTCCCGGCCTGTGGGCATGTAGTCGGGCCCTCCCGGCCCGTGGGCATTTGGTCGGGCCTCTCGGCCCGTGGGGGCACATAGGCAGGCACTAGGCCTGGGCGCAGGTTGGGCACTAGGCCCATAAGTATAGTCAGGCCACCGGCCTGTGGGCGCAGTTAGGCGGGCATTAGGCCCGAGGGGCACGGTCAGGCACTAGGCCTGTGGGAGCATTAGAGGGCATTAGGCCCTAGTGGATTTTGGCCAAATAGGTACGATAAGGTGACCTTGGGCACAAGGCCCAGGTCACCCAACGGGCAGCAAGGTAGTCGGGCGCTAGGCCCGTGGGCAAAGTCAGGCCTCCGGCCTGTGGACAGTTAGGGGGCGCTAGGCCCATCGAAGCAGTGTTTTCCCCGAGGTGAGTAAAGGTGACACTGGGCGTTAGGCTCAGTCCACCCTGAGAGTACGGTAGGTGGGTGAGCTGTGCGGTCCCCACTGCTGGGTGTTCTGAGTCGGGTAGATAAAGGGACAGCACCGTTTTATGTTGTAACTCCGATAGTGTGATATATGTTGTTACCGTGCAGGGCAAAGTGTATGTGTTGTGTAAGTTGTGCATAGTTGTGTTGCACCACACCCACAGAGCTAGTTTGAGGGCTCTGCTGTTGTAGATAGTATAGGGTGTGACACTAGGTCAGAGTTAGGCCCTGCACGGCTGTTTCTCTTTGCCTCCTTACAGGGACCTGTAAGTGGAGAAGATCGGAGTGCAAGACTTGTGACGGTGAGTAGCATCCGTGTACGTCTGTCCCTTGTTTGTCCCCGAGCGCCGGAGTTAGGATTGCTCACGGACGTGAGAATCCCTTTCATCACACTACGTGCGAAAGCGCGAGTGTGTGAAAGCTGGGTAGCTGAGGCTTTGTGCCGGTGATGACCATACACCCAGCCGGTGAAGGTCGCAGCCACCCCTGGGGTATCCCCTGTTCCACCGGAAGCAGGGTCGATACCCCCTTTAATGTAGACCATTCTCTCCTCAGATCGGTCGTCGGTCAGCTCCGAGAGGGAATCGCCGTGTCCGGATCCGAGTGAAGATTTCCAGGTCCGTTGAGGGTTCCGGTACCTGAAGGTGAGAGCGAGCGGCGCCTGGTGAGTACCGAGTCTACACCTGCACGGCAGCAGGCACCACCACACGCACCCGCAGGCCCCCCCGCACCTCTCACACTTGGCGTAGTCGGCAGGATCAAAGAGACCGGATCACGGACACGATGTGGAACGCCACCAAGAAGACCTCCCTGCGGACGGCTCCGAAGAAGACTCACCCCCGGACGTGTGCGGACCAGAGCGACTGGGTGACGGTGTCTGGGGCAGACATCCTGAAGATGGTGCAGCGGTCGGTCCAGCGTGAAAAAGAAGAGCGCCGGGAGAAGGGGCGCAAGAAGGCCGCTGTGACGCCCTGCAAGAAATGTCGGCAAACAGGTCACTTTGCCGACGAGTGTACTTGGCGAGAGACGTCCCCAAAGAAGGTGGTCCAGGAAGCGGACCGAAGACGTCAGAAGGGCCAAGCGAAGGAGTCCTGGTGTTTGCTCTGCGGAAACTACGGGCATGAGCACAACAGTTGTCCCTGGGACGAAGAGTCGAGCGAAGACGAGGTTGATTCCCGGTGTGAAAACTGTGGAGATCCCCGACATCTGCTCCTGGAATGTCCATGGACTGAAGACAGGACGGACTACGAGGCCACGGTGAAGCAGCTGACGGAGTCTCGTCAGCAGCTTTGGGACCGGGTGGCTGCAGAGCCTGTGTGTGCGCTCTGCGAGGCGAGAGGACATGCGCTTCCCGATTGTCCGTGGAATGAAGACCGGATGATTGCGGATGGTCGCGCCCAGAGATGGGAGGAGGAAACCAGGGAAATGGAGCGGAAGGCCTTGCTTGAAGTTAATTCGCAGGTGCCCATTTCCTCTGAGCCGGAACCAACGGGTGAAGATTCCCCAGTGAAGGAGGTGGACCAGGAACCCGTCTTGGAGAAGGTGGCAGTGGCCCTCCCTTGTTGGAAGTGTCGGCGAACAGGACATGCGGCCAGTGAGTGCCCCTGGGAAGATGCCGCGGACCTACTCTGTCCCAGGAAAGTGACCCCAGTAAGGCAGAATCCTTTCCCGCATGAGGCGGAGGTGGACGACTGGGAGGTAAAGAGACCACGCTGCGAAGAAAAGCGTGAAGACCCAGTGACGGAGACGTCCGGAATCTCCCCGCGATGGAACCGTCCACAACCAGGACGTGCGGAACAGGAGTGTCCTGGGTACCAAGAGATGCCAGCGGAAGCAAAGGAGTACGCTGAGGAAGTAACGATGCCAGCGGAAGCGAAGGAGTACGCTGAGGAAGTAACGATGCCAGCGGAAGCGCAAGAGTACGCTGAGGAAGCAGAGGTGCCAGCGGAAGCGAAGAAGTACGCTGAGGAGGAAAGTAATACCCCAGTCCAGATATCGGAGGAGGACTCGGACTACGGTGAGCTGTCCGCCGACGAATCCCTCCCAGAACAGATGGAGGACGACTCTGGCATCGGAAGCGCCGACGAGAGTGACTGGCAGGATCGGGTGGAGTCATGCTCCCAGTTGAATGCCCTCCGTGAAGAGGAGGAGATAGTCCTGGAGCAAGAGTACCTGCCGGGAGTGCCGAGATGGACCGACGTACGGAGACAGGACTGTGATGCCGTGGGAGGACCCGTTCCAGAGGAAGAGACAGGACCTTTGGAGATGCCCCACGAGGAAATTCGACATGTGGTGGCTGTTGCCCGGGAGGAAACGGATGCCCCGGAGGATTCCGCTGTTGGGTGGTGGTCGATACCACACCCGGAAGACAGGGACGAAGCCACAGACGATATCGGAGGCCAAGAGTGGGTGACTGTTGTCCCCGTGGAGGAAGATTCCCCTTGGTGGCCAGCGTCAAGCGACCGTGAGGAGATGCCCCTTCCCCAGAGGATCCACCGATGGAGGTCAGGAGGAACGAAGAAGAGGAACCCGGAGCTGGAGGTGGAAGGATGTGGGGTCACAGCCTGTCCGGGCTGGACCCTTAAACACAACCTCGCCGGAAGGACCTCGGAATTCCCTGACCCGCGGCAATGGAAGTCGTGAGGAACTTTGTAAGGACTACAAAGGAAAAAGGGGGGGGAAATGTAAGGATGTGCCCTGTGGGCACATCCATGTTGTGGTCCCTAGCTGGGGACAGCGCTGGGGCAGCTTGTCTGTCCCCAGCGCGGAGTGTGCGGCGGCGGGTGCCTGGTGCAGGGATCGGATGTTTCCCTGCACCAGGCTGTCGGCGGCGGAGAGCGGCGCGGCGGCGCTTTAAACTTGGCGCCGCTGGGGCCGCCAATGAGAAGCGCCGCCCGCGGCTTTTTGAATCCGGCGCCGTCCGCGAGCCAATCACGGCTCGCGGGGCGCTGGCCAATCAGGAACAGGCGCGGCGAGCCAATCGGCGCTCGCCGCGTCATAGGCCCCGCCCCCGGCGTCTGACGTCAGACGCCGGGCGGGAGCCTGAAGGGGAGGCCGCGCCGAAGAGCGGCAGAAGACACGGGCGGGAGTGGACGAGAGCGGGCGCGCAGAAGAGCGCGAAGAAAGAAGATGTCCAGCGGCGGCTGGACGCGGCGCGACGACGACGGCGGCGCCGCTGGCCAGGACGGGCCAGCGGCCGAAGATTGAAGAAGAGCAGCGCCGGAGGGGTCACCAGGGGTGGGAAGCAAAGGGCTGCCGAAGCTCCCCCCTGGTGCCTCTCCCAGCGGGTCAGGTAGGCCCTTATCAGGCGCCCCTGTACCCGCCCCTCCCTAGACCACCGGGTGTTCGGGCAATAGGCCCGTGGGCACAGTCAGGCCCTCCCGGCCTGTGGGCATGTAGTCGGGCCCTCCCGGCCCGTGGGCATTTGGTCGGGCCTCTCGGCCCGTGGGGGCACATAGGCAGGCACTAGGCCTGGGCGCAGGTTGGGCACTAGGCCCATAAGTATAGTCAGGCCACCGGCCTGTGGGCGCAGTTAGGCGGGCATTAGGCCCGAGGGGCACGGTCAGGCACTAGGCCTGTGGGAGCATTAGAGGGCATTAGGCCCTAGTGGATTTTGGCCAAATAGGTACGATAAGGTGACCTTGGGCACAAGGCCCAGGTCACCCAACGGGCAGCAAGGTAGTCGGGCGCTAGGCCCGTGGGCAAAGTCAGGCCTCCGGCCTGTGGACAGTTAGGGGGCGCTAGGCCCATCGAAGCAGTGTTTTCCCCGAGGTGAGTAAAGGTGACACTGGGCGTTAGGCTCAGGCCACCCTGAGAGTACGGTAGGTGGGTGAGCTGTGCGGTCCCCACTGCTGGGTGTTCTGAGTCGGGTAGATAAAGGGACAGCACCGTTTTATGTTGTAACTCCGATAGTGTGATATATGTTGTTACTGTGCAGGGCAAAGTGTATGTGTTGTGTAAGTTGTGCATAGTTGTGTTGCACCACACCCACAGACCTAGTTTGAGGGCTCTGCTGTTGTAGATAGTATAGGGTGTGACACTAGGTCAGAGTTAGGCCCTGCACGGCTGTTTCTCTTTGCCTCCTTACAGGGACCTGTAAGTGGAGAAGATCGGAGTGCAAGACTTGTGACGGTGAGTAGCATCCGTGTACGTCTGTCCCTTGTTTGTCCCCGAGCGCCGGAGTTAGGATTGCTCACAGACGTGAGAATCCCTTTCATCACACTACGTGCGAAAGCGCGAGTGTGTGAAAGCTGGGTAGCTGAGGCTTTGTGCCGGTGATGACCATTCACCCAGCCGGTGAAGGTCGCAGCCACCCCTGGGGTATCCCCTGTTCCACCGGAAGCAGGGTCGATACCCCCTTTAATGTAGACCATTCTCTCCTCAGCTCGGTCGTCGGTCAGCTCCGAGAGGGAATCGCCGTGTCCGGATCCGAGTGAAGATTTCCAGGTCCGTTGAGGGTTCCGGTACCTGAAGGTGAGAGCGAGCGGCGCCTGGTGAGTACCGAGTCTACACCTGCACGGCAGCAGGCACCACCACACGCACCCGCAGGCCCCCCCGCACCTCTCACAGTACCACACTAAGAAGCTACCTGGTGCTGCAATTTAGTGGCTGGCCAGTCATGTCAGGAATCTCCTGTAGCTGCTGTACGGTGGAGTGTGACGCTATTTTGCCTGAAGTCAGACAGTTTCAGCCATTCACAGCGTGTTGACGCTGCACATGACATTCACATTCAGTCCTGTGCTAGAACTCCTTATTTAAACTACTCTCTAACACCTGTCCATTGCTAGTTCAACTAGTATCCTAGGTCTCCTCGTCCCCTGTGACAAATGCGGTTCCCAGTTCCTGAGCTCCATCATCTGTATCCGTTGTCGTATTCTAGTGGATTCAGCCTGTCATTAGTGTTCACCATGCTGCATCAAGGAGTTACCATCTACTCACCTGTTGTTATAAGTGCTTCCCCTACACCTGTGTGCTGTCTGCCTCGTGTAGCTATACCCGTGCATTGCTACAGTCTGCTATACCTAGCCTCCTGTATGATGTTCAATTTTTACAGCTTCCATTGCAGACAAGGGGCCAAATGTAATGACGCCCGAGTTCAATGGGCGGGATCAGTATGAGATCCCAGCGGTCGGGAGAACGACGCTGGAATCCCAACATCCGGGATCCCGGCGGCGAGCGCAGCGTGTCCCCTCGCGGGTTCGCTGTGCTCACCATGCTTCGGGCCCGTTGGCGACTTTGGTCGCCACAGGGTTCTATTCCCCTCTGGGTGGTGGCGTGGACCACCACCAAAGAGTGGTAACTAGCCGGCGGTTATGAGTCCGACCACCGGTATTTCAACGGGTGTCGGGATTCCGGTGTCGATATCCTGACCGCCGGGATCCCGACAGGCAGTCAACTGACTGCCTCCCCAATGGCCGTGCAGGATGCCGGCCGTACTCTGACTTTTTTTTTAAAGGGCAATAATTTACAAGGCATGGTTTTGCTCTATACATGATTGCCCCTTTAAAAAAAAATTGAGTTCGGCTGGCATCCCACGCGGCCGCTGAACATTGGGCATCATTACATCCGGCCAAACATGTCCTAGTGTGCTACAGACTGATTCATCATGTAATATCCTTAGCAGGCATTTGTATAAAGTATAGCTACCACAGATAGGTAGCATAACTGGGTAATCTAGATTTTGGGCTAGATGCATCATCGCTTGGAAAGTGATAAAATGCAGAGTGAAAAAGGACCAGCCAATCAGGTCCTAACTGCCATGTCACAGGCTGTGTTTGAAAAATGGTTGATTGGCTGTTACTTTTTCACTCTCCATTTTATCACTTTTCGAGCGATGATGCATATGGCCCTTACTCTCTTACCTATACTCCATATGGTTGAGACTGAATTAGAAGTATCATTCACCCTCACAGATTCATTCAGCCAGTCCTACCCTGTGGCCCCAGTTTCCGGGTACTCTACATACTCTGACGGGGTCATGCCAGAGCAGTGGAAATATAGTGGGCGCCGGGGTTGATCATGACAATAGTGTACTGGTGCCTAATTTTCTTTCATTTTTAACTTAAAAATACAAAACACACATTCCCTACAGCGCCTCCTGGGGACTGTACAGGATGTAGCCGCATTTGGTCAAATGATGCAAATGAATAAAGCAGCATGTGGTCACATCCAAGACCACTTAACCAGTCTATTTTCATCAGGGGCCCAGACCTGCAGCTTCACCCACCCCTCTTATGATCCGGCCCTGCCTTTACATTCCTTGCTGATTTCGGGTGCTTCAACTCCTGGTCTTCAGATGATTAACTCTCTGGATCTTAATCCCTGATTCTCAGATGTGTGAGTACCCCTTCGGCTGTGGACTCCTGGCTATACTTGAACTTTGAGGCAATTTAAGCTTACTTACTTCAGTCATCCTTTGTACATTACACCTTTTTCCAAATGTTCTTGCCTTTGGTATCCTTCAATCCAGTATCAACTATACCAAAATCCCGGAACCTTCTTTAATGCAAACTATACTACTAATGCTGATTCATTTAATTCTGATGTTAGATGAATTGGATAAACACCAACCAACAAATAGTAGACTGTAGAGCTGCCACTGCAGCATCTTCTTGTGAGTTTCCCTAGAAACTGAATTTCAGCTGGCTATGCTAGAGATTTTGAATGGAGATAATGGATAATTCTACCAGTGTAAAGCTCAATGCTAAGCCACACTCCTATCTCACAGATCATTCAAAGGTGGGAACGATACACTTGTGCAACCGTCTAAAGGTAACAAGTGAATTATGGGAGTTATTCAGAGTTGTTAGCAAATAAAAAAAAATAACAATTGGGCAGTGCAGGTGTAACAGATGTAACATGTGCAGAGAGATTTAGAATTGGGCGGGTTATATTGTTTCTGTGCAGGGTAAATACTGGCTGCTTTTTATTTTACACTGCAATTTGGATTTCAGTTTGAAAACACCCCACCCAAATCTAATCTCTCTGCACATGTTACATTTGCCCCACCTGCAGTGCAACATGCCCAATTGCTAACTTTTTTTTGTTTGCTAAGAACTTTCAATAACCCCCTATACATTCATTGGCGTTTCCACCTGGGTCCAGGGGGGGCCACACCACACCCATGCTGTGTTAATGCTTACCTTTCTGGAGTCCCGCAATGGGCTCTGAAGCCACAGCAGCCGCAGCAAAAAATCAGTCCCAAATTGGCCGCAGCGCATGCGCACTAGGAAATTAGTCTCTGGACCATTGCGGGTGCCATGTTCCGGAGACTTGCACATGCACAGTAAACTCCGGCACATTGCTGGAGCCTACAGCGCGGTGGAGAGGAGGAAGCCTATCCGGATTCTGCCCATGGGCCCCCTCCTTTCTTAAAACGCCCATGCCCCAATATTCTCAATTTGCTATCTGTTCTCTACCAGTTACTTTCCTGAGGAAGAAGACAGGTCTGTGAAATGCATTGTTTTAGTTTAGGGAAAAAAGTTATTTTTCTCCTATACATTAACATTTTTACCTTTTTTTTTTAAGAGTAATTTTTATTGCAAAGTTTCAGACAGAACCATACAGAAAATAAAAGGCGACAGTACAAAGGATGAATCACGTGTGTCACGAATCACGATACGGTTCAACAGAGTAAACAGACATCGTAAATACAATGTAAATTTAACATAAATTAGAAAAATTTGAGAAGTTAGGAACCAAGAAAGGAAGAAAGGGGAAATGAGGAAAGGAAAAAGAGAAAGGAAAAAGAGAGGGGAGCTAAAACAAAAAGAAAGCGAGGAATAAGATGAAGAAGAAGAGGAGAGAAAAGGTGGACCACCGAGCACAATAAGCCAATCATAGGAGAAAAACGAAATACACTGGCTGTAGAGCACTCCAAAACCAGAGACAGTATCAAGGGGCGAATCCTACTAAGCAAAAACGCCAAATTAATCTCCAAAAGTATGTGGACATTGATCCCAACCCTAAGGACCGGGAGAGGGCAGCTTGAGGAAAAACAGATGGAAGCATTAAGGGGAAATGTATCCTTAGACATAAGGATATCCTTAGAAAGAAATAAGGATTAAATAAGGTTTGAGATAAAAATATGGTAAAAAAAAGTGGCAGACTAGATTTGCCAAGTGGTTCTTATCTGCCGTAAAATTCTGTTTCTATGTCGGGAAGGAACCTAGGCAGAAGATAATCCACAAACTCATCTCCCAGGAGGGGGAGCAGTGGAATAAACAAACCATGGATCTCATATTTTCTCAAATATATTGAGGGTATCATGTAAAGCGGGGGTAATTCTTAATCTTTCCATGGAAACAATAAACCATATTTTAGACATCACCATATGTATTGGGAACTCATTGCCGGCAGCCAGGATCCCGGGGGTCAGCATACCGACCTTGGGATCCCAGCAGCAGAATGCCGGCAGGAAGGCAAGCGCAACAAAGCCCCTTGCGGGCTCGCAGTGGACACCTTCGAGTGGGAATAGGCCCTGTGAGTCAGCATTCCGTTGTCCAGCACTTTGAGTGACCAAGATTCCGGCGTCGGCACGGTAACCTATGGGATCCCGAGCGGCAGTCACATGAATGCATCCCCACCATATGCATGGGAGGAGGGTAAGATTGCTTCCAATATAAGGCCAGGGCACCTCTAGCAGAATGTAAAACACGAAGAGCCAGTTTATTCAAGGGGGCACTAAGTTTTGCTATCAGGAGACCCAATAAAGCTGTCCATGCGAGCATTTTGGGATTGAAAAATCTCTCTCAAAAGAGATTTAATTTTAATCCAATAAGGACGTATTAAGGGACAGTTCCACCAAATGTGGATGAAATCCCTTGTTAAGCCACAGTCATGTCAACACAAAGGTGAGCATGTCGGGTACTAGATACCATCTTGTGTATATTTTATACGAGTTTTCCTTAATGAGGGAGGAAATGGATGATTGAGCAACATTTTTTCTTATGATCTGCCAGGCCTCATCATTTGGTGGAGGACCTAAGTCCCTCTCCCAAAGACTTTCATTTGGCAATACAGGGTCCGGACCCGTAGAATGGAGTATAGAATATAAAATAGAGATAAAGGGGAAAATGATAACAAATCCTCTCAAAAGGTGTCAGGTGTCTGAAGACAGATCGTTTAGGCAGGGAATTTTGGAAAGACCGTAACTGAAAATATTCAAAAGGCATGGGACTGGTATTTTTTAATTTCTGGGATAAGGTATTTAATGAGCACCAAGAGGTACCCTTGAAAAGATCTACGATAAATCTAGGATGAGTGGGAATCTGGTACCACTAGTGTGAGTGCGATTTCAAGAAACTTGGGGGGAAAGGGGGATTATCCCATAGGGAGGTAAGTGAGGAAGGGTAAGTGGTAAGGCCAAAATGACGGGCACATAAAAGCCAAATAGAGCATGTAAAAGAGGTGGAAGGGTTAAAAACCTAGCACACCCAGCTTGGACTAGTAGGTGGTAGAATTGAAACTAATGAGGAGAGGTTGACTTCAGCCATCTCTATTTGCACCCGGGGTAGACTAGTGGGGAGGGCAAACCAAATAAGGGCTTGGCTTAGGTGAGTAGCAAAGTAGTACTTTTCTAAGTCAGGAAGACCCCTGCCACCGATAAGTGGGCTTCTGGTTAAAATAGATGTTTTTAATCTAGGGCATTTACCCAACCAGATAACTTAGCAAATTTCTTTCTGCACACCACGCAACGCCACAGCTGGGATGCGCACAGCTCAGATAGGGTCCGGTCCTAACGACCCTGTAGGGGCAAGGAACTAACCTCAGCATGGTGAAACTGGACCCGCAAGGGCCATATTTACAGGGGGGGAGTAACATAACATAAAGAAACAGCAAAGATAGCAATTTGGAGACCAATGCTAAACCATAAGTGCACAGTGTAATATAGGGCCTAATTCAGAGTTGATCGCAGCAGCAAATTTGTTAGCAGTTGGGCAAAACCATGTGCACTGCAGGGGGGCAGATATAACATGTGCAGAGAGAGTTAGATTTGGGTGGGGTGTGTTCAAACTGAAATCTAAATTGCAGTGTGAAAATAAAGCAGTCAGTATTTACCCTGCACAGAAACAAAATAACCTACCCAAATCTAACTCTCTCTGCAAATGTTATATCTGCCACACCTGCAGTGCACATGGTATTGCCCAACTGCTAACAAATTTGCTGCTGCGATCAACTCTGAATTACCCCCATAGTACCATAAACTAACGAATAATGAGAGTCCAAAAATTGGTAAGAAACACATAAAATGAGGATACCGCTTGTGGACTTCAGTTCATTCAGAAGCACAGGGTGTGGAAGATCTGCTTGGGTCTGTAACCCACAGCCGATGAGGAGCCCTCTGAGGAAGTGGAGAGGATGAGGAAGCATTCTTGGCAGCAGATAAAGAAGAAGTCGAGGCACCCGAATCCATGGAGGGAGAAAGGTTTATCTTAGACAGCAAGTGACAGGCTTCTTCTTTGGATCTAGAGTATCTACCAGTTGTCGACCATCACATGTGACAATGATGGAAAAGGGGAATCCCCACCTGTACCTGACTTTGTTATTTTTGAGAACTTAGGTGCAGCTTCTTAAATCAAAGCATCTCTTGAGAGTTGTAGGAGCAAGAAACATGAAAAATTGGCAGTTGGTAGGACTCAAAAAGGCATATGTCCTTGTCTCATGAGTCTGCAAGGATCCACTCCTTAGTCTTAAAGTAATGGCATCTTAAAACTACATCACGAGGAGGGTCTATAGAGGAGGGTTTAGGCCATAAGGTACAGTGGACCCTATCCAAGGCCAGCAGGTCAAGAGTGCCATCAAGGAGCAAATGTTGAAAAAAACGGATTAGAAAGTCCTTTAGCTGTGTTGGTTCAACAAATTTGGGGAAGTTTTTAACATGAAGATTGTTCTGCATGGATCTGTTCTCCAGATCTTCTTGTTGGTCTTGGAGAAGATAAAAGTGTGCTTGCATGTCCGAAACGGACTGTCCCATGTCCTGTTGGAACTGAATAACCTCATCTCATTTTTTTTCAACCTCATGCGATGCCAGGTCTGCAACCTCCTTCTGATGTCCCGACACCGCTTTTTGTATTTCCGAGTGAAATGCTTTGAGAGACTTAATCTCAGAGAATAGAGGCAAAGCTATCTTTCATGGAAATGCCTGAAGCCTCCGTATCATCCTTGGACTCAGAAAGATCAGCTGTTTGAGAGGCTGGGGCTTGCTTATGGGAGGATGATTGCATTTTGGAGATCAATGAGGTGAGGTTCTCCTGGGGGGCAGATTTTACTCATTTCTAATGAGGGAAAATATGGTATATGACAGAGGTTCCCAAACGCGGTGCTCAAGGCACCCCAAGAGTCCAGGTTTTAGGTATATCCATGGCTCAGCACAGATGGTTAAATCAAATTGACTAAGGAGCTAATTAAGTCACCTGTGGCCAAGCATGGATACATTTAAAACCAGGACCATTGGGGTGCCTTGAGGACCGCGTTTGGGAACCTCTGGTATATGACATTACAGTGCACCAGATGTAAAAAGTGTGACAGAATGTAGAAACCCTGAGTAGGCTCTCGTTGCAATCAGGTCATGGCAGACATCTCAGATACAGAAGGGGATCGACATGGGGACAGTAAGGTAAATAGGGAGGTAGGTATAGGAGACCAGCAACCTGTACAAAAGATGCTTCAGCTCAGAGGAATCCAGACTCACTATAAAGAATGCAGGGTACTCACATCACCAGGTTAATGACATAACAAGCCACTCACAGGAAGAAGGCTTAATAGTAAATAGACTGGAGAGGATGGGGAGCCTCCACTTATGGTAGAGTCACTGGAAACTGGGAGGCCCACAGAGAGCTAAGAGGCTTGGGGAAACGTGGGGTCAGCTCTAACTGGCATCAGGGAGAAGCAATTTGCTGGGGAACTTAATATCCCAGCATCTTCCAGAGAGAAGGGGGTAGCCAAAGGGAATGAGGGCAGCTGGTGAGTAATCACATGTGGGTAGTGTGAGCCACAGCAGCCTGGGGTGTGCCAAGGCGGAGGGGAGGGAGCCAGACAGGGAAGGTCCCCAGACCCCTGCACAAGAGTCTGCTGGAGGTCCGAGACAGATGACAGAATCACACGTCAGTGACCCCTGGCTGCCGCTGCCCATCCAGTCTGCAGGTCAGGAGGAGGAGATGGGAGACTGGAGAGACTGGCATGTTCGGCCCCTCTATCGTCACCAGAAGTCACGGCTCCAGGTGCCGGCTTCCGGTGGTAATCTAGTCCCCGGCTTCAGAAGAGGGAACAGGCCACAACCTGCAAGGATGAAAGATAAGTCCCCTGACTCCGTGGCTATTATTCCCCGTTGAGGCTTGAACAGGGCAGGGTTGATACACAGAAATTTCTCCCCAGGATGGCAATAAGGGGTAAGGAAAGGGGTATTTAGTAGGAGCCTCTGTAAGATGCACCTGGCCTCGCTGTTAGCTAGGCCACACCCTCCTCGACATTTTTACTTTTTACTGTTACATTTATTTTAAATATCTGTTTCTAATATCTTCTTTCTAGACATGCAATTGTATTTTATATGCATTTGGTAGTGACCTGGAATAAATAAGTTAGATAGAAAGAAAGGTAGATAGATAGATAGATAGATAGATAGATAGATAGATAGATAGATAGATAGATAGATAGATAGATAGATAGATAGCTAGATAGATAGATAGATAGATAGATAGATAGAATAATTCCCTAACTCCCAATAATCCTGCCTTAGAAATTGCTTTGGCATTTTACATATAATATCTATTACAGTAATTGTCAGACCAGTTAAGTTACATCATTATTACCTAGTAAAATCAACGACCAATGAGTATGTATTAATACAATGGCATAGCATCAAATATGCTGTACTTGAAAAGGAAGCTGCTAGGACCTGAGGATGGGATGAACACCGGCGGACAGACACGGCGTGAGTAAGTTTCAGGAGGGGCAGGCTGCAGGGGGGGATGACCATGGAGCCGTCAGGACCTGTAGAAGGGGGAGGTGGGTGCATCTCATCAGTGACACTAGCGCCACCTGCATCATCTACTGACATGGGTCGTGAGGCAGGCTTTTCTGTTTAAATTATTGTGCAAGGCCATGGAGGAGGTGGAACTAGTTCCATGTAACCCCGTTCCCCCCCACTTTAACCCCTGGTTATCCCAACATCTTTTTCCATTGCCCCAATCTTTGCCTACATACGTAGTCTTCCCCTTTGTCCTTTGCCTGTTGGTAATCTCTTTAGCCACTATTCCAGAAAGACATGCTTCCTTATCTTTCGCATTTAAACTTTGGAACACCCAGCAAAAATGCTGTCACTTTTCTTCCAACCAAATTTCCCAACATGTCCAATAAAGGCCAGACCAATTTAGGGCCCACTCATGCTGCAACATCTGATAGCAGTGCAGCCGAGCAGCACATCAGGCATGGCCAGCGGTAGTAGGCAAGGGATATCCTCTGCAGCTGCTCTTGATGGCCTTGCCCACAATCCCAAAACAGCGAGCTAAGGTTAATCAACTGCAAACAAAAATGCACCCTAGCGTGGCGTGTTAGGGAATGTGTAATATCGCTATAAGGTGGGTGGGATGTGGCTGTACCTGAGGTTCAGTGGTTTCGTGATCGGCCGTATCCCGTTCTTCAGCGTTGTCGAGGCCAGCAACGATTCTTCGCGTCACCTGTAAAGCTGGGACAGAAGGACCAGGAGAGCCCCGGGAGAACAACCCAAACACAGTGTGCTCAAGGACCACTACACAGGGATACGGTGACAACCATTTATTGCACTGAAAATATCAGTCACCGCTATAACTCAATTCTCATTTGGAGCAATTGCATAGGTTGAACATCATTACAATACCCTGCTTCTTTCCCTGTCTATAACAGTGATCACAGTTTAGATATCTCAAAGGTATAAATATGAGTGGATCAAACAAATATATCACATGCAAGAACAATCATTTGGAAGATAACGTTATCTTAGGGTAAGGAATGTCCTGGCAGTAATGTGGAAGCACTTCCTAAACTGTCCACAACATGGCGTTGTACGCCGGGCACTAATGTTCAGTTCCTGCGCCCCAGTGGGCATTTGCGGGCAGTGTCCCTTTAACCGAATACTGGCACTCTAACAGTGAACTCCGGAAGAGACGTCGGTGGACGTAGGGTAAGTATTTATAGGCAGGTATGTGCGACTAACGGTTGGTAATACAACATAGCAGCAATGACTAACGGTACTAACCGTATTTGTATCCACGGAAAGGTTAGTACTTTGTAATACACAACTTCATAGGGTGAACTAGTAGACCACCCCTAGTTCTGGTTAGCAGAGTGAATCGCTTATACCCGGGGCCTTGGACTCAATTATTTGGCATCAGGGGCGTCCCCCTTATCCCCAGAGGGTATAGCATGTGACAGATCCCAAGGGACTCATACAGTATTAGCTGCTTATTAGGGAAGGTTGGTGAGTGTACCTGCAGTGCCTTTAGGATCCTGCTCCCTCTGTTGCCTGTAGCCCAGCGCCGACTGCAGTCTCTCCTGACAGTATCTCCCCTGCGGGTGTAGTGCCGGCTTGTGCGCCCTGGCTACTCCCGATCCGCTGGCTGGCTGAGTGTAGCGGTAGCTGGCTGTGCTGCGCTCCGGCCGGGCGCATCTTCTGATGCCTCCCACTGTTCCCGGCAGCGGCTGGCGGCTCCTGAATCGGCCGCGGCTCTCTTCTCCCTCGCTCACAAGTGGAGGCGGCTCTCGTCCCCTTCAAAGGCGCCTCCCGTTGCCGTCGTTCCCTGGCAACCGCGGCCCTGCACGGGAGCACAAGACGGCTCTCTCGCTCTCTCAGCTGCCGCTAATCCCAGCCGCGGCTCGTCTCCCGGCTGCCACTGAACACAGCCGCCTCTCCTTCTCTGCAGGCGGCGGCTCTTCCCCTCACTGGTCCCGCTGCACTCTCCTATCATCCCTCGTCTTCTCCTCCTTCTTCCTTTTCTCATACGTCCTAGAGAATGCTGGGGTCATCATAGAACCATGGGGTATAGACGGGATCCGCAGGAGACATGGGCACTTTAAGACTTTGAAAGGGTGTGAACTGGCTCCTCCCTCTATACCCCTCCTCCAGACTCCAGTTTTAGAATTGTGCCCAGGGAGACTGGACGCACTACAGGGAGCTCTACTGAGTTTCTCTGAAAAATACTTTTTTGTTAGGTTTTTTTATGTTCAGGGAGGCTGCTGGCAACAGTCTCCCTGCTTCGTGGGACTTAGGGGAGAGAAGTATGACCCACTTCCAGTGAGTTCAAGGGCTCTGCTTCTGGCTACAGGACACCATTAGCTCCTTAGGATGCTGATCGCTGGGTACGCCTAGATGCTCACTCCCGCAGCCGGCCGTCACCCCCTTTCAGAGCCAGAAGTCAGAAGACTTCAGCTTCACTGACGGCATTTTCTGAGGTACCGCGCAGCGGGCAGATGCTGTGCGCCGAGCTCCCACACACAGCACTACAGGGTGCAGGGCGCTGGGGAAGGGGGGCGCCCTGGGCAGCTAAAATCATCCTCATTATTCCACTGGCAAGAGGGGACATTAGTGCCACTGTCCTAACCCCCGCCAGTATAAATATCAGAAAAAGCAGGACAGAAGCGCGCCATTAAGGGGGCGGAGCTTCTTCCTCACAGCTCACGGCGCCATTTCCTCTCCGCAGGCTGCAGAGACGCTGGTCCTCCTCACACTGACAAGTACCAGGGGTACAAAACGGGGGGAAGGCAGGTCAATTTGTGCAATATATATGTGATTGTAAAAGCGCTTTAGGTCTGAGGAAAATTCTTGGTGATTTCAGACCCATTGATTTAGCGCTGGGTTGTGAGCTGGCAAATCCCCTCTGTGTCTCTCTGACAGACTTTACTGTGGGTCTGTCCCCTATATGCCCTGTGTGTCTGTGGGTGTTTGGTGCACGTGTGTCGACATGTCTGAGGCTGAAGGCTCTTCCCAGGAGGAGGCTGTATTAGGGACACAAACGGCTGTGGGTCACCCCTGTCGGCACCGCAGACGCTGGATTGGGTAAATGTGTTGAACGCCTTGAATGCTAATGTGGCTCTTATTAGTAAGAGGCTAGATAAGTCTGAGTCTCAGACCCAGGCATGGAAGAAATCTGTAGAAGATATGTTATTGACTAATATACAAAGAGAAAAGACAACTCCTTTTTATGGGGCACTCTTACTATTAATCTAAAACTTAACTTTTAATTAAATTGGACTCACATTGACATACTACATAAAACATATATTCAAATGAGACAATTAGTGGTATGACTAGCTACGCCTCCAGAAATATCTCCCTGTGACGTCCTTCTCACTGTACCGATTAAAATATCCTAATTATTACAAATTGTCCATAATTATTATTAAGTTATACTGCTGTAGATGATTGTAGGGAAACTGTTCTATGGTCTGCTGCCAGAAACAAAGTTTCAGAGTACAAATGTAACCATTTATCCTATGTAACATAGGTGATTGGTATCATGGAGCTGATGATAATCACCAAAGATAACTGGTAGTTCAAACAGCTATCACGGTATACATGTAAATGAACATATGCTATGGCTGAGTTTTTGAGTCAGTTGATAGTATACAAATAATATGCAGGTAACCTTAATTTGGACAAAATGTAAATATAGAAAAAGAGAAAAGAAAAAATGTCAGAAGGAAGACGGGGAGGAATAGGTGACTAAATGCCTGGTTTCTGCTTTTGGAAATCTGCTAAAAAGCATCGAATTTCCAATGAGAGAACCACCTGGAGCATATGCACCACTCCCAAGACCTGTATCTGCTGTTAACTTTTTCTGCCCAATTGAGGGCAAAGTTAATGAGAGTGCAGGGGAGAGGTCCCTAGCCAGTATATAACACCTGTGTTGCTGACTGCTTGTAGGCCCATTAATGAAATAAATAACAACAGTTATTTGAGATATCACCTTGTTATTCACAATTAAGTCTGTGGCATTACTGAAAGACACTCAAGAAAGAAGAGGCAAAATTCCTTGTATCAAAGATAATGGATGTAAAACATAGCTATTAAATTTGATGGTTTCTATGAAATACAGATTTCATATGCAGTAACGACCAGGATTTCTACTGTCCTCAATCATGTCTATCGACATCGAATTAATGATGAGAGGATCCTTTTGGGTGTTTGTGCAATATGAAAAAAGTGTGCTTCTGCTGTCGGTAACTCAATAGATGAGTTAAGCCGATGAGAGAGCACTGAAATGGAAAGGAGAAGGAAGATAAATCATATAATTGACAAGGATGTATCCTTATGAGTGTATCCACAGCAGATCTTACTACATTTTACGTAGCTTTGTATCTAACCATTACGCCCCTACACAATTTGTACTTCATAATAAATGAACACAAGGTTAATATTCCCGAAAATAGGGGTTAATAGGTTAGAAACACATTTTTTTGTGATGAACTTAGTATAAGCACAATGATAATGTCACAATTGCATCATATTTACAATAAAAATAAATTTTTACATCGTATTTGCAGTAATATCAAAATTGCATAATATTTGCAAACGGCGTCACATATGTACGTCACCAAATTAGCACACTTATAGATTGGAGATTATATTCCCTTATTTCTATCTGTCTTTTTTCATTTCCATTGCATAATTGGGAAATAAAGCACCTAAATTCATGTGCTATTTACTGCTATGAGATATTGAGTAAAGTAAAGATAGTTATTACTTATCTGCTGTATATTCTCCTGGATAAATCATTGGTATGTATATCCTCACATGTGATTACCCGGATTATTATTCCCCCAGTCCAACTCCTTTGTGTGGGATAGATGGAGGCTATCTGACAATCAGGGTATCAGGTATGACCGTCTGTATCTCACCCCTCCATTCCGATCACATCTATAGGGGCCACAGGAGTGACCAGGGTAACCGTCGCTCCAACGTATTCACGACGGATTTCATAGCAGCGAATCACTGCTCACCATCAGTCCAAGCAGCATGTAAAGATGCTGCTGACAGCGTGTGGCTCACCGCTGACCGCAGGGTTCGTGTTGTAAGGCAGCATGTAAGGTCGCTGTTAGCAGCGTGCGGCTCACCGCTAATCACCAAGTCCGTGTCGGGTGATAGCATGCAAAGCCGCTGCTAGCAGCGTGTGGCTCACCACAAAACGCCGGGTCCGTGTGGAGAGGCAGCAGAGGCATTAAAGTGACGTTCACGTGCGCCGTGTAACCGACGTGCACGTTTCACCTGGGCGGCTTCGTCAGGGGTTGTAAAACTCTACCTACTGGCCACGATATTTACCTGAACAGGTATAGCTCATTTAGCCAATCACGGCAAACCTATGGTCTATTTCAATGCGGTCTGGCCAGGTTGAATTATGGGATATGTAGTTTCAATTCATTATCCATTTCCGTGAATTAGTATAAACCATAAACCAAAACAACCAGGGAAGGCGCAATTAAGACTACAATTAAGAGAATTATTTTATAACAGAAAAACTACAAAAAGAAGAAAAGAAAAACGGACAGGAATGGTATCAGAATTAATTATGCAACCTAATCACAACATATACCCATATCAGACAGGCATATTCGTTTAAATAGATGAATTAGTAAAAAAATACATTAATTGAGCATAAATTATTATATTGATTAGATGATTAGCAAAATCATTTATTATGAAGTACAAATTGTGTAGGGGCGTAATGGTTAGATACTAAGCTACTTAAAATGTAGTAAGATCTGCTGTGGATACACTCATAAGGATACATCCTTGTCAATTATATGATTTATCTTCCTTCTCCTTTCCATTTCAGTGCTCTCTCATCGGCTTAACTCATCTATTGAGTTACCGACAGCAGAAGCACACTTTTTTCATATTGCACAAACACCCAAAAGGATGCTCTCATCGTTAATTCGATGTCGATAGACATGATTGAGGACAGTAGAAATCCTGGTCGTTACTGCATATGAAATCTGTATTTTATAGAAACCATCAAATTTAATAGCTATGTTTTACATCCATTATCTTTGATACAAGGAATTTTGCCTCTTCTTTCTTGAGTGTCTTTTAGTAATGCCACAGACTTAATTGTGAACTTAGATAACAAGGTGATATCTCAAATAACTGTTGTTATTTATTTCATTAATGGGCCTACAAGCAGTCAGCAATACAGGTGTTATATACTGGCTAGGGACCTCTCCCCTGCACTCTCTTTAACTTTGCCCTTAATTGGGCAGAAAAAGTTAACAGCAGATACAGGTCTTGGGAGTGGTGCATATGCTCCAGGTGGTTCTCTCATTGGAAATTCGATGCTTTTTAGCAGATTTCCAAAAGCAGAAACCAGGCATTTAGTCACCTATTCCTCTCTTTTTCTATATTTACATTTTGTCCAAATTAAGGTTACCTGCATATTATTTGTATACTATCAACTGACTCAAAAACTCAGCCATAGCATATGTTCATTTACATGTATACCGTGATAGCTGTTTGAACTACCAGTTATCTTTGGTGATTATCATCAGCTCCATGATACCAATCACCTATGTTACATAGGATAAATGGTTACATTTGTACTCTGAAACTTTGTTTCTGGCAGCAGACCATAGAACAGTTTCCCTACAAACAATCATCTACAGCAGTATAACTTAATAATAATTATGGACAATTTGTAATAATTAGGATATTTTAATCGGTACAGTGAGAAGGATGTCACAGGGAGATATTTCTGGAGGCGTAGCTAGTCATACCACTAATTGTCTTATTTGAATATATGTTTTATGTAGTATGTCAATGTGAGTCCAATTTCATTAAAAGTTAAGTTTTAGATTAATAGTAAGAGTGCCCCATAAAAAGGAGTTGTCTTTTCTCTTTGTATATTAGTCGATTTGTTCTTTACAACTCAAGGGAGCACCGCCGGTTTTTCTATTTGTTAATTTAGAATTCTTTTTTCCCCATAAACAGTGGACATCATTGTGAAGATATTGCTGTTTTTGTATTCCGGCTCATATGTACATTATACCTATATAAGGGTAGCTCAGTGCGCTATTTCCCCCACAGCCAATCCAGTGTCGAAGATATGTTATTACAAAGTCAGGTCCCCTCAGGGTCGCAGAAACGTACAATGGCCCAGTTGGCAGCAGAGGCAGAACTCTGGGAGGCAACGGAGTCAGCTGCCGTCGGGATCCTGCTTTGAAGGGGGGCACCTCTCCTCCTATTACATGTGTTCAGCAACATTAATCAATTAAGTTAATTGACAGCAGCTGGTATCTCTTCCGTAGCCGACTTCCCCACTAGTCACTACACCTTACAAATCACACCCTCTTTATTATAGATACACTGGAAGCAGACACCTTACTGATGAAGCTATTTGCTCCTGTATAGGAAATATGAGAATTCTATCTATATGAAGTTATTTCTCAGACAATTACAAGTAACTTCATATACGGTAGTTAGAATTCTCATACTTGCTATGCAAGAGCACATATCTCCATCAGTAAGGTGCATGTTTCCAGTGTAATAGGTTGTGGGTTCTAATCCTGGATATGTCACTTGCAAATTAATTGTCAGGGAAATAATCAGCATTGTGAGTGACTGAGCAGATCTATGTAGTGTGTGGCTGGACCCCTACATAGATCTGCCTAGTTGCAACGGTTTTGTAGTAGCTTCATATAGTTAGAATCTGCAGGCTTGCTATGCAGGAGCAAATATGTGTGTGTATGTATATATATATATATATATATATATATATACTAGGTGATTCATCGCGCCCTACGGGCGCTCTTCACACCGTCGGTAGGGGCTATGCCCCCTTAACCCTTGCACGCCCCAACATTTTTATTATATGGAGTATTTGCGCCATGCATAATTTAGTGAGTGGTGAAATATTGCATGGACAAAGGGCGTGCGATGGTTAAGGGGCCGTAGTCCGTTGTGACGGTGTGAACAGCGCACGATAAGTCACCTAGTAGGTGCTGTGGTTGGGGGAGTGGCAGGTGCAGGGGAGACGTGGATGGGGCGCCGTGGGTGGGGGAGGGGCGGTTGCGGAGGTTTTGTGGGTGGGGGAGGGACGGGTGAGGAGATATCACAGATGGGGAGGGTGCCCGGAGGTGCTATGGTTGGAGGAGGTGCGTATGGGGGGGGGGGGTGAGGATGCGCAGATGAGGGAGGGGGTGGGGAGGTGCTACGGGTGGGACAGGGTCAGGGGTGTGGGGGCGGCAAATGGGGGAAGGGGTCCGGAGGGGCTGCAGGTGGGGTAGGTATGGGCGTGATGTGTGTGTGGGAGGGGCAGGTGCGGGGCTGCGATGGATGGGGGAGGGGTTCCGGAGGTGCTGCGGGTGAGGAAGGGGCGGGTGGGGTAGAGGGTCTGAAGGCTCTGCGAGTGGGGGAGGGGCAGGTAGGGGGGTGCAGGTTCAGAGGTGCTGCGGAGGGTAAAGGGGCGGGTGTGTGGGTGTCACGGGTGGGTTAGGGGGCCAGGAGGCGACGCAGGTGGAGGAGGGGCGGGTGCGGGGTTCCTGTGGGTGGTGTAGGGGCAAGTGCGAGGTTCCTTTGGGTGGTGGAGGGGCGGGGGCGGTGATGCTGTGGGTGGGGGAGGGGCACTGTATATGCAGCCAAACATTCACACATGAGACACTGTCCACATACCCCATGCACGCACTATACCCCAGACAGCACACACACAATCTCCTGGAGCAACAGTAGTTGCTTGCTGCTTACTTGCTGCTGGTGCTGAGCCTGCTGTCCGGGTAACGGCGGAAGGGGCTCAGAGACGGGGTCGTGGCTAGTCTGCAGCAGGTGATGGGAGGGAGCGCGCCCAGTGACAGTGGGCGCGCCTCCGGTGGCTGACAGTGAGAGGGGATTCGGGGAGGAGCGGTGGCCGCAGCGGCGGGAGGCGGCCTTAATCTGTGGCCATGCTCAGCCGCCCTCCTAACCGCAGCACAGGATCCGTGCAGGTGTGCTACAGAGCATCCCCAGCTCCCTTCATACAGCAGGGACGAGGGGGGGGGGGGGGGGGGGTGAGGCCGGGAGTGGATCTGTGTCAGGTTGGCAGCGTAGTGTCTGGCAGCATCTTGCTGTGTGAGCAGGGACCCAGCAGGTGTTAATCATTTCACTGCTAGCTGCAGGGGTGGCCAATCACAGCGCGGCCTACCGCCAACTGTCCAATGGTTGGCGGGGGGAGGGGCGGGGTTTGGACGGAGCTTTCACCTGCTCAGCTATCGCTGCTGCTGTCTCCGCACAATCTCCTGCACTCACTCACTAATTATATCTATTTTGCCTAGTATTCAGCTATTATCGATATATCCTCCTCTCCCATGTATTATCCTACTCTCCTATATCTCCTATATATTAGGGCAGATCTGTGACTTTTCTCCGCCCAGCGTTGTGACTCCACCCAGCGTTAGCAAATGAGTCACAAAGTCACAGATCTGGGACAAACTTACGCCACTAGTTGGCAGACACTGATACCGACACGGACTCTGATTCCAGTGTCGACTATAGCGATTCCAGATTAGATCCAAAATTGGCAAAGAGCATTCAGTACATGATTGTGGCGGTTAAAGAGGTACTACATATCTCTGAGGACCTGGCTGTCCCTGATAAAAGGGTCTGTATGTATAAGGAAAGGAAACCTGAGGTGACGTTTCCTCCCTTTCATGAACTGAACACGTTATTTGAAAAAGTCTGGGAAGGTCCTGACAAAAAATTTCAGATTCCCAAAAGAATTACGGTAGCTTATCCGTTTCCCTCGGCGGATAGGGAAAAGTGGGAGTCAACCCCCACTGTGGACAAGGCCCTGTCACGTTTGTCTAAAAAGGTTGCTCTCCCGTCACCTGACACGGCGGCCCTTAAGGATCCTGCGGATCGTAAACAAGAAACTACGTTAAAGTCCATTTATGCGACCACAGGTACGCTACTCAGACCTGTCATTGCGTCTGCGTGCGTAAATAGTGCTATCGAAAAGTGGGTAGACAACTTGTCTTCTGAAATAGATACCCTAGATAGGGATAGCATCCTCTTAACGCTGGGTTATATCAAGGAAGCTGCGAGAGATATTGGTCTTTTGGGATCAAAGGCCAATGCCATGGCAGTCTCAGCTAGACGAGCGTTGTGGATTCACCAATGGAATGCTGATGCTGATTCCAAGAAAAGTGTGGAGTCTCTACCATATAAAGGTAAGGCCTTATTTGGTGACGGCCTTGATGATTTGGTATCTACAGCTACCGCGGGTAAGTCATCCTTTTTGCCTTATGTTCCTCCACAACAAAAGAAAACGCATCACTATCAGATGCAGTCCTTTCGGCCCAATAAATACATAAAGGGCCGAGGTTCTTCCTTCCTTGCTACTAGAGGAAGGGGAAGAGGTAAACGATCACCAGCCTTGTCAGGCTCCCAGGAGCAGAAGTCCTCCCAGGCTTCTGCCAATTCCACCGCATGACGTTGGGGCTCCTATGTGGGAGTCCGCACCAGTGGGGGCACGTCTCAAACTCTTCAGTCAGTTTTGGGTTCGTTCGGACCTAGACCCATGGGTTTTACAAATAGTATCCCAAGGGTACAAACTGGAGTTTCAAGACGTTCCCCCTCGCCGTTTTTTCAAATCGGCCTTACCAGCTTCTCTTCCGGACAGGGAGGTAGTTTGCCACGCAATACAAAAGTTGTGTCAAAATCAAGTTATCGTCAGGGTTCCCCAGTCACAACAGGGAGAAGGTTCTTATTCGAGCCTGTTTGTGGTCCCGAAGCCAGACGGCTCGGTCAGACCAATCCTAAACCTGAAATCCCTAAATTTCTACCTAAAGAAATTCAAATTCAAGATGGAGTCTCTCCGAGCAGTGATCTCCAGTCTGGAGGAAGGGGATTTTATGGTGTCGGAGGACATAAAGGATGCCTACTTACATGTTCCCATTTATCCTCTGCATCAGGCTTACCTGAGGTTTGCAATTCAGTATTGTCATTACCAATTTCAAACATTGCCGTTTGGTCTGTCCACGGCTCCGAGGATTTTCACCAAAGTGATGGCGGAGACGATGGTTCTCCTTCGCAAGCAAGGAGTCACGATTATCCCATACTTGGACGATCTCCTGATAAAGGCGAGATCCAGGGACCAGTTGGTGCAAAACGTTGCACTCTCCCTGACGGTTCTTCAGCAACATGGTTGGCTCCTAAACTTGCCAAAATCACAGTTGATTCCGACGACGTGGTTGTTGTTTTTGGGAATGATATTGGACACAGAACTACAGAGAGTCTTTCTTCCAGTGGACAAGGCTCTGGAACTTCAGAGTCTGGTCAAACAAATTCTGAAACCAGCAAGAGTATCAATCCATCAACGCATTCGGTTGCTGGGGAAGATGGTTGCGGCCTACGAGGCCATTCAGTTTGGTAGGTTCCATGCCAGGGTGTTCCAGTGAGACCTGTTGGACAAGTGGTCCGGGTCCCATCTACACATGCACCGGAGGATTATCCTGTCTTCCAAAACCAGGGTATCACTCCTGTGGTGGCTGCACAGCCTCACCTCCTAGAGGGGCGCAGGTTCGGGATACAGGACTGGATCCTGCTGACCACGGATGCAAGCCTCCGAGGCTGGGGGGAAATCACAATGGGAGAAAACTTCCAAGGAAGATGGTCAAATCAGTAAACTTGTCTCCACATAAATGTTCTGGAGTTAAGGGCCATTTACAATGGCCTTCTGCAAGCGGAACATCTTCTTCGAGATCTGCCTGTACTGATCCAGTTGGACAATGTAACAGCAGTAGCGCACATAAACCGTCAGGGCGGAACGAAAAGCAGAGTGGCCATGGCAGAAGCCACAAGGATTTTCCGCTGGGCGGAAAAGCATACAAGCGCTCTGTCCGCGATCTTCATTCCAGGAGTGGACAACTGGGAAGCAGACTTCCTCAGCAGACACGATCTCCATCCAGGAGAGTGGGGCCTCCACCAAGAAGTCTTCGCAGAGGTGACAAGTCGTTCCTCAAGTAGACATGATGGCATCTCGTCTCAACAAGAAGCTTCAGAGATATTGTTCCAGGTCAAGGGACCCTCAAGCATTTGCAGTGGATGCACTGGTAACACCGTGGGTGTTTCAGTCGGTGTATGTATTCCCTCCACTTCCTCTCATTCCAAAGGTTCTAAAGATCATAAGAAGAACAAAAATCCGGGCGATCCTCATTGTCCCAGACTGGCCAAGGAGGGCTTGGTATCCAGATCTTCAGGAATTACTCATAGGAGATCCCTGGCCTCTTCCTCTGCGTGAGGACCTGTTACAACAGGGGTTGTGTGTGTATCAGGACTTACCGCGGCTACGTTTGACGGCATGGCGGTTGAGCGCAAAATCCTAGCCCGTAAGGGTATTCCCAGTGAAGTCATTCCCACACTTATTCAGGCCAGAAAAGGGGTAACATTTAAACATTACCACCGTATTTGGAGAAAATATGTTTCTTGGTGTGAATCCAAGGGGCCTCCTACGGAAGAGTTTTGGCTAGGACGTTTTCTCCATTTTCTACAAGCAGGTGTGGATGCGGGCCTAAAATTGGGCTCAATTAAGGTACAGATTTCGGCCTTATCGGTTTTCTTTCAGAAACAATTGGCCTCCCTTCCAGAAGTTCAGACTTTCGTGAAAGGCATGTTGCACATCCAACCTCCGTTTGTGCCTCCAATGGCACCATGGGATCTTAATGTGGTGTTGCAGTTCCTTCAATCACATTGGTTTGAACCTTTATGGACGGTGGAGTTGAAATTCCTCACTTGGAAAGTGGTCATCCTGTTGGCCTTGGCATCTGCAAGGCGGGTGTCTGAGTTAGCGGCCTTGTCTCACAAGAACCCTTATTTGATCTTCCATGAAGATAGAGCTGAATTGAGGACACGTCAACAATTTCTATCGAAGGTGGTTTCCTCTTTCCACATGAACCAACCTATTGTGCTGCCTGTGGCTACTGATGCCTTCGCTGAGTCAAAATCTCTGGATGCTTTAAAGATTTATGTCGCCAGAACGGCTCGGATTAGGAAAACTGAGGCTCTGTTTGTCCTGTATGCTCCCAACAAGGTTGGGTGTCCTGTTTCCAAGCAGACAATTGCACGCTGAATCTGTAACACGATTCAGCAGGATCATTCCACGGCTGGATTGCCGTTATCGGAATCGGTGAAGGTCCATTCTACTAAAAAGGTGGGCTCATCCTGGGCGGGTGCCCGAGGGTCTCGGCATTCCAACTTTGCCGAGCAGCTACTTGGTCGGGGTCAAACACATTTGCAAAGTTCTACAAGTTTGACACCTTGGCCGATGAAGACCTTAAGTTTGGTCAATCGGTGCTGCAGAGTCGTCCACAAACTCCCGCCCGTTCTAGAGCTTTGGTATAACCCCATGGTTCTATGTTGACCCCAGCATCCTCTAGGACGTATGAGAAAATAGGATTTTAATACCTACCGGTAAATCCTTTTCTCTTAGTCCGTAGAGGATGCCCAGTGCCCGTCCCAGTGCGTACTGTATCTTCAGTTATTAGTTGTGGTTACACACATGTTGTGTTACGTTATTGTCAGCATGTTGCTGCAATTGTTCATGCCGTTGGTTTGTGTTCTGTTGAATGCCACGTTCTGCGGCATGCTTGAGGTGTGAGCTGGTATGAATCTCACCTTAGTTTAACAATAAATCCTTTCCTCGAAATGTCCGTCTCCCTGGGCACAGTTCCTATAACTGGAGTCTGGAGGAGGGGCATAGAGGGAGGAGCCAGTTCACACCCTTTCAAAGTCTTAAAGTGCCTATGTCGCCTGCGGATCCCGTCTATACCCCATGGTTCTATGATGACCCCAGCATCATCTACGGACTAAGAGAAAAGGATTTACCGGTAGGTATTAAAATCCTATTTTCCCGCGTTCTCCGTCATCCAATCCCCATCCCCAGGGCTTCCCGCTCTCCGAGTGCTAGGCAACCACCAAGGGACTTAACTCCTAGTGTCCCTTTTAACAAAAGCCTTTCAGGCAGTATTGGCTGCAATAAGAGGGAAGTCAGCATGCCTTGGGGTACCCCAGACTTGGGTACCACAAATGTACATGTAAGTTCAACAAATGCAAGTACTGATTCAATGATTCAGTATTCTTATGTTCTCGATAAAGAGCTGCGTAATATGGTGTTGCTATACAAATAAACAGTAATCAGCAATAGGGTTATTACAATAACAGTAAACATAAGAATTATGGTCCCACTGACAAATTTTGATCCTGTGCCTGCCAGTCTCCCCTTCAATGATGACTTTTAAAAAAAAATCATATCTTAACAGTCAATGGCCCTCATTCCGAGTTGATCGCTAGCTGGCTACTTTTAGCAGCTGTGCAAACACATAGTCGCCACCCACGGGGGAGTGTATTTTCGCTTTGCAAGAGTGCGAACGCCTTTGCAGCCGAGCGGTACGAAAACATTTTGTGCAAAGCAAGACCAGCCCTGTAGTTACTTATTCTGTGCGATGATTGCAGCGACGAAGGTCCCGGAAATTGACCTCAGATACCCGCCCTGCAAACGCCTGGACACGCCTACGTTTTTCCAAACACACCCATAAAACGGTCAGTTGACACCCATAAACTCCCACTTCCTGTCAATCTTCTTGCGATCGGCTGTGCAAATGCAATCGTCGCTAGATTCAGGGCAAAACAACGATGCTCTTTGTACCCGTATGCCGCGCGTGCGCATTGTGGTCCATACGCATGCGTAGTTTTGCAGTTTTTTTAAATGATCGCTACGCAGCGAACAACGGCAGCTAACGATCAACTCGGAATGGCCCCCACTGTTGAATCAATAAAATTAAGTTTAGAACAACAATATTATTATATTTTGGGAGAAACAATTGCGACAATAAAAGGAAGAGTGGTGGGGACAATGACCCTTGATTTGTTTATTGCCCATACTGTACTTGCTGACTTTCCCTGTATGTCAAGGAGATTCCTTGAAATAGCGGCAATCTCCTTGACTTCCTGGAACGTTTGTCAGTCTTCCGGAATCCAGGATGGGTAAGCACAACACATGACATCACTCTCCACCCAACAAGGAGAAAACACTAATAAGGCGGATATATACTACAAAAAGTATGTGTGATGAATTACAGGGGATGTGCGATGGGATCAGTACTAAATCCCGCTGGACGGAATCCCAGCGGTTGAAATACCGACACCGGAATCCCGACCACTCAATCCCGACAGGGGTGGCGAGCAGAACGCAGCTCCTTGCGGGCTCGCTACGCTCAGCACACTATTATATTCTCCCTCTATGGGTGTCGTGGACACCCATGGAGGGAGAATATGTCGGGATTGTGCCGGTCAGGATTCCGGCATCGGTATTTCGACCGCCGGGATTCCGTCCGGCGGGATCCTGATCGCCTCCCTGTGTGATATATTGTATGAACCTGGTGGAAGGGAAAAAGTTAGAGGGAGTAATTTAAGATGCTAGAAAAGACTAGAGTGCAGCATATTTTTAATGTACAGTCGCACCTAAGATAAAACATCTTGTGCTAGTGGACTCATGGGGTATATTTAATATAGTGTGAGTTTTTTAGAAGTAGAGATGTTGGTCGCTGGATTGGAAACTGCCCACAAAGCAGATCCTTCTAATAAGTGTCTTTTTAAACTTCTCCTTCTAGCTCGGGAGAAAGTTAATACTTTTTCTCTTCATGAGGTCCAACGAAATTTTTCTTGCCTCAGAGGTTTTATGTATTTGACAACAAAGCTGGCCGCCTATTAGCTAGGAAATTGAGAGGGCGTTGTGCGAAAGCAAGGATTCATCACATGTATATTTCTGGGAGGGCTAAAGTGTCAGACCCATATGATATAGCGAATGCATTTGCGGATTACTATTCTCAATTATATAATTTAAATACTGACCCTTCCACTCCCCCAACCATCAGATTCTGATATCAATGCTTTCTTAAATAGTCTATCTCTGCCCTCATTGGACTCTGAGGTCTGCATGTCCCTCTGTTCTCCCTGGTCCCTGTCTGTTAGCGTCCGGGTCTTACCGGAACGCTGGGGCCGCAGGGCAGGCTTCACGGGCGGGCGGGCAGCGGCGGTGAAGGGCTGCGGCGCTGGGTTCAAGGGTACAGGCAGCGGTAATGGCGTTGAGGGGGTCCGCTCATGGCGGCGGGACGCCGCTGCAGCAGCTCGCTCTCGCTAAGCCGTTGCCTAGGAGACCAGGGACAGTGAGCAGCATGTTGTCAGAAAAGGTCTGCATTACTGGGCGCCGCCATGTTGGAGACCAAGTTTCTGACATAATTCCTGTTCCTAGTTTTCCAGCCAATCCAGGTAAACTTCTTCCTATAAAAGGGGGCTGGTTTAGGACAGGGATGCCAGTGCTTCAAGTTACAACCCTGTTGTAGGTGCTTTAGCCTGTGCTCCCAGGATTCCTGCTGTATTCTGGTACTTCTAACCCTGCTTTGCCAGTTCTCAGTTGCTGCTGCAGTTTTCCCGTTCCTAGCCTGCTGCTGCCCGTGGAGACGCTCTTGGAAAACCCGGTTCAGTAAGACCCTTTGGGCACGGATGACCTCGGGTCTCTTGCCTCGTCCTCCAAGCCACAGTCCGCAGATTCTTGCTTCCAGCCAAGTCCTCGAACCACCATTCTCAGTCCTCAGCTCGTTATCTCCAGCTTCATCTTTCAAGCCACAGTCTACAGTTCTCAGTCTCCAGTCACGACCCAAACTACCGTCCACAGTTCTCAGCTCCTCTACCGCAGTTTCATCTCATAAGTCGCAGTCCACGGTTCTTGTCTTCAGCCTTGTTTTACTCTCACCCACAGTTCCACAGTTCTTTGTCTACGACCACGTTCTCAAGTCACCGTTCATCAACCTCAGTTTTCTACCTCTGCTCTGTACATAATAAATACTTTCCATTGACTCTCAAACTCCGCCTACATCCTTCATTGCTCCGTATCCCATGCAAAGGAACTATATCCAACCCCCTCATTTTGTTCTTCCCCAGCCTGCTACCTCCTTGGGCAAGTCTCAACTGCCGGATCCCCAAACTTTGCTAGACGTGACAGTAAGCACTGGCGCAATGGATTCGACGGGTGATCAGGCCTCAGGAGGAGATTCAACCGCAGATATCTGGTCTCGCTTAAGTAAGCAGGAGGCCACACAATCTCAAATTGTGCAGTTCATGCAGAGTATGTCCGAACGTCTCGATTCTCTCTGTGTTGCCATGACGGCTCCTCAAGTTCCTACAGCTGCTCCCACATTAGCACCTCCGGTTCCGCTTCCTCCTGTGCCAGGCCCACTTCCACGGTTGCATTTGCCATCTCCCAGTAAATTCGATGGGAATCCAAAGCAATGCCGTGGGTTTCTTAACCAGTGTGAAATCCAGTTCGAACTACAGTCGGCCAGTTTCCCATCAGCACGAACCAAGGTAGCCTATATAATTTCTTTACTTACTGGGCAAGCGTTGGAATGGGCGTCACCATTGTGGGAGAGGTCGGATCCAATCCTGTCTAACTACTCGGAGTTTGTAGCCGCCTTTCGAAGAATCTTCGACGAACCGGGCAGGACTTCTGCTGCCTCATTGGAGATCCTGCGCCTGCATCAGGGCACGCGTACGGTCAGTCAGTACGTGATTCAGTTTCGTACTCTCTGCTCTGAACTGAACTGGAATGAGGAGGCTCTCATCGCAGCTTTCTGGAGCGGTCTCTCCGAGAAGATCAAAGATGACCTCGCGACTCAGGACGTACCTGATAAGTTGGATAAGTTAATTTCCCTATGCAATAAATTAGACTTAAGATACAGAGAACGCTGTATGGAGAAATCACGGTCAGACCGTCCCAGGCCTCGAGTCGTTCCTCCACCAACACCATCAACTCCAACTACTGAGGAACCCATGCAGATCAATCGTTCCCATCTTTCCAACGAGGAACGTCAGAGACGGCGACAAGGGAACTTATGCCTGTACTGTGGTGCATCTGATCATTTTGTTAAATCTTGTAGCCAACGTCCGGGAAACGCCCGCTCCTAGCTTGTGCCGGAGAGGTCAAGCTAGGAGAATTCTCAGAATTACTTGCCAAGAAAGAGTCAGTCTTGTTAACCCACCTGGAGCTTCCTTCTTCCTCTCTTCTCATCCCTGCACTACTCGACTCCGGAGCCGCCGAAAGTTTTATTACATCAGCTCTGGTCAAACGATCTGGGATACAAACGGTCCGTTTGGATCGTACCATCTCAATTACTGCTGTGGATGGAAGTCATATTCCTGAGGGAATTATCACTCTTCGTACAATTCCTCTTAAGATGAAGGTTGGAGCTCTTCATTCGGAAAACATCTCTTTCCTAGTAATTCCCAAAGCCTCTCACGAACTGATCCTAGGATTTCCATGGTTAAGTAGACACAATCCCCACATAGATTGGCAAACCATGGATGTTCTTTCCTGGGGCCGAAACTGCTTCCGGAACTGTTTGCCCTCTGTAAGACCTCTCTGCTCTTCTAGTCCTTCCAGCCTCCCTGCAGAATACCAGGCCTTCCAAGATGTTTTTAGTAAGCATGGGGCGGACACCTTGCCTCCGCATCGCACTTGGGATTGTCCCATTGATCTGGTACCCGGCAAGACTCCTCCCCGAGGTCGAATCTACCCGCTCTCACTCCCTGAGACTCAGGCCATGTCGGAGTATATCCGGGAGAACTTGGAAAAAGGGTTCATTAGGTCATCCACCTTTCCGGCTGGGGTGGGGTTTTTCTTTGTCAAAAAGAAGGATGGGGGTCTGCGGCCCTGTATTGACTATAGAGGTCTCAATGACATTACAATTAAGAACAGATATCCATTACCTCTAATTCCAGAACTGTTCGACCGTGTTAAAGGAGCTACTGTATTCACTAAGCTGGACTTACGGGGAGCCTACAACCTTATACGTATTCGCCGAGGTGACGAATGGAAGACGGCTTTTAATACCAGCGACGGCCACTACGAATATCTGGTAATGCCTTTCGGCCTATGTAACGCCCCAGCCGTCTTTCAAGAATTCGTTAATGAAATCTTCAGAGATCTCCTCTATGACTGCTTGGTGGTTTACTTGGATGACATCCTCATTTTTTCTAGAGATCTGAAGACCCATCGAGAACAAGTCAAAGAAGTTCTAACTCGTTTACGGAGGAATCAACTATTTTGTAAGCTCGAGAAGTGCACCTTCGAAGTACCCACGATTCCATTCCTCGGTTACATCCTTTCAGGGCAGAAATTGCAGATGGATCCCGCTAAAGTCCAAGCGATTCAGGATTGGTCGCTTCCAGCTTCCCTTAAGGGAGTTCAACGTTTCCTGGGGTTCGCTAACTTCTACTGAAGATTCATTCAGAATTATTCCTCTGTCATAGCCCCCATAACAGCATTAACCAGGAAAGGAGCCGATCCAGCCAAATGGTCTCCAGGGGCTTTAGAAGCCTTTTCATCGTTAAAGAAGGCCTTCATGACCGCTCCTGTTCTTCGACAACCTGATCTCAGTCGTCCGTTCCTGGTGGAGGTCGATGCCTCCACGGTAGGAGTGGGAGCAGTTTTATCTCAGCTCTTCGAGGACAAGAAAGTCCATCCTTGTGCGTTCTTCTCGCGAAGATTCTCCCCCGCTGAGCAGAATTACGCTATTGGTGAACAAGAATTACTAGCAATTAAGTTAGCCTTTGAGGAGTGGAGGTATTTGTTGGAGGGAGCTCAGCATCCAATCTCGGTAACCACGGATCATAAGAACCTCCTGTATCTACAGTCAGCCCGATGTCTGAATCCACGTCAAGCAAGATGGGCACTCTTCTTTACCCGTTTCAACTTTAAACTTAGTTACCGCCCAGGGTCCCTCAACAAAAAGGCAGATGCATTATCTCGTTCCTTGAGTTCTGAAGAACCCTCTGACCGTTCAAAAGAACAATACATCTTAGACTCCACCTCTGTTTCAGCAACCAATACCTCTCCACTTCCTCCTCCAGGAAAGATCTTCGGTGCTCCAAATCTTCGCAAGAGACTGCTTATATGGGCTCACTCCTCCTCCTTCATGGGCCATGCGGGTGGTCATAAAACGCTCAAATTCATTCAGCGCTCCTACTGGTGGCCTCATCTCAGGACTGATGTACAGGAATTCGTGGCTGCCTGTCCAAAGTGTGCTCAGCATAAAAGTCCTAAAGGTCCTCCAGCCGGGTCACTTCATCCGCTACCTGTGCTGCAAAGACCATGGACACATATTTCTATGGACTTTATTACTGATTTGCCTGTGTCTGGCGGACGGAACACCGTATGGGTCATAGTTAATCGATTTTCTAAAATGGCACAATTTGTTCCCCTGGCCAGTCTTCCATCAGCATCCCAGCTTTCAAAATTATTCATAGCAGAGATTTTTCGTCTCCATGGATTACCGCAGGAAATCGTATCTGATAGAGGTCCCCAGTTTGTGGCCAAGTTTTGGAGATCCCTATGTTCTGCTCTTGGCGTGAAATTGAATTTCTCCTCAGGATATCATCCTCAAACGGATGGTCAAACAGAAAGAGTGAACCAGGACCTGGAGACATTTCTGCGTTTATTCATGTCCTCCTCTCAGGACGACTGGCTGGACTTCCTCCCATTTGCAGAATTTGCCCATAACAATCTTTATCACTCTGCCACAAAATCTTCTCCATTTTTCATTAATTATGGTTATCATCCGAAAGTTCCTGACTTCCAACTTCTGCCTACACTCGAGGTTCCTGCTGCAGAGTCAACACTTAGACAATTTACTGAAACCTGGAAACAAATTCACAAGGCCTTGCTCAAGACATCCAAGAAGTATAAGACCTACGCAGATCTAAAGCGAAAAGCGGTACCAAGTCTTAAAGTGGGAGATCGGGTTTGGGTTTCCACACGTAACCTAAGATTGAAGGTTCCTACTAAGATGTTTGCTCCCAGGTTTATTGGGCCCTACCCAATCGAAAGAGTTTTGAATCCTGTGGCTTACAAGGTGAAGTTACCTCCACAATTAAGAATCCCTAACGCTTTTCATATTTCTCTCTTAAAACCGTTGGTACTCAATCGATTCAGAGCTGCTCTACCTAAATCACTCAAGATCCAGTCAACACAAGGAGACGAATTTGAGATTCATAAGATCCTCGACTCCCGCAAACGATATGGTCGCCTCCAGTACCTAGTTGATTGGAAGGGATATGGACCTGAGGAAAGGTCCTGGGTAGAGGCAGAGGACGTCCATGCCCCAAGACTTCTTCGGACATTTCATGCCAAATTTCCAGCTAAACCTTATAGGTGTCCGGAGTCCACCCGCAAAGGGGGGGCGTACTGTCAGCGTCCGGGGGGGGGGGTACTGTCAGCGTCCGGGGTCTTACCGGAACGCTGGGGCCGCGGGGCGGGCTTCACGGGCGGCCGGGCAGCGGCGGTGGAGGGCTGCGGCGCTGGGTTCAAGGGAACAGGCAGCGGTAATGGCGTTGAGGGGGTCCGCTCGTGGCGGTGGGACGCCGCTGCAGCAGCTCGCTCTCGCTAAGCCGTTGCCTAGGAGACCAGGGGCAGTGAGCAGCATGTTGTCAGAAAAGGTCTGCATTACTGGGCGCCGCCATGTTGGAGACCAAGTTTCTGACATAATTCCTGTTCCTAGTTTTCCAGCCAATCCAGGGAAACTTCTTCCTATAAAAGGGGGCTGGTTTAGGACAGGGATGCCAGTGCTTCAAGTTACAACCCTGTTGTAGGTGCTTTAGCCTGTGCTCCCAGGATTCCTGCTGTATTCTGGTACTTCTAACCCTGCTTTGCCAGTTCTCAGTTGCTGCTGCAGTTTTCCCGTTCCTAGCCTGCTACTGCCCGTGGAGACGCTCTTGGAAAACCCGGTTCAGTAAGACCCTTCGGGCACGGATGACCCCGGGTCTCTTGCCTCGTCCTCCAAGCCACAGTCCGCAGATTCTTGCTTCCAGCCAAGTCCTCGAACCACCATTCACAGTCCTCAGCTCGTTATCTCCAGCTTCATCTTTCAAGCCACAGTCTACAGTTCTCAGTCTCCAGTCACGACCCAAACTATCGTTCACAGTTCTCAGCTCCTCTACCGCAGTTTCATCTCATAAGTCGCAGTCCACGGTTCTTGTCTTCAGCCTCGTTTTACTCTCACCCACAGTTCCACAGTTCTTTGTCTACGACCACGTTCTCAAGTCACCGTTCATCAACCTCAGTTTTCTACCTCTGCTCTGTACATAATAAATACTTTCCATTGACTCTCAAACTCCGCCTACATCCTTCATTGCTCCGTATCCCATGCAAAGGAACTATATCCAACCCCCTCATTTTGTTCTTCCCCAGCCTGCTACCTCCTTGGGCAAGTCTCAACTGCCGGATCCCCAAACTTTGCTAGACGTGACACTGTCTAAGGTGGAAGCAGCTATTGACGCATTACCAGCTGACAAGGCCCTGGGCCAGACGGATACCCAACACATTTTTATAAGTGCTATAAAAAGACTTGCCCACGACGCTCTTATCAGTTTATAACGAGGTGTCAAACAAAAAAATGTCCTAAAGGAATGTTAGAGGCACAAATTGTAGCAATTCCTAAACCGGGTAAGGTCCTCACGTTGGTGCAAAACTACCATCCCATAGCCCTGCTAAATACGGACGTCAAGTTGTTTGCTAAGTTAATTGCCTCTCATTTATGTCTGTTTCTTCCCTCGTTGAATAATGCAGATCAGGTTGGATTTGTTTCGGGCAGACAGGCCCCAGACAATACACGTAGAGTGTTTAACAGCATAGAATATTGTGATTTTAGGAAGGAGCCCTTATTAGTTTTGTCTTTAGATGCCGAAAAGGCATTCAACAGATTCCATTGGGACTATATGCAAAGTGTTGACACAATTTGGGTTGCAAGGTAGGATTTTAGACTCTATTTTAGCTTTGTATACAGCCCCCTCTGCGAAAGTTTTTGTGAACGGATACCTCTCCTCGGGGTTTAATATTACCAATGGCACCAGACAGGGGTGCCCACTGTTGCCCATCATTATTGCCCTAGCCCAGAGGTTCCCAAAACGCGTTCCTTAAGGCACCCCAACAGTCCAGGTTTGAGGTATATCCATGGCTCAGCGCAGATGGTTAAATCAAATCGCCTAAGATGCTAATTAAGTCACCTGTGGCCAAGCATGGATACATTTAAAACCAGGACCGTTGGGGTGCCTTGAGGACCGTGTTTGGGAACCTCTGCCCTAGCCATTGAGACTTTGGCTGACAAATCAGATCTGTTGCTGACATTAGGGGACCTATTATAGGAGGACTTTCTCATGAAATCAGACTATTCGCTGACAACATTCTTCTATGTTGCTCCATCCTGAAACTTCCATACCTCAGCTCCACTTAGTTCTTGATGATTTTGCAAATATATCCTTTTATAAATTGAACACGACCGAGACTGAAGCACTTCCTCTTAATTTGTCGGAAGCTGTTGTTAAACTGTTAAAGGATAGATAGAAGTATGCTTGGCAAACTAGATCTATGAAATATTTGGGGGTTCATCTATCTAGAGACTACGATTTATTTGACTGTAACTATCTTCCACTGTTGTGCGCCTTTGAGAGGTTGTTCAAAGATTGGTTAATTCATGAGTTATCCTGGTTGGGGCGTATTGCTGCTGCCATGACGGCCCTCCTCCTAAAACTAATGTATCTCTTTCGGTTTATCCCCAGATCCCCCCCTAAGCCTCTCAGTAATAAATTTAATAAGGTTTTCTCTTAATATATATGACAAGGTGCCAGACCTTGAATAGCTAGGCATGTTCTTATTCTCCCCAAAAATATTAGGGGTGTGGCCTATCCTGATCTTGACAGTTATCACTCGGCCTGCATACTTAGGATCCCATTTATCAAGCCTTGGAAAGTGATAAATAGCATGGTGATAAAGTACCAACCACTGGCGGAACTACCGCCAGTGCAGGCAGTGCCTTGCACTTGGGCCCGCCACTGTCCAGGGGCCCAAAGCATGTAATGAGTCAAACTGACTCATTACATGCCGCTGTGTACTGCGGGCAACAGCCACCCGCAGCACACAGCCGCCCGCCGAGGAGAGGAACAGCCACGTGGGAGAAGGAGGAGGAGGAGGGAGGTGGAGGAGGGAGCCGCAGCAGCGCTGTGTAATTGGTAGAGGCGCTGCTGCTGCTGTCCCTCTGCTTCACCATAGGCTGCCCTCCGCTGCTGTGAATGCTGGGAAGCGCATCCCAGCATTCACAGCGGCGGAGAACAGCCTATGGTGAAGCAGAGGGACAGCAGCAGCAGCGCCTCTACCAATTACATAGCGCTGCTGCGGCTCCCTCCTCCACCTCCCTCCTCCTCCTTCTCCCCTGCCCGGGATCTCTGCAGAAGCTGCACCGAGGAGCCTGACTGCCAGCGGAGAGAGTAAGTAAAATTCTTTCTTTTTCTTTCTTTCTTTCTTTCTTTCTTTCTTTCTTTCTTTCTTTCTTTCTTTCTTTCTTTCTTTCTTTCTTTCTTTCTTTCTTTCTTTCTTTCTTTCTTTCCCTTAATGTGTAAAAAACAGGACTCTGTCTGCCTTAATGTGTAAAAAAGGGCAAGCTGTCTGCCGTAATGTGTAAAAAGGGGGACTCTCTGCCGTAATGTGTAAAAAGGGGGATGCTATCTGCCGTAATGTGTAAAAAGGGGGATGCTGTCTGTGGTAATGTGTAAAAATGGGACGCTGTCTGTCGTAATGTGTAAAAAACGGCACGCTGTCTGCCATAATGTGTAAAAAAGGGGACGCTGTCTGCTGTTATGTGTAAAAAGAGCACGCTGTCTGCCGTAATGTGTAAAAAGGGGTACTGTCTGCCATAATGTGTAAAAAGGGGCACGCTGTCTGCCGTAATGTGTAAAAAAGGGCACGCTGTCTGCCGTAATGTGTGAAAAAGGGCATGCTGTCTGCTGTTATGTGTAAAAAGGGCACGCTGTCTGCCGTAATGTGTAAAAAGGGGACGCTGTCTGCCATAATGTGTAAAAAGGGCACGCTGTCTGCCGTAATGTGTAAAAAGGGGACGCTGTCTGCCGTTATGTGTAAAAAGGGGGACGCTGTCTGCCGTAATGTGTAAAAAGGGGGACGCTGTCTGCCTTAATGTGTAAAAAGGGGACACAGTCTGCCTTAATGTGTAAAAAGGGGGACGCTGTCTGCCTTAATGTGTAAAAAGGGGATGCAGTCTGCCGTAATGTGTAAAAGGGTTATCTGTCCGCCATAAGATGTAAAAGGGGCTCTATCTGGTGTAGTGGTGCTACTATGCGGCATAATTTGAATAACGGAGACTACTGTGCACCGTTATATGAGTTGGTATTATTTTGTAGCCACACCCCTTCCCCACAAAGCCACACCCCTATATTTTTTGCGTGCGCCTATGGCGCGCACTGCCCTGTTTCACATCTAGGGGGGGCTCCGATGCCGTTTCTTGCACACAGTGCTAAAATGTCTAGTTACGGCACTGTTGCTAGGTATCCATTTCTCTGGCCCTGAGCAGGTCCCCCTCACCAGATCCTCTCCAGGGGTGAGGGGGTGGACTTGGATGGGATGAGGGGGTGGGGGCCCAAAGCATTTTGTCGCACCTGGGCCCACCGCTCGCTAGTTTTGCCACTGGTACCAACCAATCAGCTCCTAATTTCCATGTCACAGTCTGTGTTTGAAAAATGACAGTTAGGAGCTGGTTGGCTGGTACTTTATCACCATGCTATTTATCACTCTCCAAGGCTTGATAAATCTGGGCCTAAGTTAGGTGAGAAATTGCTGTGCACTGACTGCACCAAAACCCTGGATGTTGATAGAAACCTTCTATTTGGACCCAATGTCTCTTCCAGATCTGCTTTGGCTACCTCCCAGGGCCATCATGGTGTGGTCAGGACCAGGCATTGTGATTAGAACTCTGTTAATATGGCATACATTTGTCTCTACTGACACTGACATTTTTTACCTGCCCCAGAACTATTCTTTTTGACTATTGCATGGCTCATCCCTGATCTACAGTTCGATTCTTGGGCTACCGCAGGTGTATCTCATTTGAAAGATTTTTTGGGACATGGCGTCTGGAGTCATTTTCCTATATTCAAACGCAATTTGGTATTCCTAAACAAGACTTTTACAAATACCTGCAATTGCGGCATTGGTTGAATACCCACCTCAGGAGGATCCATAATATTCCCCCTTTTCCCAAGGTATAACGTTGTGGTACCAGCACATTGTGTTAAGGTCTAAGGGGTATATGCAATTGCGGTCGAATTACGGCGTGATTTCGACCGTTTTTGGATTCAACACTATTCGACAGTCGAAACCCTCCACCCGGGACCATGAATTCGACATATTCAATTCATAACGGATTCGACACTCCCCTTGTCGAAAAACGGACCAATCGTCGCATAGTGAGCGTCGTGGATTTGACTTCCCGCCGTTTGGAGTTCTATATAGGGCTTGTTTGCTGCGTGATCAGCAGCCATTTTGTGAACCTGCAGAGAGGTGTGGAGGTGCTGCAGAGCTAGTAAATTGGTTGTTTTTTGCTGTGGTATCGTTTGGACACCCAGCAGACTTTAATCCAGGAAGGACAGAAGACCTGTTACCCCGGAGGAGAGTCGTTTTTGGAGCGATTTCTACATTTGTAGGTAAGTACAACATGTGATCTGGCGTTGCATGTAGGTGTTAGTGTAGTGTATGGGTGTTGTTCTGAGTGCTTGGCTACTGTTTTGGATGAGGTATGAGTGCAGTATGTAATGTTTGGGTGGTGGGGGGGTGCCATGAGGTGTACATGTGGCGTTGCTTTGGGGTGTTTGGGGTATGTATATGTGTGCAGGTGTGTGTATATAGGTCCTGTTTGGATTGCTGCAGGTACTGCTTGTATCGCTGCATGTATTTTTTGGAGTTTTGTGTTTGGGGGTAGTTTTTAACGTTTTTTTTTGCATAAAATGTTTTTTTTTGGGTCATGCTTTAGCACTGGTGTACTACCAGCATGACATGTTGGGGTGCAGGGATGCATTTACTGGCTTTTTGGCTTGTTTGGGTGAGGTTTTGCATGTCGGTATGTGCCATGCGGTCGACATGTGCTCTCCTTTTATTTGCAAAATATGTTTTTTGGCTCATTCTTTAGCACTGGTGTACCACCAGCATGTGCAGGGATGTATTTAATGGCTTTTTGGCTTGTTTGGGTGAGGTTTTGCATGTCAGTATGTGCCATGCGGTCGACATGTGCTCTCCTTTTATTTGCAAAATATGTTTTTTGGCTCATTCTTTAGCACTGGTGTACCACCAGCATGTGCAGGGATGTATTTACTGGCTTTTTGGCTTGTTTGGGTGAGGTTTTGCATGTCGGTATGTGCCATGCGGTCGACATGTGCTCTCCTTTTATTTGCAAAATATGTTTTTTGGCTCATACTTTAGCACTGGTTTACCACCAGCATGTGCAGGGATGTATTTACTGGCTTTTTGGCTTGTTTTGGGTGAGGTTTTGCATGTCGGTATGTGCCATGCGGTTGACATGTGCTCTCCTTTTATTTGCAAAATATGTTTTTTGGCTCATTCTTTAGCACTGGTGTACCACCAGCATGTGCAGGGATGTATTTACTGGCTTTTTGGCTTGTTTGGGTGAGGTTTTGCATGTCGGTATGTGCCATGCGGTCGACATGTGCTCTCCTTTTATTTGCAAAATATGTTTTTTGGCTCATTCTTTAGCACTGGTTTACCACCAGCATGTGCAGGGATGTATTTAATGGCTTTTTGGCTTGTTTTGGGTGAGGTTTTGCATGTCGGTATGTGCCATGCGGTCGACATGTGCTCTCCTTTTATTTGCAAAATATGTTTTTTGGCTCATTCTTTAGCACTGGTGTACCACCAGCATGTGCAGGGATGTATTTACTGGCTTTTGGCTTGTTTGGGTGAGGTTTTGCATGTCAGTATGTGCCATGCGGTCGACATGTGTTCTCCTTTTTTCTCTAACGTCCTAGAGGATGCTGGGGACTCCGTAAGGACCATGGGGAGAGACGTGCTCCGCAGGAGACATGGGCACTTTAAGAAAGAATTTAGTTCCTGGTGTGCACTGGCTCCTCCCTCTCTGCCCCTCCTCCAGACCTCAGTTTGATTCTGTGCCCAGAGGAGCTGGGTGCTTTTCAGTGAGCTCTCCTGAGTTTGCTGATAGAAAGTTTTTTTGCTAGGTTTTTTATTTTCAGGGAGCTCTGCTGGCAACAGACTCCCTGCATCGTGGGACTGAGGGGAGAGAAGCAGCCCTACTCTCTGAAGCTAGGTCCTGCTTCTTAGGCTACTGGACACCATTAGCTCCAGAGGGATCGGTACGCAGGATCTCACCCTCGCCGTCCGTCCCAGAGCCGCGCCGCCGCCCCCCTCGCAGAGCCGGAAGACTTTAAGGAAGTTTTGCACATCACAGAGGAAACCCCTGTCCCTGACACAAGGGTTTATATGTATAAGGGAAAGAAACCTGAGGTAACTTTTCCCCCCTCACACGAACTGAATGAGTTATGTGAAAAAGCTTGGGAATCTCCATATAAAAAACTGTAGATTTCCAAACGGATTCTTATGGCGTATCCTTTCCCGCCAACGGACAGGTTATGATGGGAATCCTCCCCTAGGGTGGACAAAGCTTTAACACGCTTATCCAAAAAGGTAGCCCTGCCGTCCCAGGATACGGCTACCCTCAAGGATGCTGCTGATCGCAAACAGGAGGGTACCCTGAAGTCCATTTATACACATTCCGGTACCTGGCTCAGACCGGCAATCGCGTCGGCCTGGGTGTGTAGTGCAGTAGCGGCATGGACTGATACCTTATCAGAGGAGTTTTATACCCTAGATAGGGATACTGTTTTATTGACCCTGGGGCATATTAAAGACGCTGTCCTTTATATGAGAGATGCTCAAAGAGACATTAGTCTGCTGGGTTCTAGAATAAACGCTATGTCGATTTCTGCCAGAAGGGTCCTGTGGACTCGGCAATGGACAGGTGATGCCAACTCTAAACGACATATGGAGGTTTTACCTTACAGGGGTGAGGAATTGTTCGGTGAAGGTCTCTCGGACCTGGTCTCCACAGCTACGGCTGGAAAGTCAAATTTTTTGCCTTATGTTCCCTCACAGCCTAAGAGAGCACCGCATTATCAAATGCAGTCCTTTCGTTCACAAAGAAACAAGAAAGTCCGAGGTGCGTCCTTTCTTGCCAGAGGGAGGGGCAGAGGAAAGAAGCTGCACAATATAGCTAGTTCCCAGGAACAGAAGTCCTCCCCGGCCTCTGCAAAATCCACCGCATGACGCTGGGGCTCCACTGGCGGAGTCGAGGCCAGTGGGGGCGCGTCTTCGGAATTTCAGCCACGGGTGGGTTCACTCCCAGGTGGATCCCTGGGCAATAGAAATTGTGTCTCAGGGTTACAAGCTGGAATTCGAAGAGGTGCCTCCTCGCCGGTTTTTCAAATCGGCCCTACCGTCTTCCCCCCTAGAGAGGGAGATAGTGTTAAATGCAATACAAAAATTGTGTCTTCAGCAGGTGGTGGTCGAGGTTCCCCTCCTTCAACAGGGAAGGGGTTATTATTCGACCATGTTTGTGGTTCCGAAACCGGACGGTTCGGTCAGACCCATATTGAATTTAAAATCTCTGAACCTATACTTGAAGAGGTTCAAGTTCAAGATGGAATCGCTAAGAGCAGTCATCGCCAGCCTGGAAGGGGGGGATTTTATGGTGTCACTGGACATAAAGGATGCGTACCTTCATGTCCCCATTTATCCACCTCATCAGGCGTACCTAAGATTTGCGGTACAGGACTGTCATTACCAATTTCAGACGTTGCCGTTTGGTCTCTCAACGGCTCCGAGGATTTTCACCAAGGTAATGGCGGAAATGATGGTGCTCCTGCGCAAGCAGGGTGTCAAAATTATCCCGTACTTGGACGATCTCCTCATAAAAGCGAGATCAAGAGAGCAGTTGCTGAACAGCGTATCTCTTTCACTGAAAGTGTTACAACAACACGGCTGGATTCTCAATATCCCAAAGTCGCAGTTGGTTCCTACGACTCGTCTGCCTTTCTTGGGCATGATTCTGGACACGACCCAGAAAAGGGTTTATCTTCCAATAGAAAAAGCCCAGGAACTTATGACTCTGGTCAGGAACCTTTTGAAATCAAGACAGGTGTCCGTGCATCATTGCACTCGAGTCCTGGGAAAGATGGTGGCCTCATACGAGGCCATTCCCTTTGGCAGGTTCCATGCAAAGACTTCCCAATGGGATCTGTTGGACAAGTTGTTAGGGTCTCCTGCCCTGTGCTGCCACGTCGTCATGGCAACCGGGAGACAAGTGCTAGCAGAGTGGCCTGAGCGCAGCTGATACTCCGGTTCGGGTCTTTTGCTGTGCAGTGGTTACAGGCTTTGTGCACGGCAGGGGATCCGGTGCTGGTTTTTGTGCTCACAGTCTGTGAGGTCTGAGTGGGGCGTGGACAGCACCTGCTATATAAGGCCTCTTCTCAGGTTAAGTAGATGCTGCTGAATCTTTGTTGGTTAGTCAGTTCCTGAAAGTTAGCCAGTACTGTGTAGCTTTGTATTTGTTGTTGCTTACTGCAAATAGGCCTTGGGGTTTGGTACTACACTCTGCCAATCCAGACCTAGCAGTAAAACTGGAGTCAGTCGTTTAACTTGCTGGGGTTCTTTTGCTACTCTGTGAACTTAGCAAGTTTGCGGCTGTATTCTCAGACTTGCCTGCCTAAATCCTTTCTCACTGTGCAAAGGTGTTCAGGTGTCAGTTTAGTGGCAGTAAGCTGAACCTGTGCACTGCAAGTGAGGATTAGGATTGTGGAGACTCTCCTTGTGTCTATCATTCCATCTCTGACCAAGGAGTTTACTGCCACACCCGTTGGTAACCCTTTAGGGTTTTGCTGTTGCCCTTAGCAACAGCATTTCGGGTTCTCTACGTATTAAAACACAACATCTTGCTTTTTCCATCTGAGCATTCCTAATACTAGGGAGACACCCAGTTTCTTAGCCTCTGGGCTTATCTGTTCACTTTGTGTTTATTTTGTTACCCTATCACCTTCTGTGTACGTAATGTCATATTCCCCAGTCTGTCTGTGAGTTCATTTGTTTTGCATCCCTATCCGTTCAGACACCAGTACATTCCTGCAGGCACTGGTGTGCATAACAGTTCAGACACCAGTACATTCCTGCAGGCACTGGTGTGCATAACAGTTCAGACACCAGTACATTCCTGCAGGCACTGGTGTGCATAACACAAGTGGTCCGGATCACATCTACAGATGCATCGGTTGATCACCCTGTCCCCCAGGGCCAGGGTGTCGCTCCTGTGGTGGCTGCAGAGTGCTCACCTTCTCGAGGGTTGCAGATTCGGCATTCAGGATTGGATCCTGGTGACCACGGACGCAAGCCTCCGAGGTTGGGGAGCAGTCACACAGGGAAGAAATTTCCAGGGTCTTTGGTCAAGTCAAGAGACTTGTCTGCACATCAACATCCTGGAACTAAGGGCCATATACAACGCCCTACGTCAAGCGGAGGCCTTACTTCGCGACCAACCAGTTTTGATCCAGTCAGACAACATCACCGCAGTGGCTCATGTAAACCGCCAAGGCGGCACAAGGAGCAGAGCGGCAATGGCGGAAGCTACCAGGATTCTTCGCTGGGCGGAGAATCATGTAAGCGCACTGTCAGCAGTGTTCATTCCGGGAGTGGACAACCGGGAAGCAGACTTGCTCAGCAGACAGGACCTACACCCGGGAGAGTAGGGACTTCATCAAGAAGTCTTCGCACAGATTGTGAGTCTGTGGGAACTGCCACAGATAGACATGATGGCATCCCGCCTCAACAAAAAGCTACAGAGGTATTGCGCCAGGTCCAGAGACCCTCATGCAGTAGCGGTAGACGCCCTCGTGACACCGTGAGTGTTCCGGTCCGTCTATGTATTTCCTCCTCTTCCTCTCATACCCAAGGTGTTGAGAATAGTAAGAAGAAAAGGAGTGAGAACAATCCTCGTTGTTCCAGATTGGCCACGACGGACCTGGTATCAAGATCTGCAGGAAATGCTCACGGAAGATCCGTGGCCTCTTCCTCTAAGGCAGGACCTGTTGCAACAGGGACCCTGTCTGTTCCAAGACTTACCGCGGCTGCGTTTGACGGCATGGCGGTTGAACGCCGGATCCTAGCGGAAAAAGGTATTCCGGTTGAGGTTATCCCTACGCTGATAAAGGCTAGCAAGGAAGTAACAGCAAAACATTATCACTGTATATGGCGAAGATATGTTTCTTGGTGTGAGGCCAGGGATGCTCCTACGGAAGAATTCCATCTGGGCCATTTCCTTCACTTCCTACAAACTGGAGTGGATTTGGGCCTTAGATTAGGCTCCATTAAGGTCCAGATTTCGGCCCTATCCATTTTCTTTCAAAAATAATTGGCTTCTCTCCGAGAAGTTCAGACTTTTGTTAAGGGAGTACTGCATATTCAGCCTCCGTTTGTGCCTCCGGTGGCGCCTTGGGACCTTAATGTGGTCTTGGACTTCCTAAAGTCACACTGGTTTGAACCACTGAAAACGGTGGAGTTGAAATATCTCACTTGGAAGGTGGTCATGTTATTAGCCCTAGCTTTGGCTAGGCGAGTGTCGGAATTAGCGGCTTTATCACATAAAAGCCCCTATCTGGTTTTCCATATGGATAGAGCGGAATTGCGGACACGTCCTCAGTTCCTGCCAAAAGTGGTTTCATCCTTTCATATGAACCAACCTATTGTGGTGCCTGTGTCTACACGGGACTTAGAGGATTCCGAGTCCCTTGATGTGGTCAGGGCTTTGAAGATTTATGTAGCCAGGACGGCTAGAATCCGAAAAACAGAAGCACTGTTTGTTCTGTATGCAGCCAACAAGCTTGGTGGCCCTGCTTCAAAGCAGACTCTGGCTCGCTGGATCTGTAACACGATTCAGCAAGCGCATTCTATGGCTGGTTTGCCATACCCAAAATCGGTCAAGGCCCATTCCTCTAGGAAAGTGGGCTCTTCTTGGGCTGCTGCCCGAGGGGTCTCGGCACTACAGCTGTGTCGAGCTGCTACTTGGTCGGGTACAAACACCTTTGCAAAATTCTATAAGTTTGATACCCTGGCTGAGGAGGACCTCATGTTTGCTCTAAATCGGTGCTGCAGAGTCACCCGCACTCTCCCGCCCATTTGGGAGCTTTGGTATAATCCCCATGGTCCTTACGGAGTCCCCAGCATCCTCTAGGACAGAGGTTCTCAAACTCGGTCCTCGGGGGCACACACAGTGCATGTTTTGCAGGTAACCCAGCAGGTGCACAGGTGTATTAATTACTCACTGACACATTTTAAAAGGTCCACAGGTGGAGCTAATTATTTCACTTGCGATTCTGTGAGGAGACCTGCAAAACATGCACTGTGTGTGCCCCCGGGGACTGAGTTTGAGAACCTCTGCTCTAGGACGTTAGAGAAAATAAGATTTTACTTACCGGTAAATCTATTTCTCGTAGTCCGTAGAGGATGCTGGGCGCCCGTCCCAAGTGCGGACTTCTTCTGCAATACTTGTATATAGTTATTGCTTCAATAAGGGTTACGTTATTGTTGCATCGGGCGTGAACTGATGCTATGTTATTGTCATACTGTTTACTGGATTGTTATCACCAGTTATACGGTGTGATTGGTGTGGCTGGTATGAAGCTTGCCCTTGGATTAACAAAAATCCTTTCCTCGTACTGTCCATCTCCTCTGGGCACAGTTCTCTAACTGAGGTCTGGAGGAGGGGCAGAGAGCTAGGAGCCAGTGCACACCAGGAACTAAATTCTTTCTTAAAGTGCCCATGTCTCCTGCGGAGCCCGTCTCTCCCCATGGTCCTTACGGAGTCCCCAGCATCCTCTACGGACTACGAGAAATAGATTTACCGGTAAGTAAAATCTTATTATTTGCAAAATATGTTTTTTGGCTCATTCTTTAGCACTGGTTTACCACCAGCATGTGCAGGGATGTATTTACTGGCTTTTTGGCTTGTTTGGGTGAGGTTTTGCATGTCGGTATGTGCCAGGCGGTCGACATGTGCTCTCCTTTTATTTGCAAAATATGTTTTTTGGCTCATTCTTTAGCACTGGTGTACCACCAGCATGTGCAGGGATGTATTTAATGGCTTTTTGGCTTGTTTGGGTGAGGTTTTGCATGTCGGTATGTGCCAGGCGGTCGACATGTGCTCTCCTTTTATTTGCAAAATATGTTTTTTGGCTCATTCTTTAGCACTGGTGTACCACCAGCATGTGCAGGGATGCATTTACTGGCTTTTTAGCTTGTTTGGGTGAGGTTTTTAAAAAAAATTTTTTATGTGTGTTTGGTCCTGCTTGAGCACTGGGGTCCCAGCAGCATGTCATGTTGGGGTGTCTCTAATAGCTTTTTGGTATTTTTTCCATGTTTTTTTTTTTAGTTTGGTCATGCTTCAGCACTGCTGCACCCCAACATGTCATGCTGCTGGCACATACTTGCTTTTTGCCAGTTTGGGCGTGGTTTTCTATGTGCGAATGTGTGTTTGGTCCTGTTTGGGCACTGTGGTCCCAGCAGCATGACATGTGTGGTTGCATGTAATTATGTAATGTGGGTTAAATTTGTAAAAAAATAAATTATTTTTACAACAGAGATGTCCAGGGACAAGCACCCCTGATCCCCCCCTTCCTTCCCTCATAAGAATTTTCCCTGCACAGCAATGAGGAGTGGGAGCCGACCCAGGAGGAGGATACGACCGAACAGGCATCCAGTGATCAGCCGCGGTCGTCAAGGGACCAAACGGAAAAGAGAAAGAAAAAGAAAAGGCCTAGAAAGGTAATTACTGACAACACCTGCAGACACAATAGCATCCAACTTGACACACCCATGGGCTAGTTTGCGCACTGCCAGGCACACCTACAGGTATCTTTGCACACTGCCAGGGATACTGACACACTCACAGGTACATACAGATCATGGCCCTCATTCCGAGTTGATCGCTCGCAAGGCGATTTTAGCAGAGTTACACACGCTAAGCCGCCGCCTACTGGGAGTGAATCTTAGCTTCTTAAAATTGCGAACGAAGTAATCGCAATATTGCGATTACACACCTCGTAGCAGTTTCTGAGTAGCTTTAGACTTACTCGGCATCTGCGATCAGTTCAGTGCTTGTCGTTCCTGGTTTGACGTCACAAACACACCCAGCGTTCGCCCAGACACTCCCCCGTTTCTCCAGCCACTCCTGCGTTTTTTCCGGAAACGGTAGCGTTTTTCCCCACACGCCCATAAAACGGCCTGTTTCCGCCCAGTAACACCCATTTCCTGTCAATCACATTACGATCGCCAGAACGATGAAAAAGCCGTGAGTAAAATTCCTAACTGCATAGCAAATTTACTTGGCGCAGTCGCAGTGCGGACATTGCGCATGCGCATTAAGCGGAAAATCGCTGCGATGCGAAGATTTTTACCGAGCGAACAACTCGGAATGAGGGCCCATATTAATTGCATGTTTTTTTTATCCCTAAAGGCAAGAAGCCAGCCAGAGGATCAATCGGAGGAGGAAGCCTCTGGTGAAGACACAGGACGGAAGAATCCGCGTGGACCCAGATACACCGAGGCAGAAAACTGTGCCCTAGTGGATGGCGTCGACAGGTCCTACGACGTTCTGTATGGACCAAGGGCACAGACCACAGCAGCTAAGACAAAGCAAAACATCTGGGATGCCATCGCGAGACAAGTCACTGCAGTATCTGGAAACCGCCGGAGCACCAGAAACTGCATGAAGCGGTACAGTGATTGCCGTAGACAGACCAAGAAAAAGATGGGGATTCAGCGCCGACATGAGACAGGAACCGGAGGTGGTCCGGCTCTCAATCTGAAGTGGCTTCCCTGGGAGGAAGTTATAAAAAGCCGCATGAACCCTGTCATGGTCCAAGAAGTTTGCGGAGGTGTGGACTCCAGCCGTCCTGCTGGCTTTCCCGAGGAGTAAAAACCGCCCAGAAGACGGAAGACGGCGGGAGATAAGCAGTCCAAAAGTAGGCGTGATGGTAAGAATACATTCAGATGAGCTGTACTAAACGTTTTTTTGTTTTTTTTTGCTAATGTGTTTGTTCTTTCTCCCAGACTCGCCTGCCGAGAGGACATCACCTGCACGCAGGACATCGGCAGCGCGCGGAGCATCACCTGCGCAGCAGGCATCGGCAGCAGCGTGCGGACCATCACCTGCGCAGCAAGCATCAGCAGCATGCAGACCATCACCTGCGCACCAGACATCGTCAGCGCGCAGAAAGACACCTGCGCGCCAGACTTCATCAGAGCGCAGAAAGTCACCTGCGCGCCAGACATCGTCAGCGCGCGGACCATCACCTGGGCACCAAACTACATCACCTGCACGCAGGACATCGGCAGCACGCGGACCATCACCTGCACAGCAGGCATCGGCAGCAGCGTGCGGACCATCACATGCGCAGCAAGCATCAGCAGCATGCAGACCATAATCTGCGCGCCAGACATTGTCAGCACGCAGAAAGTCACCTGCGCGGCAGACTTCATCAGAGTGCAGAAAGTCACCTGCGCGCCAGACATCATCAGCGCGCGGACCATCACCTGCGCAGTAGGCATCGGCAGCAGCGTGCGGACCATCACCTGCGCAGCAAGTATCAGCGGCGTGCAGACCATCACCTGCACGCCAGACATCGTCAGCACGCAGAAAGTCTCCTGCGCGCCAGACATTGTCAGCGCGCAGACCATCACCTGCGCACCAGACATCAGCGCGCAGAATGTCACCTACGCGCCAGACACCGTCGGCAACCACACCACCAGCTGGGCGCCAAACTACATCTCCTGCGCGCAGGGCATCACTAGCTCGTGATCTCTCCAGGAGCTCTGGGACTGTGACACAAGAGCCTCAACAAGACGCTACCCTTGTGGACCCATCACCCGAACTGTTTGAGTCGACAGGGTTAACGGACGAGACTTTTCTAGGGTTTGATGACAGCCATGCAGACGTATCCAGCTATACCCTTGAAAAGTCTCCAGAATTGAGGACCAGTGAAGCTCCTGGAGCAGCGGCACCGCAGGATGGAGAAGGTTTTTTGTTTTTTGTTTTTTTTTGGGGGGGGGGGTGGGGGGGGGGTCACCATTTTTGTATAGTTTATTAACTTTATTGTTGTGTTTTTTTCTTCTTTTGCAAACAGAGGTGCCATGGACCAGCAGCGGATTTGCGTCAGGGATTGGTCCCTACTTCAGGCCGGATCTATTACAGGATGAGTCGGACGACGAGGTGGAAGTGCAGCAGTCTGCTGTTTCTACATCCCTGTGTGAGTAATTATCTATCAAATTGTTAACCTTCAAACATATGTATGAATGTGTATTATAATTTCTAATTTTCTTTTCAGCTGCACAAATGCAATTGGTGGCAGACATACAGCAAGGGCAGGATCCCTCAAATGTTCAGAGGGTAAACACCCTGGCAGCAGAGATGAATGCCCACCAGGATAATTACACGTTTGTCGTTGATACCAGACTGGACGCCATTGAGAAGATAATGTATAAGATGGCAACCAGTTTGGTTGAAATGCAAAAGGCTCTTGCCGACAGTATGGCAGAAACGCAAAAGACCAGGCAAGCAGATCACAGGGAGACTATGGACATCCTTCACGTTCTGGTCACATCCATCAACCGGCTGGTGGATCACACAGCATGCCAGGCACACAGCGTTCAGAACATGTCGGAGAGCCAATGACATTCAGCAGCCAGCCACCAGATCATCGCAACAACGCTACAGATGATCTACGATAAGCTCTCAGAGCCAGCTCATCAACACGCTGGTCAACCACCACATCCGCCACCACAAGCCACACTGACGCCTCCTGCCCTTGCTCCACCACAATCCTGATATGGACAGTCACAGCTGTACCAAGGATATTCAGGGATGTACGCCACCTACCAGATGCCTCCACCACCAACACCGGCCGCATCATCTACACCAGCACGGCCACCAAGGCCAACTCAACGCACTCCACAGCCGCCCAGGACATTGTCGCCACATCAGGAGGAAGAAGAGGATCTGGACAGCCAACAACCACCATAAGCGCGGTCGTATTGTTTTATTATTTACTATGTTTTTCATGTTTCCCTTTCTCCCCCTTCCATTAGTTTTTTTTTCTTACTATTGTTTTAACTTTGTGTTGGCCTCCCTCACCCCCGACCGGGTACTACCAAGGAGCTATATGTCTAGACATACATGCGCGGGCATATATGCATGTGGTAACTGATGAAAGTTCCTTGTGGTTACATATATGATGGGCCAAAGAGCTATTCTGATACCACTTTTTTTTTTTTCATAAAAAACCTCACTTTGGAATTGGTGTAAATTAGGCTTTCACTGTTGTGTGAATTTACTATTCAGTAGTGTTTGTTTTTTGCTTCTTCATAGTATTGGTTGAAAAATTGAAGTGGATGGCGTAGATGTGTTGTGCGTACCAAGGTGAGTAAAGCCATGTTTCAATGTATATATTCAAGAAACTTTGTCCCGCCTGCCCTTGGGGAACAACACAGTCCAGCAATGGGTCATGCTGGACTGTGTGGTTCCACAAGTGCAGGCGTGTCAAAGTGCTGAACACTGTCTTGACTCTGCCACTTTGGACCGCCTGCCCCTGGGGAACAACACAGTCCAGCAATGGGTCATGCTGGACTGTGTGGTTCCACAAGTGCAGGCGTGTCAAAGTGCTGAACACTGACACCACTCTGCCACTTTGGCCCGCCTGCCCCTGGGGAACAACACAGTCCAGCAATGGGTCATGCTGGACTGTGTGGTTCCACAAGTGCAGGCGTGTCAAAGTGCTGAACACTGTCTTGACTGCCACTTTGGACCACGTGCCCCTGGGGAACAACACAGTCCAGCAATGGGTCATGCTGGACTGTGTGGTTCCACAAGTGCAGGCGTGTCAAAGTGCTGAACACTGACACCACTCTGCCACTTTGGCCCGCCTGCCCCTGGGAAACAACACAGTCCAGCAATGGGTCATGCTGAACTGTGTGGTTCCACAAGTGCAGGCGTGTCAAAGTGCTGAACACTGTCTTGACTCTGCCACTTTGGACCGCCTGCCCCTGGGGAACAACACAGTCCAGCAATGGGTCATGCTGGACTGTGTGGTTCCACAAGTGCAGGCGTGTCAAAGTGCTGAACACTGACACCACTCTGCCACTTTGGCCCGCCTGCCCCTGGGGAACAACACAGTCCAGCAATGGGTCATGCTGAACTGTGTGGTTCCACAAGTGCAGGCATGTTAAAGTGCTGAACACTGTCTTGACTGCCACTTTGGACCACCTGCCCCTGGGGAACAACACAGTCCAGCAATGGGTCATGCTGGACTGTGTGGTTCCACAAGTGCAGGCGTGTCAAAGTGCTGAACACTGACACCACTCTGCCACTTTGGCCCGCCTGCCCCTGGGAAACAACACAGTCCAGCAATGGGTCATGCTGGACTGTGTGGTTCCACAAGTGCAGGCGTGTCAAAGTGCTGAACACTGTCTTGACTCTGCCATTTTGGACCGTCTGACCCTGGGGAACAACACAGTCCAGCAATGGGTCATGCTGGACTGTGTGGTTCCACAAGTGCAGGCGTGTCAAAGTGCTGAACACTGTCTTGACTCTGCCACTTTGGACCGCCTGCCCCTGGGGAACAACACAGTCCAGCAATGGGTCATGCTGGACTGTGTGGTTCCACAAGTGCAGGCGTGTCAAAGTGCTGAACACTGACACCACTCTGCCACTTTGGCCCGCCTGCCCCTGGGGAACAACACAGTCCAGCAATGGGTCATGCTGGACTGTGTGGTTCCACAAGTGCAGGCGTGTCAAAGTGCTGAACACTGTCTTGACTGCCACTTTGGACCACGTGCCCCTGGGGAACAACACAGTCCAGCAATGGGTCATGCTGGACTGTGTGGTTCCACAAGTGCAGGCGTGTCAAAGTGCTGAACACTGACACCACTCTGCCACTTTGGCCCGCCTGCCCCTGGGAAACAACACAGTCCAGCAATGGGTCATGCTGAACTGTGTGGTTCCACAAGTGCAGGCGTGTCAAAGTGCTGAACACTGTCTTGACTCTGCCACTTTGGACCGCCTGCCCCTGGGGAACAACACAGTCCAGCAATGGGTCATGCTGGACTGTGTGGTTCCACAAGTGCAGGCGTGTCAAAGTGCTGAACACTGACACCACTCTGCCACTTTGGCCCGCCTGCCCCTGGGGAACAACACAGTCCAGCAATGGGTCATGCTGAACTGTGTGGTTCCACAAGTGCAGGCATGTTAAAGTGCTGAACACTGTCTTGACTGCCACTTTGGACCACCTGCCCCTGGGGAACAACACAGTCCAGCAATGGGTCATGCTGGACTGTGTGGTTCCACAAGTGCAGGCGTGTCAAAGTGCTGAACACTGACACCACTCTGCCACTTTGGCCCGCCTGCCCCTGGGAAACAACACAGTCCAGCAATGGGTCATGCTGGACTGTGTGGTTCCACAAGTGCAGGCGTGTCAAAGTGCTGAACACTGTCTTGACTCTGCCATTTTGGACCGTCTGACCCTGGGGAACAACACAGTCCAGCAATGGGTCATGCTGGACTGTGTGGTTCCACAAATGTTCTTGGGAAAGGAATGTGAACATGACATCATTACAGTGTCTTTACTTAATATGGAATTTCTTTTTTTTTTAACAGATATCTACACAAGAAAAAGGAATGTAAAGAACAAACACTTCTTTTTTGTTTTATTACAGTTTATTTTTTTAATACAAAATAAAATTCAAGTGTAATATTCTGCAATAAATTGTTAAATTGAGAAGTTTTGTGTTTTTTTTTAATTATTAGTAAATGAAATGTAAAATAGGGCATTTCAGAGATGCAGTGGTATTGAAGGTATTGTGGTAGGTCGCCCATGGTACAGCAGGGGAACTGTCGTGTCCCTTCACATCCACGCTGGTTACTGCAACTTGGGAAGGAAAATCCGCAAGACCTGTGGAAGAGAATAGCATGAGGTTCCAGGTATTTTCAATAGTGTCATCCTTCTTGGAAAAGACAAGGTACAAGCAACATTTCCAAACAAACAGGTTACATCGGCCTTTGTCCCAAATGCAATCCTCCGGCACTAGAGAAACTACATATCCCAGCATGCCCTGACACAGTGTAAGCATTGCTGTGTCAGGTCATGATTTGATAATAGGATTTTAATACCTACCGGTAAATCCTTTTCTCTTAGTCTGTAGAGGATGCTGGGGATGCTTCAAGAACCATGGGGTATAGACGGGATCCGCAGGAGACATGGGCACTTAAAGACTTTAAAAGGGGTGTGAACTGGCTCCTCCCTCTATGCCCCTCCTCCAGACTCCAGTTATAGGAACTGTGCCCAGGTTGACGGACATTTAGAGGAAAAGGATTTATTTAATTTTTTAAAAACTAAGGTGAGATACATACCAGCTCACACCTCAAACACGCCGTACAACATGGCATTCAACAACAACGCATGCAACGGCATGACCAACATCAGCCACAGACTGACTGAACTTAACTCAACATGATTGTAACCATAACCAAACTGCAGATACAGCCCGCACTGGGACGGGCGCCAAACATCCTCGACGGACTAAGAGAAAAGGATTTACTGGTAGGTATTAAAATCTTATTTTCTCATACGTCCTAGAGGATGCTGGGGATGCTTCAAGAAACATGGGGTTTATACCAAAGCTCTAGAACGGGTGGGAGAGTGCAGATGACTCTGCAGCACCGATTGACCAAACAAGAGGTCCTCCTCAGCCAGGGTATCAAACTTGTAAAACTTCGCAAAGGTGTTTGAATCCGACCAAGTAGCAGCTCGGCAAAGCTGTAATGCCGAGACCCCTCGGGCAGCCCGGGATGAGCCCACCTTTCTGGTAGAATGGGCTTTCACCGATTTCGGTAACGGCAATCCTGCCGTAGAATGAGCCTGTTGAATTGTATTATAGATCCAGCACGCAATAATCTGCTTGGAAGCAGGAGCCCCAATCTTGTAGGGAGCACACAGGACAAACAGAACCTCTGTTTTCCTAATCTGCGCCGTTCTGGCGACATATATTTTCAAAGCTCTGACCACATCGAGAGACTTCGATTCCGCCAAGGCGTCAGTAGCCACTGGCACCACAATAGGCTGGTTTACGTGAAATGATGAAACCACTTTTGGCAGAAATTGCCTACGAGTTCTCAACTCCGCTCTATCAGCATGGAAGATTAAATAGGGGCTTTTGTGAGGCAAAGCCGCCAACTCAGATACCCGCCTTGCGGATGCCAAGGCCAACAACATGACTACTTTCCAAGTAAGGAATTTCAACTCAACCTTACGCAAAGGTTCAAACCAATGAGATTGCAGGAACTGCAATACCACATTAAGATCCCACGGTGCCACAGGAGGCACAAACGGAGGTTGGATGTGCAGCACGCCTTTCACGAAGGTCTGAACTTCCGGAAGGGAGGCCAATTATTTCTGAAAGAAGATTAATAAGGCCGAAATTTGTACTTTAATAGAGCCTAACTTTAGGCCCGCATCCAAACCTGCTTGCAAAAAATAGAGCAAACGCCCCAGCTGAAATTCCTCCGTAGGAGCCTTCTTGGATTCACACCAAGACACATATTTCCTCCAAAAACGGTGGTAATGCTTTGCCGTTACTTCTTTTCTAGCCTGAAGAAGTGTGGGAATGACTTCACTGGGAATACCCTTTCGGGCTAGGATTTGGCGTTCAACCGCCATGCCGTCAAACGCAACCACGGTAAGTCTTGACACACGCACGGTCCTTGTTGTAACAGGTCCTCCCGTAAAGGAAGAGGCCAGGGATCTTCTATAAACAACTCCTGAAGATCTGGATACCAGGCCCTCTTTGGCCAGTCTGGAACAATGAGTATCGCCTGAACCCTTGTTCTTCTTATAATCTTTATCACCTTTAGAATGAGTGGAAGTGGAGGGAACACATAGACCGACGGAAACACCCACGGTGTCACTAGGGCGTCCACCGCTATTGCTTGAGGGTCCCTCGACCTGGAACAATATCTCTGAAGTTTCTTGTTGAGGCGGGATGCCATCATGTCTATTTGAGGAATTCCCCAACGACTTGTCACTTCTGCAAAGACCTCTTGATGAAGGCCCCACTCTCCTGGATGGAGATCGTGTCTGCTGAGGAAGTCTGCTTCCCAGTTGTCTACTCCTGGAATTAAGACTTCTGACAGAGCGCTTGCATGTCTCTCCGCTCAGAGAAGAACTTTCGTGGCCTCGGCCATCGCCGCTCTGCTCTTTGTTCTGCCCTGGCGGTTTATGTACGCCACTGCTGTTATGTTGTCTGACTGGATCAAGACAGGCAGACCGCGAAGAAGATGTTCCGCTTGCAGAATGCTGTTGTAAATGGCCCTTAATTCCAGAATGTTTATGTGTAGACAAGCTTCCTGGCTTGACCATTTTCCCTGAAAATTTCTCCCCTGTGAGACTGCTCCCCAGCCTTGGAGACTTGCATCTGTGGTCACCAGGATCCAATCCTGAATCCAGAACCTGCGTCCCTCCAGAAGGTGAGAACTGTGCCGCCACCACAGGAGGGAGATCCTAGACCTGGATGATAGGATTATTTTCCGGTGCATGTCCAGGTGAGACCCGGACCACTTGTCCAACAGGTCCCACTGAAACACCCTGGCATGGAACCTGCCATACTGAATGGCCTCGTAGGCCGCCACCATCTTCCCCAGCAACCGAGTGCATTGAAGAATCAACACGCTTGCCGGTTTCAAAATCTGTTTTACCATGTTCTGTATTTCCAGAGCCTTTTCCACTGGAAGAAAAACTCTAATTCTGTATCCAGAATCATACCCAGGAACGACAGCCATGTCGTCGGAACCAACTGTGATTTTGGCAAGTTTAGGAGTCAAACAATGTTGTTGCAGAATCGTCAGTGAGATCGCAACGTTTTTCAGCAATTGCTCAGTGGATCTCGCCTTTATGAGGAGATCGTCCAAGTACGGGATAATTGTGATTCCCTGCTTGCGCAGGAGAACCATCATTTCCGCCATTACCTTGGTGAAAATCCTCGGAGCCGTGGACAGACCAAATGGCAACGTCTGAAATTGGTAATGACAATCCTGAACAGCAAACCTCAGGTAAGCCTGATGTGGAGGATATATGGGGACATGTAAGTAGGCATCCTTTATGTCGACCGACACCATAAAATCCCCCTCCTCCAGACTGGAGATTACTGCTCGGAGAGATTCCATCTTGAATTTGAATTTTTTTAGAAAGAAATTGAGGGATTTTAAGTTCAGAATCGGTCTGACTGAGCCATCCGGCTTCGGGACCACGAACAGACTCAAATAAAAGCTTTCCCCCTGTTGTGACAGGGGTACTGTGACAATGACTTGATTTTGACACAGGTTTAGTATTGCAGCGCATACTACCTCCCTTTCTGGAAGAGAAGCTGGCAAGGTCGATTTGAAAAATCGGTGAGGGGGCACGTCTTGAAACTCTTAACTTGTACCCTTGGGTTACTATTTCTAATATCCAAGGATCCAGGGCCGAGTGAACCCAGACCTGACTAAAGAGTTTGAGACGTGCCCCCACCGGTGTGGACTCCCGCAGAGGAGCCCCAGCGTCATGCGGTGGATTTGGTAGAAGCCAGAGAGGACTTCTGTTCTTGGGAACTTGCCACAGCCTGTGACCTCTTTCCCTTTCCTCTTGCAGCAAGGAAGGAGGACCCTCGTCCTTTTTTGTATTGATTGGGCCGAAAGGACTGCATCTGATAGTGGGGCATTTTCTTTTGTTGTGTAGGAACATAAGGTAAAAATGATGACTTACCCGCGTAGCCGTAGATACCAGGTCAGTGAGGCCATCACCAAACAAGACACTACCGTTAAACAGTAGAGACTCCATAGTCTTCTTAGAGTCAGCATCAGCATTCCATTGATGAATCCACAATACCCTCCTAGCAGAGACTGCCATGGCATTGGCCCTTGATCCCAAAAGGTCAATATCCCTTGCAGCTTCTTTTAAATATGCTGCAGCGTCCCTGATATGACCCAGAGTCAAAAGCACGCTATCCCTGTCCAGGGTATCTATCTCAGATGACAAGTTATCTGCCCACTTTTCAATAGCACTATTCACCCATGCCGAAGCAACGGCAGGCCTGAGTAGCGACCCTGTAGTGACATAAATGGATTTTAGTGTATTTTCCTGCTTATGATCAGCAGGATCCTTTAGGGCTGCCTTGTCAGGAGACGGAAGCGCTACCTTTTAGGACAGACGCGATAGAGCTTTGTCCACCGTGGGGGTTGACTCCCACTTTTCCCTTTCCACAGAGGGGAACGGATATGCCACTGGAATTCTTTTGGGAACCTGTACCTTCTTGTCAGGATTTTCCAAAGCTTTTTCAAAAAGAGCGTTCAGTTCATGAGAGGGAGGAAACGTTACCTCAGGTTTCTTTCCTTTAAACATACAGACCCTTGTATCAGGAACATTAGGGTCCTCCGTGATATGTAATACGTCTTTTATCGCCACAATCATGTACTGAATGCTCTTAGCCAGTGTAGGATTCAATCTGGCATCACTATAGTCGACACTGGAATCAGAGTCCGTGTCGGTATCTGATATCTGGGTAAATGCATGTTTCTGTGACCCCGAAGGGGTCTGAGCCTGCAACAATGCATCCTCCATGGATTTCCTCCATGTCTGGTTCTTAGACTCAGATTTATCTAATCTCTTAGTCAACCAAGTCACATTGGCATTCAAAACACTCCACATATTTACCCAATCCGCCGTTGGCGGTGCCGACACGGTCACTCCCACAGCCTTTTCTGTCCCCACTCCAGCCTCCTTCTGGGAAGAGCACTCAGCCTCAGACATGTCGATACACGCGTACCGACACCCACAACCACATTGGGGCTGTAGGAGACAGACCCACAGCAAAGCCTGTTAGAGAAACACAGAGGGAGTTCTGCCAGCTCACAACCCAGCGCCTATCCTGATACTGAAGCGAGTAATATACTGCCCAGACCTGTTAGCGCTTTTAAATTCAATAAAATAGCACCAAATCACTTGTGCCCCCCCCCCCCCCCCGTTTTGCACCCTGTTACTTGTACAGTAGTGTGCGAGGCCAGGCTCAGCGTCTCTGCAGCTGTGAAGAGAAAATGGCGCTGGTCAGAGCTGTGAGGGCTAAGCCACGCCCCTTAATGGCGCGCTTCAGTCCCGCTTTTTTCTACATATTTATACTGGCGGGGGTCTCTATTTAGTGCCCAGGCACTGTATACACTTGTGCCAACTTGTGCCAGTCGCTATTGAGGTTTTATGCTGCCCAGGGCACCCCCCCTGCGCCCTGCAGTGCCGTTTTGTATGTGGGAGCATGGCGCGCAGGGCGGGTACCGTAAAAGCCGTCTGAAATCTTCTGCCGTCACTGAAGTCTTCTGATCTTCTACTCACCCAGCTTCTGACTTCTGGCTCTGCAAGGGGGGTGACGGCAGGCTCTGGGAACGAGCATCTAGGTGTACCTAGCGATCAGACCCTCTGGAGCTAATGGTGTCAAGTAGCCTAAGGAGCAGAGCCCTGAAACTCACAGAAGTAGGTCTGCTTCTCTCCCCTCAGTCCCACGATGCAGGGAGCCTGTTGCCAGCAGGTCTCACTGAAAATAATAAACCTAACAAAAAGTATTTTTTCTGAGAAACTCTGGAGAGCTCCTCAGTGTGCATCCAGTCTCCCTGGGCATAGAATCTAACTGGGGTCTGGTGGAGGGGCATAGAGGGAGGAGCCAGTTCACACCCCTTTTAAAGTCTTAAAGTGCTACCGTACAGCCCACCCGCTGGGGCAGCCAGTTAAAGAGGGGTGGATCTGTACTGTGAACGTCTCCCACAGTGTGCCAACCCTGGACTAGAGCTCCCTACAGCAGAGATCACAATCCAAATCCTATCTCTCCCGCGGCCTACTGCCGATATTGCCCCTTGGGCCTAATGCGCGCCTATCTAGGGCCACAGGCCTAGTGCCTGCCTACCAAGTGAGGTGTAGTCTTGGCCTAATGCCAAGACTACTTATACCAGTTGTGGTCTCCTTCCACCTAACTGGGCCACAGGCCTAGTGCCTGACTGCAGCCTCAGGCCTAATGCCTGCCTACCGAGTGAGGTGTAGTCTTGGCCTAATGCCAAGACTACTTATATCAGTTGTGGCCTCCTTCCTCCTAACTGTGCCACAGGCTTAGTGCCTGACTGCAGCCTCAGGCCTAGTGCCTGCCTAATTGGGGGGTAGTAATCCTGGCCTAATGCCAGGATTACTTATGAGTGCGGGGCCCCTCTCCTCCTAACTACTGCTCGGGCCTATTGCCCGTACGTGGCCACAGGCCTAATGCCTGACACCCTGGTAGTCTAGGGGGAATAAACAATTGTCCCAAGGCCGCTTACCCGGACCGTAGGGAGAGGCTGCAGTGGGGAGCTTCGTTAGCTCTTTTGCTGCCCACACACTGCAGTACTCTCCGCCGGACCTCCGAACTGGATCTCGGGCTCCGCCTCCTCTTCTTCTTTGGCCTCCGCCTCCTCTTCTTCTTTGGCCACCACTTCCTTTTCTTCTCCGGCCACCGCTTCCCCTTCTACTTCGGCCGCTGCTTCTTCCTCAGCCCCCAGGTCTTCTTCCGCCGTCTTCTTCTCTTCTGGAGCTCTTCACCGATCCGTCTCTGGCGCCCGACTGACTGTTAGAGAAACACAGAGGGAGTTCTGCCAGCTCACAACCCAGCGCCTATCCTGATACTGAAGTGAGTAATATACTGCCCAGACCTGTTAGCGCTTTTAAATTCAATAAAATAGCACCAAATCACTTGTGCCCCCCCCCCCCCCCCATTTTGCATTCTGTTACTTGTACAGTAGTGTGCGAGGCCAGGCTCAGCGTCTCTGCAGCTGTGAAGAGAAAATGGCGCTGGTCAGAGCTGTGAGGGCTAAGCCACGCCCCCTTAATGGCGCGCTTCAGTCCCGCTTTTTTCTACATATTTATACTGGCGGGGGTCTCTATTTAGTGCCCAGGCACTGTATACACTTGTGCCAGTCGCTATTGAGGTTTTATGCTGCCCAGGGCACCCCCCCTGCGCCCTGCAGTGCCGTTTTGTATGTGGGAGCATGGCGCGCAGCGCGGTACCGTAAAAGCCGTCTGAAATCTTCTGCCGTCACTGAAGTCTTCTGATCTTCTACTCACCCAGCTTCTGACTTCTGGCTCTGCAAGGGGGGGTGACGGCAGGCTCTGGGAACGAGCATCTAGGTGTACCTAGCGATCAGACCCTCTGGAGCTAATGGTGTCAAGTAGCCTAAGGAGCAGAGCCCTGAAACTCACAGAAGTAGGTCTGCTTCTCTCCCCTCAGTCCCACGATGCAGGGAGCCTGTTGCCAGCAGGTCTCCCTGAAAATAATAAACCTAACAAAAAGTATTTTTTCTGAGAAACTCTGGAGAGCTCCTCAGTGTGCATCCAGTCTCCCTGGGCATAAAATCTAACTGGGGTCTGGAGGAGGGGCATAGAGGAAGGAGCCAGTTCACACCCCTTTTAAAGTCTTAAAGTGCTACCGTACAGCCCACCCGCTGGGGCAGCCAGTTAAAGAGGGGTGGATCTGTACTGTGAACGTCTCCCACAGTGTGCCAACCCTGGACTAGAGCTCCCTACAGCAGAGATCACAATCCAAATCCTATCTCTCCCGCGGCCTACTGCCGATATTGCCCTTCGGGACTAATGCGCGCCTATCTAGGGCCACAGGCCTAGTGCCTGCCTACCAAGTGAGGTGTAGTCTTGGCCTAATGCCAAGACTACTTATACCAGTTGTGGTCTCCTTCCACCTAACTGGGCCACAGGCCTAGTGCCTGACTGCAGCCTCAGGCCTAATGCCTGCCTACCGAGTGAGGTGTAGTCTTGGCCTAATGCCAAGACTACTTATATCAGTTGTGGCCTCCTTCCTCCTAACTGTGCCACAGGCTTAGTGCCTGACTGCAGCCTCAGGCCTAGTGCCTGCCTAATTGGGGGATAGTAATCCTGGCCTAATGCCAGGATTACTTATGAGTGCGGGGCCCCTCTCCTCCTAACTACTGCTCGGGCCTATTGCCCGTACGTGGCCACAGGCCTAATGCCTGACACCCTGGTAGTCTAGGGGGAATAAACAATTGGCCCAAGGCCGCTTACCCGGACCGTAGGGAGAGGCTGCAGTGGGGAGCTTTGTTAGCTCTTTTGCTGCCCACACACTGCAGTACTCTCCGGCGGACCTCCGCATTGGATCTCGGGCTCCGCCTCCTCTTCTTCTTTGGCCTCCGCCTCCTCTTCTTCTTTGGCCACCACTTCCTCTTCTTCTCCGGCCACCGCTTCCCCTTCTACTTCGGCCGCTGCTTCTTCCTCAGCCCCCGGGTCTTCTTCCGCCGTCTTCTTCTCTTCTGGAGCTCTTCACCGATCCGTCTCCGGCGCCCGACTGACTGCTCCCACTCCGCAGTGTCTTTTATATGACGCTGGGACGTGGCGGAGCTATGACGCGACGAGCCCTGATTGGCTTGTTGCGGCCCGTTCCTATTGGCTGACTGGGCACGAGCCCCGATTGGCTCCCGCCCGGCGCCAAATTCAAATGGCCGCAACCCGATGAGGGGCTTGAATCCCAGCGGATGCAAGCCCCTCCGTGCCGGAAGCTCACCGCAACGCCACTTCCCGCCGCATACCGCCGCTGCCTGCCCGGGGAAGACGGAGGTAAGAGACCTCCTTCGCTCACCCAGCCTGGTGCCCGCTCACATTTCCCCCCATGTTTCCTTTGTAGTCCCTACAAAGATGCGAGCCATCGCCCACTCAAAGTTCAGATCTGAAAAACGGGGGGCTGGCACTCCCAACGTTGTTTGGGTGGAATGCCTAGGCAGAGCAGCTGGGGGTGAAACAAATCCCTCTGGATCCGCGGCCTCGGCTGATCTTTCCGATGGCAGGGGCTCTTGTGCTACATCAGATGGAGGAACCCACCAATCATCTTCATCCAGTCCAGGGGTGGCCACTGGGACCGTTTCAAGGGGAGACAAATCCTCAAAGAGGCAAGGGTGCAGCATGTTCCGATGCAAAGCGCGGGCACGTCCGATTCCGTCTTTTGCCTTCACCTCATAGACCGGGTTGTCAGGAGATACCCGCCGCTCTACGATATAAGGCATCACCTCCCATCGCTCACTCGACTTGTTCCCAGGTCACTTCTCTCGGACTAGCACCCTTTGACCCTCAGCGAACGGTCCTCCCAACGTCCGTCCAGGGCTAGGATGCAGTTTGGACCCAATGTTCCCCGGCACATTTCAGGCGCCGTTTCTGCTCCTCGATCCATCCACTGTGCGTCCACTGATCATCCTCCACGGGTAGAGACAGATCAAGGTCTTGCAATTCCTTCCCTGGTCGGCAAGACAGCAAAAAATACGGCGAGAAACCAGTGGTCCGATGTACCCTATTGTTATACACCCATACCAATTCCGGAACGAAGTCAGGCCAGCACCGCTTCTTTTCGGCCTCTAGGACCCTCAACATCTGTAGCAACGTCCGATTAAATCGCTCATAGGCTCCATTTCCCTGCGGGTGATATTTTGTGGTCCTAGATTTGTGAATGCCATAGGTGCGGCACAGCCGCTCCATTACCCAGCCTTGGAAACACGCACCTTGATCGGAATGGATGTCCTCCGGGCAGCCATATCTGCAGATAAAATGTTCAACAATAGCCTTGGCTGCCATGTCGGCCGTTTGGTCCATGGTAGGGACAACTACCGTAAATTTAGTAAAGTCGTCGGTCATCACAATAGCATGCTGATACCCACGCACCAACTCCCCTATCATAACATAGTCCACCATGAGGAGTTCAAGGGGTCTTGTGGTCCTAATGGTCTGTACCGGTGCCCGCTGATTGCCACCCTTCATAACAGCACATCTTCTACATAAAAAAGGATTTTTTAAGAGCGCTAAAAAATGTCGTTCAATTACTTAATAATAGTTTTATTTAAATACATTCACAAGACAAAGTAAAAATACTTTAAAAACGTGCAATTTGGTTCAAGCCTATGTCCATATCTTCTTAAAAAGCCGTCTCATAAGGCTACATATGTATCAGTCCAACTGACTGCTTGTAACAGACTTGTGTCTCAGTGCTCCAATGGACACCAAATCCCTTTATGTAACAGTTTTATACAGTCTCTGTGGTACCACTTAAATTTTGTATCCAAGCACAGGGGAGAGCGCTTTCCAATATCTCTTGTCTCCTAACATTCCAGTATGCCACACTGGGTTATGCATTGGGAGGGTATGCTTTGATGAATAGGTGGGTTTTTAGTGCCCGTTTGAAGCTTTGCAAAGTCGGGGAGTCTAATGGAGCGGGGGAGTGCGTTCCACTGAAGGGGTGCAGCACGGGCATAGTCTTGAACACGAGCATGGGAAGCAGTGACCAGGGCGGTGGAGAGGCGACGGTCATTGGTCGACCGTAGGGGGCGGGAGGGAGTATGAAGGGAGAGGAGGTTGGAGATGTAGGGAGCAGTGGAATTAGAGATGGCCTTGTATGTGAGGGTGAGGAGTTTGAAGAGGATTCTGTAGGGGAATGGGAGCCAGTGTAGATTTTGACGAAGGGGAGTGGCAGATGTGGTGCGGCGGGAGAGGAAGATAAGCCTAGCTGCAGAGTTCAGGACAGATTGGAGGGGAGCAAGATGGGAGCAAGCGAGGCCAGTGAGGAGAACATTGCAGTACTCAAGTCGTGAGATGACCAGTGAGTGGAAGATGAGTTTAGTTGCACTCTGGGAGAGATATGGCCTGATACTTATCAAGGTTCAACTGCATTATAATACGTGACCATGTAACAGTGCGCACCACATACCCTGCACCAATTGTAGATATGTCACTGTATTTAAGGTGTGCCCATGCTTGTTCCTGTGTGCTTAAAATAGATAATTACAAGCCTAAGGGGAGATGTACTAAGCCGTGGAGAGAGATAATGTACCAGGCAATCAGCTCCTAGCTGCCATGCTACAGGTTGTTACAGTTAGTAGCTAATTGCCAGGCAGTTTATCTCTCGTCAAGGATTAGTACATCTGACCAAAATATACAGAATATGAAGGTATAACGGGAATAGGTTGAGAATTACATTACAGTAGAGCCGTACTATGGGTACAACCAGCGCACAGCTGCTGAGCAACTGGACTGTCACTTAAGCATGTGGGGGAGCAACCACTGCTAAATAGACTGAGGCAAAGCCCCTGATACACACGTGACCCCCCCCCCCCCCCTCTCATCACCGCGGTGACGTCAGGAGCCGGGACCTAGAGAGTGGCGGAAGTGATGTAGTGAAGCCCTCCTGGGTGACGTCGGTGCCCTCCCTCCGCCTGCTTCGTCACCGGCAGCCTGAGACAGTGAGAGAGACTAGAGTTGGGGGAGAGAGGACGGAGGACGGGTCGGTCAGAGTGATCCGCAGTAGGGACAGTCAGAGGAGGCCGGCGGCGGTGGCACCATGGGCGCCAGGGAGCAGAGGCTGGAGCAGCTGGGCTTCACCCCCCAGAAGGAGATCGTCTACAACCTGCTCCTGCCCTATGCTGACCGGCTGGACCGGGAGTCCAACCAGCTCCTGGCGCAGATCAAGAGCAGCCTGGGGCGGGCTGTGCACCTGCGGGAGCTGTGGCCTGGGGTGCTATTCTGGAGCAGGAAGCTAAACACGTGAGTGTGCATCCATTGTGTGTGTCTGTGTCTATATACATTGTGTACTGTATGTCTGTGTGTATATACTGTGTGGACTGGCTGTGTGTATACTATATGTACAGTGTGTCTGTGTATATGCATTGTGTGTGCATATACTGTGTGTCCTTGTATATATGCATTCTATGTGCATATACTGTGTACATTGTCTATGCTTATTGTGTGCCTGTGTGAATAGTTTGTGTCTGTATACATTGAGTCTGTGTATATACAATGTGTACAGTGTGTATATGCATTGTGTGTCTGCGTGTATATTCTTTGTACTGTGTGTCAGCATGTATATACTGTGTGTGTGTGTGCGTGTACAGTGTCTATACATTTTGTGTGTGTGTGCAAGAGGGACAGCAATGTGTGCATGCATTGTACCACTCTTTGCCTGACATCTGTTTCAGACAAAAATTATAAGGGTGGCACTTGATATACTGGCTGTCAGGATCCCGGCGCTCAGCATACCGACGCAGGAATCCTGACCGCCGGTATACCGACAACTATTCTCCCTCTTGGGGTGTCCATGACACCTACGCGCGCCACCGTGCCCGGAGAGGGGCGAGCGCAGTGAGCCAGCATGGTTTTTTTTTGTGTGCTCGCCCCGCTGTCAGCATTCCGGCGGTCGGGATCCTTGCGCTGGTATGCTGGGCTCCGGGATCTCAAGCGCCGGCGAATCATACTACGCAAATATCCCCCTCTCAGTACCAGTGCCGCATTAGATTGTAAGTTCTTGTGGTGCCTATGCATAGCTGTCTTCTGTAACTAGATGTCCATGTGGCACTGGTTGTATTATTAAAATCCTGTCCTACATCATTTATTGCTGCTTTGTATTATCTGGCGCTGACTATTTCCCATTGAAGTGTAGGCTGGTTCTAAGATACTATAACTGTATTTCTGTAGCAGATTATCACCATTGTTTCTCCAAGGCATATCATCAGCAGTGACAGGATATCTTGAAATCCCTGTTCACAGTATGTGTGTGTATAATAAATCTGTCGGTGGCTACATTTGTGAGATAGATACCCTTATTACAGTACATGACCTCTAGACGAGTGAATGGACTGTGCTCTTCCTATCTGCTTTTCCATAGGTAATGATTATTAATTGGCTTCTCAAACATCTGACTTGATGCTGTACTAACACACGACCTTCCATTTGATACACATGAACACAATGTTTTGGCAAATAAATATTACAGGGGTTTTTGCACATTGTCTGTACTACACGACCTTCTTGCTGTGTATTAATGACGATGTTATTTCTGACCTTGATACTGACAATGATATGAGGATTACTGTTATCATTGTGTTTATTAGAGCAGCGGTGGTTTTGTTTACTAGGGTGGGGGCTAAAAATAAATCCCACGTTGCTCAATGTACTGACTAATGTCCACATTGCAACTGAATGGCTATCTTTGCTCCAGGGTCTGCTGACTTGTAGATCACTTGTATTTATATGTTCTGAGAGGTTTACTGCGTTGCCAGTTCTGAGAGAGTATTGTCTGTACCGTGTACACTTATAATCCAGCCCTTGTGTAGACTTGAACATAATCATTACTGTGTGATCAATTGAATTTTGACTGACTTGTACGTCTTCGATGGTGCCAATGCAGGCTTCACTTATACTTATGTAGCAAACTTTTATTTGGAGCTAGCAGAACCTGCCATTGGGTGTCAGTCTGTTACCGCTGTCAGTTTTGATGCTGCATTTGTCTGTACGGGAAAAGTGATCTTAATGTATCCCAGTTTGTGCAGAGGGTTATGCAAATCATAGCTGAGGTAAATATTAAAAAAAACAATTTATACTTCTATTTTTATTCATTGCTTTCCTTGTTTTCTTTTTCTTTTATACAACCTATTGTACAGCTGAGCTAATACAGATGATGTTCCTAACCTTATTTAGCAATCTTTGTCGCTTCCTTCCAGAGAGAGATCTATGCTAGCAAGCGTATGAAGTGCAAGGGATGCTTCTGTGCTTCACAGATCATTCACACTTCTACCTCTTACAGTTTTCACTCATTTTTAAGCTTTAAGTGCAGGAAAGATAAGAAATGTAATACTTTCTCAATTTGTAAAAAAAAAAATTAAAAATACTTTTTATACAGATGAATAATGTAAATTTGTGTTCATAAATATGGTCCAACACACTATAAAGTCCAAGGGGTCTATTCATAAAGCAGTGAAGAGAGAGACGTAAGCCAGTGGAGAAGTTGCAAAAGGCAACCAATCTGTATTGAATAACCCTTATAAAGTGCAGTTTATAAAATTTATACGAAGCAGCTGATTGGTTGCCATGAGCAACTTCTCCACTGGCTCGCTTCTGCACTCTTTTCACTGCTTCATGAATAGCCCCCACCCGAGTGAATGGTAGGTTTTTCCGTTGTGCTTTCATACATGGTAAGCATAGAACAAGCCTTTAGGCCAGGGGCAGGTAATAAGCTGCCCTCCAGCTGCTGCTTTTAATAAGGGTGCATCTCTCTCCCGTTGTGTCCTTTGACTTTGCAGCGGAGGAGAGCGGGACGTTACGGATAGATGGAAGTATAGTACACAAGTGCTTTACATGGGGCTTGAGAAATTCCAGCCAATGTACCTATAACATGCATTTTCAAATGTATGCCTTTCCTGACTCTTTGAAAGATCCTTTTGGCTCCTAAGTAACACATTTTGCCCACCTCTAGGTGTGACTGAGGATTATGGAACAGTGATGGAGGAAAGTAGGGCTGTCTAGTATATAATGCCCAATGTGCTTGCATCTTTCTAATGATCTTGAAGCCTCTTCTGACTTCCATTAACTTGTCAAAGTGACTGAGGGGAGACTTCTGGATGCCTGTATTCACCTAGCTCAGGGGTGGCTAACCAGTCGGTGACAAAGAGCCAAAAAACCTTGTTAGGTACGTCAAAGAGCTGACATCGAGCCAATGATGCGCATGCAAAAATGGAATGTGGCCTTGTGCCTGCTAGACCACACCCCTGGTATAAAATACATAAAAAAAAGCCAGAACGACATAAAATAAATTTTTTAAAGCCAGATCCATTGAAAAAGCCACTTTCACAAAAAATAAATGAAAAAGCCAGATTCACATAATAAACTTCAGCTCCCCCATGTGTCACTCCAGCCAGCTCCCCCCTATGTAATTCCAGCCAGCTCCCCCGTGTCACTCCAGCCAGCTCCCCCATGTGTCACTCCTGCTAGCACCCTCCTATGTCATTCCAGCCAGCTCCCCCATGTGTCACTCCTGCTAGCACCCTCCTATGTCATTCCAGCCAGCTCCCCCATGTGTCACTCCTGCTAGCACCCTCCTATGTCATTCCAGCCAGCTCCCCCATGTGTCACTCCTGCTAGCACCCTCCTATGTCATTCCAGCCAGCTCCCCCATGTGTCACTCCTGCTAGCACCCTCCTATGTCATTCCAGCCAGCTCCCCCATGTGTCACTCCTGCTAGCACCCTCCTATGTCATTCCAGCCAGCTCCCCCATGTGTCACTCCTGCTAGCACCCTCCTATGTCATTCCAGCCAGCTCCCCCATGTGTCACTCCTGCTAGCACCCTCCTATGTCATTCCAGCCAGCTCCCCCATGTGTCACTCCTGCTAGCACCCTCCTATGTCATTCCAGCCAGCTCCCCCATGTGTCACTCCTGCTAGCACCCTCCTATGTCATTCCAGCCAGCTCCCCCATGTGTCACTCCTGCTAGCACCCTCCTATGTCATTCCAGCCAGCTCCCCCATGTGTCACTCCTGCTAGCACCCTCCTATGTCATTCCAGCCAGCTCCCCCATGTGTCACTCCTGCTAGCACCCTCCTATGTCATTCCAGCCAGCTCCCCCATGTGTCACTCCTGCTAGCACCCTCCTATGTCATTCCAGCCAGCTCCCCCATGTGTCACTCCTGCTAGCACCCTCCTTTGTCACTCCAGCCCTCTCTCTAATGTGTCACTACTGCCAAGACCCTCCTGTGTCTCTCCAGCCAGCTCTAACCCACCCTCATGTATCACTACAGCCCCCCCCCCCTATCAACTCGTGCCATTGCAGCAGTCCCTAATGTGTCCTCTGTTTGCTTGTGGGTGTCTCACCTCTAGGATCTGACTCCTTCAGTTTTCCATCCCTGCAGTGCTGCTGCGTGTCTGGCTGGAGTGCAGCGGTTTCTGTATCTGTTGTGGTCACATGATTTAGAGTTTTGGGAGCCACATTTGAATAAAGAAAGAGCCACAGGTTGGCCACCGCTGACCTAGCTCTTCTTTGTTATCCCAGTTCTTATAAAACTCCAGGATCATTAAAGGGACACTTTATAAAGCACACTGGTGGCACAGAACCAAACTCTTGATCTGGTAACACTGCACCTGTATGGGCAACCCAGTGAATGCATACGCTGCTCTTGAGGTCCCCCTCTGCACCTAGATTTGTGGAGAGGCTGACCAATGTCAAATGGTGCATTATACGGAAGCGTATACATCACATCAGTGTCCAGCCTCCTGTGGCTCTTCATTAAATGGAGGATTACTATTTGTTTTTCCCTAAAAATACTTCACTGACTTTCCTCATTTACATATTACTAGGTGCTTCATCGCGCCCTACGGGCGCTCTTCACACCGTCGTAAGGGGCTACGCCCCCTTAACCTATGCGTCGGATGGTGAAGGGGGCGTAGGGCCTTGCGATGGTGTGAACAGCGGCTGCAGGGCACACTGTACAGAATGCAGTGGGTGTGGGGGGACCGTGGATGGGGGAAGGGATCGGGAGGGGCTGCTGGTGGGGATGTGTGGGGGAGTGGTATACAGAGGCGTTATGGGTAGGGGAGGGGCAGGTACGGGGATTTAGCAGATGGGGGGGTGCAGTGGGGCCGCGGGTCAGGAGATTCTGCGGGTGGGGAAGGTGCAAGTGCGCTGCAGGTGGGGTAGGAGGTCCGGAAGCGGCGCGCGTGGGGGAGGGGCAGGTGTGGTGGTGTGGCAGATGGGGAGGGGGTCCGGAGGCGGTGCGGGTGCAGTGGGGCCGTGCGTGGGGTAGGGGGTCAGGAGGTGCTGTGGGTGGGGAAAGGGCGATTGCAGGGGATGACTGCAGATGGGGTAGGGTGTCTGTAGATGCTGTGGGTGGAGGGGGGGTCTGCGGTTGGGAGGTTCGGTGGATTAGGGAGGGGCAGGGGAGTGAGGTCCGTGGGTGTGGGAGGGGTGGCGGAGTGGCGTGTGGTGGAGAGGCAGGTGCGGGGGTTGCGTGATCCGCTCTGCCAGACATACCCCATCCCGCCAGGCAGCCGGGGAGCCAGCAGTGTGCGGTGTCCGTGCTCCTGGGTGAGCCCCTGTGCCTGACATTTGCCCCCCAGCAGCCGCCCCACATGCAGCGGTCCAAACTGGTCACATCAGGCACCTACTGGGAGCACCGGGCGGAGCGCTGTGAGAGGGCTGTGGTGGCAATAGGAGCGCAGTGCATGGTAGTCTCTGTCCTCGCTGGTGCAGGCCGTTGTATAGGCTGCTGTGACAGGCGGTAGGGGAAGGGCACCGGGGCTCAGACGGGGAGCGGGAATGAGAGCCGCTCGGCGTCAGACGGGGAGTCGCCTCCGGGCATCACATCACCGCCGTGGGCCCGGGGTTACGATGGATGCCTCTAGACCGGACCTTGGTCAGAAGACTGGGGACATGTGAGAAGGCGTGTGGTGTGTGGCAGAACTTTTCCTCATTGGCAGCTGTCACTCATCTGCATAGATTAGCCCACATCTGTGACTCCAGCCAGCGTTAGAGGGCCAGGCACAGAGTCACAGGGCTAATATATAGGAGATACTGTGGAAGGGGTACATAGATAGTGGGTGTTGTATAGAAAAGGGTGGGTGTGTGTGTGTGTGTGTGTGTGTGGCTGGGCTGAGTGAGGGTGGACGGTGTATGTGGTCTGGGCAGGGTATGAGTTGGCGTAGGGGTGAGGGGTGGGTGAGGGGTTAGAAGGTGTAGTTGGTGGAGTTGTATGTGTGTGTTGTTGGGTGTGTTTGTTGGAAGGTGTCATGGGTGTGGCTTTTCTGCATAGGGTGGGTTGTGTAGGGTATTGTGGTGTGTGGATGGGAGGTTGGAGGGGGGGGGGGGAGTAGGAGTTGGCATGTGGGTGGTTGTTAGTGAGACGGGTACAGTTGTGGGGTAATTGTTGTGGTTAGGGTTTGACAGATTCCATGGGCTGCTTAGAGAGGGAGTGGGTGTGCAATAGGGGTAGCGTTGTGTTGTGCAGGATTGTGGAGGGTGTGGAAGGGAATGTGGGTGCTGGAGTGTTATTTTGGAGGTGTAAGTGTGTGTGGGTGAAGTAAAAGTTTTGGGTAGTGATGTATGGTGCTTGCAGAATAGGGTGGGGGTGGGTGCCTGTAAATGTATTGGTGTTGGGGGTGGTGACAGGGTGTGCAGTGTGTGATGGAGTTGTGGTTGTGGGTGTTAGGGGGATGGAGTTGGAGGTGTGCATGGTGTGTTGATATGTGCTGGATTGGTGGAGGGTGGTGGGGTTATTTTTGTTGGGGGGTAGGAATGTGTGCATGGAGAGTGTGGCTATTAGGTGAAGGTTTGATGTATGTTTCTCTGACGTCCTAGTGGATGCTGGGACTCCGTCAGGACCATGGGGATTAGCGGCTCCGCAGGAGACGGCACAAAAATAAAAGCTTTAGGACTAGGTGGTGTGCACTGGCTCCTCCCCCTATGACCCTCCTCCAAGCCTCAGTTAGGTTTTTGTGCCCGTCCGAGCAGGGTGCAATCTAGGTGGCTCTCCTAAAGAGCTGCTTAGAAAAAGTTATTGGGTTTTTTATTTTCAGTGAGTCCTGCTGGCAACAGGCTCACTGCAACGAGGGACGTAGGGGAGAAGAAGTGAACTCACCTGCGTGCAGGATGGATTGGCTTCTTAGGCTACTGGACACCATTAGCTCCAGAGGGATCGAACACAGGCCCAGCCATGGAGTCCGGTCCCGGAGCCGCGCCGCCGACCCCCTTGCAGATGCCGAAAAGTGAAGAGGTCCAGAAACCGGCGGCAGAAGACTTTTCAGTCTTCATGAGGTAGCGCACAGCACTGCAGCTGTGCGCCATTGTTGTCAGCACACTTCACACCAGCGGTCACTGAGGGTGCAGGGCGCTGGGGGGGGGCGCCCTGGGCAGCAATGATAATACCTTGTTCTGGCTAAAAATACATCACATATAGCCCCTGGGCTATATGAATGTATTTAACCCCTGCCAGGTCTCACAAACACCGGGAGAAGAGCCCGCCGAAATAGGGGGCGGGGCCTATCTCCTCAGCACACAGCGCCATTTTCCTGCACAGCTCCGCTGCGAGGAAGGCTCCCAGGACTCTCCCCTGCACTGCACTACAGAAACAGGGTAAAAAAACAGAGAGGGGGGGCACTTTTTTGGCGATATTGATATATTAAGCTGCTATAAAGGAAACAACACTTCTGTAGGGTTGTTCCTATATATTTATAGCGCTTGGGTGTGTGCTGGCAAACTCTCCCTCTGTCTCCCCAAAGGGCTAGTGGGGTCCTGTCTTCGATAAGAGCATTCCCTGTGTGTCTGCTGTGTGTCGGTACGTGTGTGTCGACATGTATGAGGACGATGTTGGTGTGGAGGCGGAGCAATTGCCGGTAATGGTGATGTCACCCCCTAGGGAGTCGACACCGGAATGGATGGCTTTGTTTATGGAATTACGTGATAATGTCAGCACGTTACAAAAATCAGTTGACGACATGAGACGGCCGGCAAACCAGTTAGTACCTGTCCAGGCGTCTCAGACACCGTCAGGGGCTGTAAAACGCCCTTTACCTCAGTCGGTCGACACAGACCCAGACACGGACACCGAATCTAGTGTCGACGGTGAAGAAACAAACGTATTTTCCAGTAGGGCCATACGTTATATGATCACGGCAATGAAGGAGGCTTTGCATATCTCTGATACTGCAAGTACGACAAAAAGGGGTATTATGTGGGGTCTGAAAAAACTACCTGTAGTTTTTCCTGAATCGGAGGAATTGAATGAAGTGTGTGATGAAGCGTGGGTTAACCCCGATAGAAAACTGCTAATTTCAAAGAAGTTATTGGCATTATATCCTTTCCCGCCAGAGGTTAGGGCGCGCTGGGAAACACCCCCTAGGGTGGATAAGGCACTCACACGCTTATCAAAACAAGTGGCGTTACCGTCTCCTGAAACGGCCGCCCTCAAGGATCCAGCTGATAGGAGACTGGAAACTACCCTGAAAAGTATATACACTCATACTGGTGTTATACTGCGACCAGCCATCGCCTCAGCATGGATGTGCAGTGCTGGGGTGGTTTGGTCGGATTCCCTGACTGAAAATATTGATACCCTGGATAGGGACAGTATTTTATTGACTATAGAGCAATTAAAGGATGCTTTTCTTTATATGCGAGATGCTCAGAGGGATATTTGCACTCTGGCATCGAGAGTAAGTGCGATGTCCATATCTGCCAGAAGAAGTTTATGGACGCGACAGTGGTCAGGTGATGCGGATTCCAAACGGCATATGGAAGTATTGCCGTATAAAGGGGAGGAATTATTTGGGGTTGGTCTATCGGATTTGGTGGCCACGGCAACAGCCGGGAAATCCACCTTTTTACCTCAGGTCCCCTCCCAACAGAAAAAGACACCGTCTTTTCAGCCGCAGTCCTTTCGTTCCTATAAGAACAAGCGGGCAAAAGGACAGTCATATCTGCCCCGAGGCAAAGGAAAGGGTAAGAGAGTGCACCAAGCAGCTCCCTCCCAGGAGCAGAAGCCCTCCCCGGCTTCTGCAAAGCCCTCAGCATGACGTTGGGGCTTTACAAGCGGACTCAGGGGCGGTGGGGGGTCGACTCAAGAATTTCAGCGCACAGTGGGCTCACTCACAGGTGGACCCCTGGATCCTGCAGGTAGTATCTCAGGGTTACAGGTTGGAATTCGAGAAGTCTCCCCCTCGCCGGTTCCTAAAGTCTGCTCTGCCAACGTCTCCCTCAGACAGGGCGACGGTATTGGAAGCCATTCACAAGCTGTATTCTCAGCAGGTGATAGTCAAGGTACCCCTCCTACAACAGGGAAAGGGGTATTATTCCACACTATTTGTGGTACCGAAGCCGGACGGCTCGGTAAGACCTATTCTAAATCTGAAATCTTTGAACCTGTACATACAAAAATTCAAGTTCAAGATGGAGTCACTCAGAGCAGTGATAGCGAATCTGGAAGAAGGGGACTTTATGGTGTCCCTGGACATCAAGGATGCTTACCTGCATGTCCCAATTTGCCCTTCACATCAAGGGTACCTCAGGTTCGTGGTGCAAAACTGTCATTATCCGTTTCAGACGCTGCCGTTTGGATTGTCCACGGCACCTCGGGTCTTTACCAAGGTAATGGCCGAAATGATGTTTCTTCTGCGAAGAAAAGGCGTATTAATTATCCCTTACTTGGACGATCTCCTGATAAGGGCAAGGTCCAGAGAACAGCTGGAGGACGTAGTAGCACTAACCCAAGTAGTGCTGCAACAGCACGGGTGGATTCTGAATTTTCCAAAATCTCAATTGACCCAGACGACACGTCTGCTGTTCCTGGGAATGATTCTGGACACGGTTCAGAAAAAGGTGTTTCTTCCGGAGGAGAAAGCCAGGGAGTTATCCGAACTTGTCAGGAACCTCCTAAAACCAGGAAAAGTGTCTGTGCATCAATGCACAAGAGTCCTGGGAAAAATGGTGGCTTCTTACGAAGCGATTCCATTCGGCAGATTCCACGCACGAACTTTTCAGTGGGATCTGCTGGACAAATGGTCCGGATCGCATCTGCAGATGCATCAGCGGATAACTTTGTCTCCACGGACAAGGGTGTCTCTTCTGTGGTGGTTGCAGAGTGCTCATCTGTTAGAGGGCCGCAGATTCGGCATACAGGACTGGGTCCTGGTGACCACGGATGCCAGTCTGAGAGGCTGGGGAGCGGTCACACAGGGAAGAAACTTCCAGGGAGTGTGGTCAAGCCTGGAGATGTCTCTTCACATAAATATACTGGAGCTAAGAGCGATTTACAATGCTCTAAGCCTGGCAAAACCCCTGCTTCAGGGTCAGCCGGAATTGATCCAGTCGGACAACATCACGGCAGTCGCCCACGTAAACAGACAGGGCGGCACAAGAAGCAGGAGGGCAATGGCAGAAGCTGCAAGGATTCTTCGCTGGGCGGAAGATCATGTGATAGCACTGTCAGCAGTGTTCATTCCGGGAGTGGACAACTGGGAAGCGGACTTCCTCCGCAGACACGATCTACACCCGGGAGAGTGGGGACTTCGTCCAGAAGTCTTCCACATGATTGTGAACCGTTGGGAAAAACCAAAGGTCGATATGATGGCGTCCCGCCTCAACAAAAAACTGGACAGGTATTGCGCCAGGTCAAGAGACCCTCAGGCAATAGCTGTGGACGCTCTGGTAACACCGTGGGTGTTCCAGTCAGTGTATGTGTTTCCTCCTCTGCCTCTCATACCAAAAGTACTGAGAATTATACGGCAAAGGGGAGTAAGAACGATACTCGTGGCTCCGGATTGGCCAAGAAGAACTTGGTACCCGGAACTTCAGGAGATGCTCACGGAAGATCCGTGGCCTCTACCTCTAAGACGGGACCTGCTTCAGCAGGGACCGTGTCTATTCCAAGACTTACCGCGGCTGCGTTTGACGGCATGGCGGTTGAACGCCGAATTCTAAGGGAAAAAGGCATTCCGGAAGACGTCATCCCTACCCTGGTAAAAGCCAGGAAGGAGGTGACTGCACAACATTATCACTGCATTTGGAGAAAATATGTTGCGTGGTGTGAGGCCAGGAAGGCCCCGACGGAGGAATTTCAACTGGGTCGATTCCTACATTTCCTGCAAACAGGATTGTCTATGGGCCTCAAATTAAGGTCCATTAAGGTTCAAATTTCGGCCCTGTCGATTTTTTTCCAGAAAGAATTGGCTTCAGTTCCTGAAGTCCAGACTTTTGTAAAAGGAGTACTACATATACAGCCCCCGGTTGTGCCCCCAGTGGCTCCGTGGGACCTTAATGTAGTTTTGGATTTTCTCAAATCCCATTGGTTTGAGCCACTCAAATCGGTGGATTTGAAATATCTTACATGGAAAGTAACCATGCTACTGGCCCTGGCTTCAGCCAGGAGAGTGTCAGAATTGGCGGCTTTATCGTATAAAAGCCCATATCTGATTTTCCATTCGGACAGGGGCAGAACTGCGGACGCGTCCTCAGTTTCTGCCTAAGGTGGTTTCAGCGTTTCACCTGAACCAGCCTATTGTGGTGCCTGCGGCTACTAGCGATTTGGAGGATTCCAAGTTGCTGGACGTTGTCAGGGCATTGAAAATATATATTTCAAGGACGGCTGGAGTCAGAAAATCTGACTCGCTGTTTATACTGTATGCACCCAACAAGCTGGGTGCTCCTGCTTCTAAGCAGACGATTGCTCGTTGGATTTGTAGCACAATTCAACTTGCACATTCTGTGGCAGGCCTGCCACAGCCTAAATCTATCAAGGCCCATTCCACAAGGAAGGTGGGCTCATCTTGGGCGGCTGCCCGAGGGGTCTCGGCATTACAACTCTGCCGAGCAGCTACGTGGTCGGGGGAGAACACGTTTGTAAAATTCTACAAATTTGATACCCTGGCTAAAGAGGACCTGGAGTTCTCTCATTCGGTGCTGCAGAGTCATCCGCACTCTCCCGCCCGTTTGGGAGCTTTGGTATAATCCCCATGGTCCTGACGGAGTCCCAGCATCCACTAGGACGTCAGAGAAAATAAGATTTTACTTACCGATAATTCTATTTCTCGTAGTCCGTAGTGGATGCTGGGCGCCCATCCCAAGTGCGGATTGTCTGCAATACTTGTACATAGTTATTGTTACAAAAAAATCGGGTTGTTATTGTTGTGAGCCGTCTGTTCAGAGGCTCCTACGTTTGTCATACTGTTAACTGGGTTCAGATCACAAGTTGTACGGTGTGATTGGTGTGGCTGGTATGAGTCTTACCCGGAATTCAAAATCCTTCCTTATTGTGTACGCTCGTCCGGGCACAGTATCCTAACTGAGGCTTGGAGGAGGGTCATAGGGGGAGGAGCCAGTGCACACCACCTAGTCCTAAAGCTTTTATTTTTGTGCCCTGTCTCCTGCGGAGCCGCTAATCCCCATGGTCCTGACGGAGTCCCAGCATCCACTACGGACTACGAGAAATAGATTTATCGGTAAGTAAAATCTTATTTTTTTTTGTGTGGGGAGAAGCTGGATGGGTGTTGTTTTTGTGGTGTGTGGTTGGCAGGTATTGGGTTATGGTGGGTGTGGGATGTCCTTACGGTGTGTGTGGTGTTTAGGAGAGGGGTGTGAGTGTGTGTGTGTAAGAAAGTGTGTTGGCTGTGTGTGTGATTTGTGTATGTAAATGGGGCATACCTCCCAACCTGTAACTGGAGTGAAGAGGGACACTTTAGATATGTGCGGGGGCAGCGTGTGGGGTTGGTCGTGAAAGTGGGCGTGGGCTTGTAAAAAGTGGGGTGGCTTTGTGGTGGTGCAGAGATTGCAGATCATGGCCCCGGTTTTTCGTCATAGAGGGGGCATGTTGAGCGCCCTGTGAGCTGCTGGCATGCCCCCTCTCCTCTGTCTCTATGTGCACAGCATCTATTCAACGCTGCTGTGTTAGGCAGAGCAGTGATTGACAGGTGGCTGCCAACGTCCCAGCCCCCACAACGCGGGACACTGCGATCCGCGGGTAGGACAGCAGGACAGACCCTAAAAAAGGGGACTGTTCTGCGGAAATTGGGACAGTTAGGAGGTATGTGTGGTGTGATGGGGGTGTAAACATGGTGAAAGTGTAATGTGTATTTCTCTGACGTCCTAGTGGATGCTGGGGACTCCGTAAGGACCATGGGGAATAGACGGCTCCGCAGGAGACTGGGCACATCTAAAGAAAGATTTAGGACTATCTGGTGTGCACTGGCTCCTCCCCCTATGACCCTCCTCCAAGCCTCAGTTAGATTTCTGTGCCCGGCTGAGCTGGATGCACACTAGGGGCTCTCCTGAGCTCCTAGGAAGAAAGTGTTTGTTAGTTAGGTTTTTTATTTTCAGTGAGACCTGCTGGCAACAGGCTCACTGCATCGAGGGACTAAGGGGAGAAGAAGCGAACCTACCTAAGTGGTGGTAGCTTGGGCTTCTTAGGCTACTGGACACCATTAGCTCCAGAGGGATCGAACACAGGACCCGACCTCGTCGTCCGTTCCCGGAGCCGCGCCGCCGTCCCCCTTACAGAGCCAGAAGCAAGAAGGTGGTCCGGAAAATCGGCGGCTGAAGACTTCTGTCTTCTCCAAGGTAGCGCACAGCACTGCAGCTGTGCGCCATTGCTCCTCATGCACACCTCACACTCCGGTCACTGATGGGTGCAGGGCGCTGGGGGGGGGGGCGCCCTCAGCAGCAATACTGACACCTTGGCTGGCAAACTGGCACCATATATAGCCCCAGAGGCTATATAGGTGCTTTTTAACCCCTGCCAGAATCCATAAAAATGCGGGAGAAAGTCTGCGAAAAAGGGGCGGAGCTATCTCGTTCAGCACACTGGCGCCATTTTTCCCTCACAGCTCCGTTGGAGGGAAGCTCCCTGGCTCTCCCCTGCAGTCAATACACTACAGAAAGGGTTAAAAAGAGAGGGGGGGGGGGCACAATTTAGGCGCAGTATACAATATATATAGGCAGCTATAAGGGAAAACACTCTTTATATGTGATATCCCTGTGATATATAGCGCTCTGGTGTGTGCTGGCATACTCTCCCTCTGTCTCCCCAAAGGGCTTTGTGGGGTCCTGTCCTCTGTCAGAGCATTCCCTGTGTGTATGCTGTGTGTCGGTACGGCTGTGTCGACATGTATGAGGAGGATAATGATGTGGATGCGGAGCGAATGCCTGTAAATGTGATGTCACCCCCTGCGGGATCGACACCGGTGTGGTTGGACTTATGGAAGGATTACGTGAAAGTGTCAACTCCTTACACAAAAGGTCGACGACGCAGAACAGCCGGCTACTCAGCTTGTGCCTGTTCCAGCGTCTCAAATGTCATGGGGGGCTCTAAAAACGCCCGCTACCTCAGATGGCAGAAACAGATGTCGACACGGATACCGACTCCAGTGTCGACGACTATGAGACTAGTGTACCCTCCAAATAGGTCCACCCGTTACATGATTGAGGCAATGAAAAATGTATTACACATTTATGATAATACCCCAGGTACCACATAAAAGGGTATTATGTTTGGTGACTGAAAACTACCAGTAGTTTTTCCTGCATCTGAGAAATTAAATGAGGTGTGTGTGTGTGAGGAAGCGTGGTCTTCCCCCGGTAAGAAATTGATAATTTCTAAACAGTTATTGGCAGCGTACCCTTTCCCGCCAGAGGATAGGTCACGTTGGGAAACACCCCATAGGGTAGATACAGCGCTTACACGCTTATCAGAAAAGGTGGCACTACCGTCTCCGGATACGGCCGCTCTGAAGGAACCTGCTGATAAAAAGCAGGGGGTTACCCTGAAAGATATAGTCACACACTCGGGCATTATATTGCGACCAGCCATTGCTTCGGCATGGATGTGCAGTGCTCCCGCTGCGTGGTCAGATTCCCTGTCGGAAAATAACTATGGATAGGGACAATATTTTGCTGACAATAGAGCATATAAAAGACGTGGTCTTATACATGCGTGATGCACAGAGGGATATTTGCCGGCTGGCATCAAAAATAAGCGCTAGGTCCATTGCCGCCAGACGGGGGTTATGGACTCGGCAATGGTCAGGCGATGCCGACTCGAATCGGCACATGGAAGTTTTGCCCTATTAGGGGGTAAAACTGTTTGGGGATGGTCTTTCAGACCTCGTTTCCACAGCTACTGCTGGGAAATCGACTTTTTTGCCACAGGCTACCCCATAACAAAAGAAAGCACCGTATCATCAAGTACAGTCCTTTCGGCCCCAGAAAAGCAAGAGGGCTAGAGGCTCATCCTTTCTGCCGAGAGGCAAAGGTAGAGGAAAAAGCTGCAGCGCACAGCTAGTTCCCAAGAGCAGAAGTCCTCCCTGCGTCCGGTAAGTCCACAGCATGACGCTGGGGCTGCTCAGGCTTCAAGTAGTATCTCAGGGGTACAGGCTGGAGTTCGAGACGTTCTTCCCCCCGCCGTTTCCTAAAATCTGCCTTACCGGCACCTCCCTCTGCCAGGGAGGCGGTGTTGGTGGCTATTCAACACTATAATCACAACAAGTGATTGTCAAGGTGCCCCTCCTTCAGCAAGGAAGGGGTTACTATTCCACAATGGTTGTGGTCCCGAAACAGAACGGTTCGGTGAGACCCATCTTAAAATTAAAATACTTGAACTTTTATATCAGAAGATTCAAGTTCGAGATGGAATCGCTCAGGGCGGTTATTACGAGCCTGGACGAGGGGGGATTACAGGGTCTCCCTGGACATCAAGGATGCGTACCTGCATGTCCCCATTTACCCTCCTCACCAGGAGTACCTCAGATGTGTGGTACAGGACTGTCACTATCAGTTCCAGACGCTGCCGTTGGAGTTGTCCACGGCACCGAAGGTCTTTACCAAGGTAATGGCCGAAATGATGATACTCCTTCGCAAGAAGGAAGTTTTTATTATCCCGTACTTGGACGATCTCCTGATAAAGGCGAGGTCCAAAGAACAGTTGGTAGTAGGGGTAGCACTCTCTCGGGAAGTGCTACAACAGCACGACTGGATTCTCAATATTCCAAAGTCACAGCTGGTCCCGACGACACGTCTTCTGTTCCTGGGAATGATTCTGGACACAGACCAGAAAAGAGTGTTTCTTCCAGTGGAAGCACACGAGTCCTGGAAAAAATGGTAGCTTCGTACGAAGCATAATTCCATTCGGAAGGTTCCACGCAAGGACGTTCCAGTGGGACCTGTGGGACAAATGGTCCGGGTCCCATCTACAGATACAACAGCGGATAATCCTGTCGGCAAGAAACAGGGTGTCGCTGCTGTGGTGGCTGCAGAGGGCTCATCTACTAGAGGGCCGCAGATTCGGAATACAGGACTGGGTCCTGGTGACCACGGAGGCCAGCCTTCGGGGCTGGGGTGCAGTCACACAGGGAAGAAATTTCCAAGGAGATTTCGCTTCACATAATTATTCTGGAGCTAAGGTCCATTTACAATGCCCTAGGCCAAGCAAGGCCCCTGCTTCAGAACCAGCCGGTACTGATCCAATCAGACAACATCACGGCGGTCGCCCATGTAAACAGACAGGGCGGCACAAGAAGCAGGATGGCGATGGCAGAAGCCACAAGGATTCTCCGATGGGCGACCTACACCCGGGAGAATGGGGACTTCTTCCAGAAGTTTTCCAAATGCGGGTAAACCGTTGGGAATGACCACGGGTGGACATGATGGCGCCCCGCCTCAACAAAAAGTTGAAAAGATATTGCGCCAGGTCAAGGGACCCTCAGCGATCGCTGTGGACGCTCTAGTGACACCGTGGGTGTACCAGTCGGTTTATGTGTTTCCTCCTCTACCTCTCATACCCAGGGTACTGAGAATAATAAGAATGCGAGGAGTGAAAACCATACTCATGGTTCCGGATTGGCCAAGAAGAGCTTGGTACCCGGAACTTCAAGAGATGCTGGCAGAGGACCCTTGGCCTCTGCCGCTCAGACAAGACCTGCTGCAGCAGGGACCCTGTCTGTTCCAAGACTTACCGCGGCTGCGTTTGACGGCATGGCGGTTGAACACCGGATCCTAAAGGAAAAGGGTATTCCGGAGGAAGTCATCCCTACCCTGATCAAAGCCAGGAAAGATGTCACCGCAAGACATTATTACCACATTTGGCGGAAATATGTTGCTTGGTGTGAGGCCATGAAGGCCCCGAAGGAGGAATTTCAACTGGGTCGATTCCTACACTTCCTGCAAGCAGGGGTGACGTTGGGCCTCAAATTGGGGTCCATCAAGGTCCAGATTTCGGCTCTGTCGATTTTCTATCAGAAAGAACTGGCTTCACTGCCTGAAGTTCAGACTTTTGTCAAAGGAGTTCTGCATATTCAGCCTCCTTTTGTGCCCCCAGTGGCACCTTGGGATCTCAATGTGGTTTTGGCATTCCTGAAATCACATTGGTTCGAAACCACTTAAGACTGTGGAATTAAAATATCTCACGTGGAAAGTGGTCATACTGTTGGCCCTGGCTTCGGCCAGGCGGGTTTCAGATTTGGCGGCTTTGTCTTGAAAAAGCCCTTATCTGATTTTCCAGATGGATAGGGCAGAATTGAGGACTCGTCCTCCGTTTCTCCCGAAGGTGGTCTCAGCTTTTCACTTGAACCAACCTATTGTGGTGCCTGCGGCTACTAGGGACTTGGAGGATTCCAAGTTGCTGGACGTAGTCAGGGCCCTGAAAATTTATGTTTCCAGGACGGCTGGAGTCAGAAAAACTGACTCGCTGTTTATCCTATATGCACCCAACAAGCTGGGTGCTCCTGCTTCTAAGCAGTCTATTGCGCGCTGGATTTGTAGCACTATTCAGCTGGCGTATTCTGCGGTAGGATTACCGCAGCCTAAATCAATAAAAGCCCATTCCACAAGGAAGGTGGGCTCATCTTGGGCGGCTGCCCGAGGGGTCTCGGCTTTACAACTTTGCCGAGCAGCTACTTGGTCAGGGGCAAACACGTTTGCTAAATTCTACAAATTTGATTCCCTGGCTGAGGAGGACCTGGAGTTCTCTCATTCGGTGCTGCAGAGTCATCCGCACTCTCCCGCCCGTTTGGGAGCTTTGGTATAATCCCCATGGTCCTTACGGAGTCCCCAGCATCCACTAGGACGTCAGAGAAAATAAGATTTTACTCACCGGTAAATCTATTTCTCGTAGTCCGTAGTGGATGCTGGGCGCCCATCCCAAGTGCGGATTGTCTGCAATACTTGTACATAGTTATTGTTACAAAAATCGGGTGTTGTGAGCCATCTCTTCAGAGGCTCCAATTGTTATCATACTGTTAACCGGGGTTCCTATCACGTGTTATATGGTGTGATTGGTGTGGCTGGTATGAGTCTTACCCGGGATTCAAAATCCTTCCTTATTGTGTCAGCTCTTCCGGGCACAGTTCCTAACTGAGGCTTGGAGGAGGGTCATAGGGGGAGGAGCCAGTGCACACCAGATAGTCCTAAATCTTTCTTTAGATGTGCCCAGTCTCCTGCGGAGCCGTCTATTCCCCATGGTCCTTACGGAGTCCCCAGCATCCACTACGGACTACGAGAAATAGATTTACCGGTGAGTAAAATCTTATTTTTTTTTTTGGGGGGGTGTAGGGTGCATGCGTGTTGGTAGCAGTGTGCGTGTGTGGTGAGGGGGTCCGGCGGGACACAGTGTGCAGAGACGGGAGACAACTTGTGGGGAGGGTGGGCTATGTGCGGCCGTGCTGTGGTCTGTGCGTGCGTGCTGTGGCGCGCCTGTAGTGTATCCGATGGTGCGGGGAAAAAGATTTATCTGCAGTGTGGGGAGGGGGGCCGGCGGGACACAGTGTGCAGGGACGGGAGACAGCTTGTCGGGACGGTGGGCTGTGTGCGGCCGTGCTGTGGACTTAGTGCGGCCGTGCTGTGGGCGGCGTGCTGTGGGACTATGTGCCCGCGGCGCGCCTGCAAAGTGACAGATTGTGCAGGGGCTGTGGGGGGGGGGGGGGGGGGAGAGAGAGTGAGCGGCGTTGTGGGCTGCGGGTGTTTTGGCGGCCGTTGTGGGGAAGGTGGTGGTGTTTGTACATATAGAGGGAGGGGTGGTGTGCTATGTGGCTGGGCGGCCGTGGTGCGTACCCCTGGCAAGGCAGGATGTGGGTGTTGTTGGTGGGCTTGTGCGGCGGATTGGTTCGGTGCACTGGGGTTAGGCTGGGCAGTGTGTGGTGGATGAGTTCTGCATGTGTCCGTGTGAAGGGGGGTTGTGTGCTGTGAGTGGCTGCATGTGGGAGCCGGTGGAGGGGGGAATGGAGGGGTGTGTGCGTACCTGCCACTGTGCTGTGTCCGTCCCCTGGTGGCTGCAGGCTGGGGATGGTGGTGGGATTATGTTGCTGGAGCTGTTGCTCAGTTCTGTTAGTGGTGTGCTGGGACAGGGCAGGAGCTGCTAACTCCTCCCAGCGTTAGAGGACCAGGCACAGACTTACAAGGCAAATATATAGGAGATTTCCTACAGTCACAGAGGTTGGCTTCTAAAATCAAATACTGAACAAATAACAGAATTGCATTTTTTAAAATATGAACAGATCTTAAATATAAATACATCCAATTCTCCAACCATGCATAGAGCACCAGATAGAACATGTTACTACTTTAACCCCTATACATTTACAGTATATGGCGCCTAGCGCCGATTCATTCATTTAAAAAATGGCGAATGTGCCACAAGTTTATGATGTCATCTGCCACAGTCTAACTGACTCCTGACTGGTTCCTGATAGCGATACATTAATAGCAGAAGACAGACACTTCTTCTATTTGTACATTCACATAGTTCACCCCTCTTGGTGAAATAGCCTGTTGGTTGAGACTTTCTCGGTTCCCCTATTTGCTGTGACCATATGTCCTTACTCCGCTGGCTAGTACAGTTGAGAGGTTTCTTTATTCCTAAGAAACATGATTGGGTTTACTTAGACACTCCTGTGGTATTCCCTCTCTCCATCAGTTACTGACTTCTCCCGTTGTGTCCTAGGAGGCTAACTCACTGGCGCCACCTGACTCCTACACAGTCACCTAAGAAGTGCAATACAGGTATTGCAGCGACACCTGCAACTTAATGTTTCACCAGTCTCCTACACTGGCACTAGGAACAGCTTACTTCTAAGTATGTGTGGCATAGCAAAGAATACAATAGCACTTTGCGCTATTCTGGTGGTCACAGGAGACAAGCAGATGCAGATGTCTTGAAAGCAGGAGTCATGTTTGATCCAATAAAATGTCTTTAAAAACACAGTTTGCAGCGCCTGAGCTTAATCCTCTTTGGCATGGAAGGACCAATTATTAAATGTAACACCGGTAAAGGGACGTAGCATATACTTGGTCACTTCAGTCCCACTCCCGCTCATTACTGCTGCATGTGCTTTTTGTACTTAAACAAGCCTGGCCTGGTCCTCCACCTAGGTAAGGTCTGTTCCATTTTCCTAGCAATGGTAAACACTTTGGGTATTCTTCTCCAGTTACATCTGTGCGGGTTTGGAGGTACCTACCCAACTGGGCTGACAGTTTTCTTCTTTCTCTGTCAGTGTGACTGTTAAAATTATCATAATCTTGCAGTATCTGCTGTGTTTTCAATTTAGGTTCATATATATATTTCCCGTTGTGTAGTGAGTAGCACATATTGGTACTAATGACAAACAAGTAATACCCCTTTTCCACTAGAAGTCTTTGGTCTTACCCAGGATTTGGAACACGGTTCCAAGCCAGGGCAGACCCGAGACGGACCCCTTTTCCGCAACTGCGCCAACCCGGGAATATCCCGGGTCGGCGCCGTTTACACTGCTGCTGAGTGCAGTGTTTTCTGGTCGGCGCTTGGAAGCGCCGGCTGTTTACTGTATAAACTGCCTACTGGGGCGCTGTGTGGCTGGCTCCTTATACTCTGTGTCTCTCATGAGGTACTCTGGGGGAAACTGTGTCTGCATTTCCTGTGTGTGTGTTTGTATAGCTCACATAAACATGTCTAAGAGCTCTGTATCCTGTGCTGCAGAGTGTGTATCTTCTCCTGAAGAGTCTATCCTTGTACTCAGGACTGTAATATACTGTCTCAGCCTTCTGAATCCGAACCCCCATATTGGATTCTATTAGGGGAATGATATCCCAGATTTCATCTCGGATAGCTCAAAATGAGACTGAAACACAGGTTTTGAGAAAGTCTGTTGAGGTTTTGTCGTATTCTGCTCCCACTACCTCTTCAAAGACCCCAATTCTTTACCCAAAGAAATGTGCTCTTGCCCAGATAATGCAAGTTGACACGGATACCGACTCTGATACAGGGGACGGTGATGGTCCTCATCGGCCAGGGTATCAAACTTATAGAACTTAGCAAACGTGTTAGAACCCGACCAAGTAGCTGCTCGGCAAAGTTGTAACGCCGAAACGCCTCAGGCAGCCGCCCAAGATGAGCCCACTTTCCTGGTAGAATGGGCTTTCACCGACTTCGGCACCGGTAGTCCGACCGAAGAATGAGCCTGCTGGATCGTACTACAAATCCAGCATGCAATAGTCTGTTTTGAAGCAGGATGACCAATTTTGTTGGCAGCATACAAGACAAACAACGCCTCAGTCTTCCTAGCAACAGCTGTCCTAGTGACGTAGATCTTCAACGCTCTTACAACATCCAGAGATTTTGGAATCGCTACCGCTTCCGTAGCCACCGGAACCACAATCGGTTGGTTAATGTGAAATGAAGAAACCACCTTCGGCAGAAATTGTTGACGAGTCCTCAATTCCGCCCTATCCGAATGAAAAATCAAGTACGGGCTCTTATGAGATAAAGCCGCAAACTCTGACACCCGCCTGGCAGACGCCAGCGCCAAAAGCATAACTACCTTCCAAGTGAGAAACTTCAACTCAACCTTACGCAAAGGTGCAAACCAGGAAGACATGAGAAACCGTAAGACCACATCAAGGTCCCATGGAGCTACAGGAGGCACAAACGGAGGATTGATATGCATTACTCCTTTCACAAAAGTCTGAACCTCTGGGAGGGCAGCTAACTTTTTGAAAGAAAATAGACAAAGCCGTAATCTGCACTTTGATGGAACCCAATTTCAGGCCTGCATCTACCCCCGCCTGTAAAAAGTGGAGAAAGCGACCCAAGTGAAAATCTTCCGCAGGAGCCATTTTAGACTCACACCAGGAAACATACTTTCTCCAAAAACAGTGATAATGTTTCGCCATAACCTCCTTCCTAGCCTTAATGAGAGTTGGAATGACCTCCCTGGGAATACCCTTACGAGCTAAGAGCTGACGCTCAACCTCCATGCCGTCAAACGCAGCCGCGGTAAGTCTGGAAACACGCATGGCCCCTGCAACAACAGATCCTCTCTTAGAGGAAGCGGCCACGGATCTTCCACCAGTAAGTCCTGAAGATCCGGGTACCAGGCCCTTCTTGGCCAGTCCGGAACGACGAGAATCGCCTGAACCCTTGCTCGTCGAATGATCCCCAGTACCTTTGGAATGAGAGGAAGTGGAGGGAACACAGGGCGTCCACTGCAGTGGCTTGGGGGTCCCTTGACCTGGAACAATACCTCGGGAGCTTCTTGTTGAGACGAGACGCCATCATGTCGATCAACCTCTGCAAATACCTCTTGGTGAAGAGCCCACTCTCCAGGATGGAGATCGTGTCTGCTGAGGAAATCTGCTTCCCAGTTGTCCACTTCCGGTAGAAAAACTGCTGACAGGGCGCACACGTTTTGTTCTGCCCAGCGAAGGATTCTTGTGGACTCCGCCATTGCCGCTCTGCTCCTCGTTCCGCCTTGACGGTTTATATGCGCCACCGCTGTGATGTCTGACTGCACCAGGACAGGTCGACCCTGAAGAAGGCTTCTTGCTTGCAGCAGGCTGTTCTAAATGGCTCTTAACTCGAGAACATTTATGTGGAGACAGGCTTCCTGAAGCGATCATTTCCCCTGGAAGTTGCTTCCTTGGGTGACTGCGCCCCAGCCCTGGAGACTTGCATCTGTTGTTAGAAGTACCCAATCCTGGATACCGAATCGGTGTCCCCCCTAGGAGGTGATGACCTTGTAGCCACCACAGGAGAGAAATTCTGGCTCTGGGAGACAAACTTATCTTCCGGTGAATGTGCAGGTGAGACCCGGACCATTTGCTCAGCAAGTCCCACTGAAACACCCGGGCGTGAAACCTGCAGAATGGGATGGCTTCGTACGCCGCAACCATCTTCCCCAGAACCCGAGTACATTGATGGATCGACACACTCGTCAGCCTCAGAAGTTCCCTGACCATCGTCTGCAGTTCCAGAGTCTTTTCTTCTGGAAGAAATACCTTCTGTAATTCCGTGTCCAGAATCATGCCCAGAAAAGGAAGCAGAGTGGTCAGAATCAACTGGGATTTTGGCAAATTGAGCACCCAACCGTGCTGTCGCAGAACCGACAGTGACAACTCTACACTTCTCAGCAACCGTTCCTTGGACCTCGCCTTTATCAGGAGATCGTCCAAGTACGGGATAATTGTGACCCCTTGTTTGCGAAGGAGAACCATCATTTCCGCCATGACTTTGGTGAAAATCCTCGGAGCCGTGAAAAGCAGATAGGCGCACCAAGTGATCGAACCCTCTGGAGCTAATGGTGTCCAGTAGCCGAGAAGCAGGGCCATTAACTAAGAAGAAGTAGGTCTGCTTCTCTCCCCTCACTTCCACGCTGCAGGGAGCCTGTAGCCAGCAGGTCTCCCTGAAAATAAAAAACCTAACATAGTCTTTTCTAGAGAAACTCAGTAGAGCTCCCCTAGTGTGCATCCAGTCACTCCTTGGCACAAAGTCTAACTGAGGTCTGGAGGAGGAGCCAGTTCACACACAGTAATAGTCTTTTTAGTGTGCCCAAGCTCCTGTGGATCCAGTCTATACCCCATGGTCCTTTTGGAGTCCCCAGCATCCTCTAGGACGTAAGAGAAAGTGGAAAATCCCGCCTGTAGTAGACGCTTCTGTGTCTAGGTTGTCTAAAAAAGTGGTTTTACCTGTCCCAGGGTCCACCGCTTTAAAAAAGCCGGCTGACCGTAAGATTGAGACTACACTCAAATCATTATACACAGCTACTGGTGTTGCTTTAAGGCCTACTATTGCTTGTGCATGGATTTCTAAAGCCATACTAAAGTGGTCAGGCACATTACTAGAGGAATTAGATTCTATAGATAGAAGTGACATTGAATTGTTCTTACGTCACATACAGGACTCTGCAGGTTTCATGGTGGAGGCCATGAAGGACCTTGGCCATCTCAATGCGAGTGCTTCTTCCATGGCTGTCTCAGCACTCAGGGGACTCTGGCTGCGCCAATGGTCTGCGGATGCGGAATCCAAGAAGAGTATGGAGAACCTACCCTTCACTGGTCAGGCTCTGTTTTGGGAAGCGTTAGATGCGTGGATCTCCACGGTAACAGCGGGTAAGTCAACACTCCTTCCCTCAGCTACACCGCCTACTAGGAAATCTTATTCTACGTCTACAATGCAGTCCTTTCGGACTGCGAAAGGTAAAAAGTCCTAACCCCCTTCCACTTTCTTTAGAGGTGGTCAGGGGAAATCCAGAAAACCTGCACCAACAGGTTCACAGGAACAGAAACCTGGTTCTGCTTCCTCAAAATCCTCGGCATGACGGTGGACCTCCCAGCCTGGAGATCGGGCAGGTGTGAGCAATATTAAGGAATTTAAGTCATGTCTGGGTATCATCAGGCCTAGGCCCCTAGACTGGAGTTTCAAGAACTCCCACCTCACAGATTCTACAAATCAGGCTTACCAGCTTTGCTGACAGAAAGTGCTATCCTACAGGAAGTCATTCAAAAATTGCTAAAGTCAAATGTTATTGTTCCAGTTCCACCTCACTTAACAAACAAGGGTTATTACTCCAACCTGTTTGTAGTACCGAAACCGGATGGTTTGGTCAGGCCATTATTATTTCTCTAACGTCCTAGTGGATGCTGGGGACTCCGTCAGGACCATGGGGGAATAGCGGGCTCCGCAGGAGACAGGGCACATCTAAAAAGCTTTTTAGGTCACATGGTGTGTACTGGCTCCTCCCCCTATGACCCTCCTCCAAGCCTCAGTTAGGTTTTTGTGCCCGTCCGAGAAGGGTGCAAACTGGATGGCTCTCTTAAGGAGCTATTTAGTAAAGTTTTTTTTTAGGTTTCTAATCAGTGATTCCTGCTGGCGACAGGATCACTGCAACGAGGGACTTAGGGGAGAGACTGGCAACTCACCTGCGTGCAGGAGGATTGAAGTCTTAGGCTACTGGACACTGAGCTCCAGAGGGAGTCGGAACACAGGTCAGCCTGGGGTTCGTCCCGGAGCCGCGCCGCCGATCCCCCTTACAGACGCTGAAGAAAGACGGCGGAACGGAGGTCCGGAAACAGGCGGCAGAAGACTTCACAGTCTTCAGAGAGGTAGCGCACAGCACTGCAGCTGTGCGCCATTGTTGTCACACGGCTCACTGACACGGTCACGGAGGGTGCAGGGCGCTGCTGGGGGCGCCCTGGGCAGCAATATAAATACCTATTTGGCAAATAAATACATCACATATAGCCATTAAGGCTATATGTATGTATTTTATCCCAGGCCAGTTATTAAAAAACCGGGAGGAAAAGCCCGCCGAAAAGGGGGCGGAGCTTATTCTCCTCAGCACTCAGCGCCATTTTCCTGATCAGCTCCGCTGGTGAGGAAGGCTCCCACTCTCCCCTGCACTGCACTACAGAAACAGGGTTAAAAGAGAAGGGGGGCATAAATTGGCGATATAATGATATATTAAGAGCGCATATATAGAAACAACACCTTCTAGGGTTGTTATATACATTATAGCGCTTTTGGTGTGTGCTGGCAAACTCTCCCTCTGTCTCCCCAAAGGGCTAGTGGGTCCTGTCCGCTATCAGAGCATTCCCTGTGTGTGTGCTGTATGTCGGTACGTGTGTGTCGACATGTATGAGGAAAATGTTGGTGAGGAGGCGGAGCAAATTGCCTGTAATGTTGATGTCACTCTCTAGGGAGTCGACACCGGAATGGATGGTCTACTTATGGAATTACGTGATAATGTCAACACGCTGCAAGACGGTTGACGACATGAGATGGCCGGCGGACAAATTAGTACCGGTCCAGGCGTCTCAGACACCGTCAGGGGCTTGTAAAAACGCCCATTTACCTCAGTCGGTCGACAGACACAGACATGGACACTGACCCCAGTGTCGACGGTGAAGAAACATACGTAATTTTCCTTTAGGGCCACGAGTTACATGTTAAGGGCAATGAAGGAGCTGTTACATATTTCTGATACTACAAGTACCACAAATAAGGGTATTTTGTAGGGTGTGAATAAACTACTTGTAGTTTTGCCTGAATCAGATAAATTAAATGAAGTGTGTGATGATACGTGGGGTTCCTCCGATAGAAAGTTATGGGCGGTATACCCTTTCCCGCCAGAAGTAAGGGCGAGTTGGGAAACACACCTTAGGGTGGATAAGGCGCTCACACGCTTATAAAAACATGGCGTTACCGTCTCTAGATACGGCCGCCCTCAAGAAGCCAGCTGATAGGAAGCTGAAAAATATCATGACAGTATATACACACATACTGGTGTTATACTACGACCAGCAATCGCCTCAGCCTGGATGTGCAGCGCTGAGGGGGCTTGGTCGGATTTCCTGACTGAAAATTTTGATACCCTTGACAGGGACAAGATTTTATTGACTATAGAGCATTTTAAGGATGCATTTCTATATATGCGTGATGCGCAGAGGGATATTTGCATTCTGGCATCAAGAGTAAATGTGATTTACATATCTGCCAGACGAAGACACGACAGTGGTCAGGTGAGGCAGATTCCAGACGGCATGTGGAAGTATTGCCGTATAAAGGGGCGGTCCATCGGACCTGGTGGCCATGGCAACAGCTGAAAAATCCACTTTTTGTTACCCCGAATCACATATCGGCAAAAAAGGACACAGTCTTTTCAGTCTCAGTCCTTTCGTCCCCATAGGGGCAGGCGGGCAAAGGCCAGTCATATCTGCCCAGGGGTAGAGGAAAGGGAAGAAGACTGCAGCAAGCAGCCCATTCCCAGGAACAGAAGCCCCTCACAGCTTCTGCCAAGTCCGCAGCATAACGCTGGGGCCGTACAAGCGGACTCAGGTGCGGTAGGGGGTCATCTCAAGAGTTTCAGTACGCAAGGGGCTCACTCGCAAGGGAACTCCGGGATCCTACATGTAGTATCCCAGGTGTACATTGGAAATTCGAGACATCTCCCCCTCACACAATTCACAGGCTGTATTCCCAGCAGGTGATAATCAAAGTACCCCTCTTACAACATGGAAGGGGGTAGTATTCCACACTATATTGTGGTACTGAAGCCAACCGGCTCGGTGAGATCTGAAATATTTGAACACTTACATACAAGCGTTCAAATCAAGATGGAGTCACTCAGAGCAGTGATAGCGAACCAGGAAGAAGGGGACGATATGGTGTCACTGGATATCAGGGACGCTTACCTACAGGTCCAAATTTGCCCTTCTCTCCAAGGGTACTTCAGGTTCCTGGTACAGAACTGTCACTATCAGTTCAGACGCTGCCGTTTGGGTTGTCCACGGCGCCCCGGGTCTTTACCAAGGTAATGGCCGGAATGATGATTTTTCTTAAAAGGAAACATGGACGCTTTCCTGATAAGGGCAAGGTCCAGAGAACAGTTGGAGGTCGGAGTAGCACTATCTTAAGTAGTTCTACGTCAGCACGAGTGGATTCTAAATATTCCAAAATCGCAGCTTTTTCCGATGACACGTCTACTGTTCATAGGGATGATTCTGGACACAGTCCAGAAAAACGTGTTTCTCCCAGTGGAGAAAGCCAGGGAGTTATCCGAGCTAATCGGGATCCTCCTAAAACCAGGAAAAGTGTCAGTGCATCATTGCACAAGAGTCCTGGTAAAAATGGTGGCTTATTACGAAGCAATTCCATTCGGCAGATTTCCCGCAAGAACTCTTCGGTGGGATCTGCTGGACAAATGGTCCGGATCGCATCCTCAGATGCATCAGCGGATAACCCTATATCCAAGGACAAGGGTGTCTCTCCTGTGGTGATTACAGAGTGCTCATCTTCTAGAGGGCCGCAGATTTGGCATTCAGGATTGGATGCCGGTGACCACGGAGGCCAGCCTGAGAGGCTGGAGAACAGTCACACAGGGAAAAAATTTCCAGGGAAGTGTGATTAAGTCTGGAGAATTCTCTCTGCATAAATAAGCTTAGAGCAAATTTATAAGGCTCTAAACTTAGCAAGACCTCTGCTTCAAGGTCAGCCGGTATTGATCCAGTGGGATAACATCACGGCAGTCGCCCACGTAAACAGAAAGGGCGGCACAAGAAGCGGGAGGGCAGTGACAAAACTGCAAGGATTTTTCGCTAGGCGGAAAATCATGTGATAGCACTGTCAGCAGTGTTCTTTCCGGGAGTGGACGACTGGGAAGCAGACTTCCTCAGCAGGCATGACCTCCACCCGGGAGAGTGGAAACTTCATAGGGAAGTTTTTCAGCATGATTGTGGATCGTTGGCAAAGACCAAAGGTGGACATGATAGCGTCCCGCCCGAAAAACGGGACAGGTATTCCGCCAGGTCATGAGACCTTCAGGCGATAGCTGTGGATGTTCTGGTAACACCGTGGGTGTACCAGTCAGTGTATGGGTTCCCTCCTCTGTTTCTCATAACCAAGGTATTGAGAATTATAAGACATAGAGGAGTATGAACTATACTAGTGGCTCCGGATGGGCCAAGAGGGACTTGGTACCCGGAGCTTCAAGAGATGCTCACAGAGGACTAAGGGCCTGGGGAGCTAAGAAGGGACTTGCTTCAGCAAGTACCATGTCTTTTCCAAGAATTACCGCGGCTGCGTTTGACGGCATGGCGGTTGAATACCGGATTCTGAAGGGAAAAAGGCATTCCATAAGAGGTCATACCTACCTTGGTCAAAGCCAGGAAGGAGGTGACCGCACAACGTCATCACCACATGTGGTGAAAATATGTTGCGTGGGTAAGGCCAGGAAGGCTCCACGAAGGAAATTCAACTAGGTCGATTCTGCACTTCCTGAAAACAGGAGTGTTTTGAGCCTCAAATTGGGGTTCATTAAGATTTAAATTTCGGCCCTGTAGATTTTCTTCCAGAAAAAATTGACTTCAGTTCCTGAAGTCCAGATTGTAAAGGGTGTATTCCATATACAGTTCTTTTGTGCCTCTAGGGGCACCGTGAGATCTCAACATAGTGTTGGGATTCCTTAAAATCATATTGGTTTGAACCGCTCAAATCTGTGGATTTGAAATATCTCACATGGAAAGTGACCATGCTGTTGACCAATATCTCACATGGAAAGTGACCATGTTGTTAGTCCTGGCCTCGGCCAGGCGATTGTCAAAAAGAATGGGCGGTTTTGTTTTACAAAAGCCCATATTAGAATTTTCCATTTGAACAGGGCAGAACTGGGACTCGTCTCCAGTTTCTTCCTAAAGGGGTGTCAGCGTTGTCACCTGAAACAACCTATTGTGGTGCCTGCGGCTACTGGGGACTTGGAGGACTCCAAGTTACTAGACGTTGTCAGGGCCCTAAAAAAATATATATATATATATATATATATATATATATATATATATATATATATATATATTTAGGACGGCTGGAGTCAGAAAGTCTGACTTGCTGTTTATATTGTATACACCCAACAAGCTGGGTGCTCCTGCTTCTAAGCAGTCTATTGCACGCTAGATTTGTAGTACAATTCAGCTTGCACATTCTGTGGCAGGCCTGCCACAGCCGAAATATGTAGATGCCTATTCCACAAGGAAGGTGGCCTCATCCTGGGCGGCTGCCCGAGGAGTCTCGGCATTATAACTTTGCCGAGAAGCTACGTGGTCAGGGGAGAACACGTTTGTAAAATTTTACAAATTTGATACTCTGGCTAAAGAGGACCTGGAGTTCTCTCATTCGGTGCTGCAGAGTCATCCGCACTCTCCCGCCCGTTTGGGAGCTTTGGTATAATCCCCATGGTCCTGACGGAGTCCCCAGCATCCACTAGGACGTTAGAGAAAATAAGAATTTACTTACCGATAATTCTATTTCTCGTAGTCCGTAGTGGATGCTGGGCGCCCATCCCAAGTGCGGATTGTCTGCAATGCTTGTACATAGTTATTGTTACAAAAATCGGGTTATTACTATTGTTGTGAGCCATTTTTTCAGAGGCTACTTCGTTTTGTTATCATACTGTTAACTGGGTTCAGATCACAAGTTGTACGGTGTGATTGGTGTGGCTGGTATGAGTCTTACCCGGGATTCAAGATCCTTCCTTATTGTGTACGCTCGTCCGGGCACAGTACCTAACTGAGGCTTGGAGGAGGGTCATAGGGGGAGGAGCCAGTACACACCATGTGACCTAAAAAGCTTTTTAGATGTGCCCTGTCTCCTGCGGAGCCCGCTATTCCTCCATGGTCCTGACGGAGTCCCCAGCATCCACTACGGACTACGAGAAATAGAATTATCGGTAAGTAAATTCTTATTATCTAAAGTCGTTGAACCCTTATTTGAGGGAATTCATATTCAAGATGGAGTCTCTGAGAGCGGTGATCTCAGGTCTGGAGAAGGGGGAATTTGTAGTATCCCTGGATATCAAGGATGCGTACCTTCACATTCCGATCTGGCTGCCTCACCAGGCTTATCTCAGATTTGCGCTGCTGGACTGTCGCTATCAATTCCAGGCACTGCCGTTTGGCCTCTCCATGGCACCGAGGGTGTTCACCAAGGTCATGGTGGAGATGATGCTACTCCTCCGCAAGCAGGGTGTGAACATAATTCCTCATCTGGACGATCTGCTGATAAAAGCGTCCAAGGAGAAGCTGTTACAGAGCATTGCTCTCTCAACCCAACTACTCCAGGACCATGGATGTATCCTGAATCTTCTAAAGTTACATTTGGAGCCGACAAGGAGACTGTCCTTCCTGGGGATGATCCTCGACACGGAAGTACAGAGGGTGTTTCTGTCGGAGGAGAAAGCGTTGATGATGCATGCAATGGTCCGGGATGTCCTGAAGCCTGCTCGGGATATTAGTTCATCAGTGCATTCACCTTCTGGGAAAGATGGTTGCTTCCTACGAGGCTCTACAGTACGGAAGATTTCATGCACGGTCTTTCCAACTGGATCTTCTGGACAAATGGTCGGGATCTCATCTTCACATGCACCAGAGGATACGTCTGTCACCGAAAGCCAGAATATCGCTCTTCTGGTGGCTGCAAATTTCTCCCCTACTAGAGGGCCGCAGGTTCGGGTTTCAGAATTGGATCCTCCTAACCACGGATGCAAGTCTCAAAGGTTGGGGAGCAGTCACCCAATGGGAAAACTTCCAAGGAAGGTGGTCAAGTCTGGAATCCATCCTTCTGATTAAACATTCTGGAACTAAGGGCCATGTACGACGGTCTTCTGCAAGCGGCACATCTTTTAAAAGATCAGGACATTCAGGTTCAGTCGGACAATGTCACGACAGTGGCCTACATAAACCAACAAGGCGGAACAAAGAGCAAAGCTGCAATGTCAGAAGTAACAAGAATCATCCTCTGGGCGGAAAAGCACGAGGTGGCGCTGTCAGCAATCTTCATTCTGGGAGTGGACAACTGGGAAGCGGACTTCCTCAGCAGCCACGTTCTCCATCCAGGAGAGTGGGGCCTCCACCCGGAGGTGTTCGCGGAGGTTACAAGTCTTTGGGGCTCGTGAAGTGGGTTCTTGCTGGGCGGCTGCCCGTGGTGTCTCGGCTTTACAACTTTGCCGAGCAGCAACTTGGTCAGGGTCGAACATGTTTGCTAAGTTCTACAAGTTCGATACCTTGGCCTCTGAGGACCTAAAGTTTGGTCAATCGGTTCTGCAGGAACCTCCGCGCTCTCCCTCCCGTACTGGGAGCTTTGGTACATCCCTATGGTACTAATGTGGACCCCAGCATCCTCTAGGACGTCAGAGAAATTAGGATTTTAATTACCTACCGGTAAATCCTTTTTCTCGTAGTCCGTAGAAGATGTTGGGCGCCCGCCCAGCGCTTCGTTTTCCTGCATTTGTTACTTGGTTAAGTACTGCGTTGTTACTTGGTTAAGTACTGTTGTTCAGCTGTTGCTGAATTGTTTCAAGCTGGTTAGCTTGGTTTTCTATTATGTGTGAGCTGGTGTAAATCTCACCACTATCTGTGTATTTCCTTCTCTCGAAGTATGTCCGTCTCCTCGGGCACAGTTTATAGACTGGGTATGGTAGGAGGGACATAGAGGGAGGAGCCAGCCCACACTGTTAAACTCTTAAAGTGCCCATAGCTCCCAAGGAACCCGTCTATACCCCATGGTACTAATGTGGACCCCAGTATCCTCTACGGACTACGAGAAAAGGATTTACCGGTAGGTAATTAAGATCCTATTTTTGTGATCAATGAGTACAATATAAAATATACATCACAATATTAGATGGCGCTACTGTCTTTGTAAAATTGGTTCCACTGATCAAATAACAGATGTCCACACGAGCGAAGCCGTGGAATAACGCTAGTATTTGATAAGTGGGCCCATAGTGAGATACATTGTTTAATGGATCGTCGGCATAAAGCTTACAAAACCGTTCATGTTATCAGCACTGCAATAGTAAACTGATATGTGAAGGCTTATGAAGTGCACGAATGTGACTGTAATCGTGTACAAAGTTCACTGTGAGTATCTTCGCTGCCAGTCACAGGCATATAGTGCTCCTTCCTTCCAGGAACATCTCTGGCATGACTCGTTCCTCATTCCCAAATGTCATTATTAAATCCATGTTTGAGCTCTGTAGGCATGTTCTGCATTGATTCAGATTTATTCTTCCATTACGTGCACATTGCCACCGACGGCGCTGAGACTGTGCAGGGCAAGCACTAATTATAGGCAGGTGCCTGCGACAATAACTCTCCTTTGCTGTACTTCTTGTTTAGTCTTGCTTTGTAAATACCTCTAATATCTATTATAAAACACATGCCTCCTCTGCTGCACAGTCATTGAGCTGCGATTGAAACATTGGGTATGTACAAAGTAATTGACCTCTCTCTGACTTCATAACTAATGCGGTGGAAGATAGGAAATGGTCCTTCATTAATGCCTGTGCTGCCATGTTACAGATTGAGGTGCTGGAATGGCGCTAATATGGGCTAATTTTATCTACAGGGTGATTCAAAGTCGCAGTACACCCTTTTGTTTCAAAAACGGCAGAAAATGGGATAACTGACTGAGATTCAAGATGGCCTATTTTCAAGGTGGCGTCCATGTTCGGTACATAACCTAAAAGATAGCCCACCTCACCCATACCTTACTGGAGTATTCAGTTTTCCCATTTTCTGCACAGTTTTTGAAACAAAAGGGTGTACTGCGACTTTTGAGTCGCCCTGTTTGATCATAATGAGTATGGACACACGCAGAATATAGGAAGCATGGGGGGCTTATGATAAAACCCCCTTTAGTGGGTTCTGCCATTTGGGTTTGTATTAGTCTGTTTATAGTGGAAGATCTCCAATTTAATTACAGCAATAATTTCCAAACTTGTTTCTCAAGGCATCCTAACAGTCCAGGTTTTAAGGATATCTATGTTTGAGCACCGTTAGTTAAATTCAATTGCTGAGGTACTAATGAAGCCACCTGTTTCAAGCATGGATATCCTTAAAACCTGGATTGTTAAGGTTCTTTGAGGCCCACGTTTGGGAACTACTAAATTACACGCATGCCATTTTAGCCATTAATGCTTTAAACAGCTTGCTACTATAGATCTCTTTAGTTTTAGTGGCAACATAATACACAGTGATGTAACATAGAAATCCCTCAGCAGCTTATATTTTAAGTCACTACTGTAGGCACAGAGGGACAAATTAAGCCAGTTGTTGAACATAACAGTTGCTGCTTTGTATATGACTATTGTGATTTTCCTCAGAACTCCTTACAGTTTTGTTTGCACAGTAATGAATTTCTGTCCTTCTTCCCCCACCTTCCCACCCAAACACTACATTCACCTCCACGCTTCTCCTCCAGCTACTCATTTCCAACAATCCCCCTATGTAAGGGTGTGTACACACGGTGAGATATTTTCTTTCAATTTTGACTATATAGTCAAAATCGCAAGAAAAGTTAGTGCAGATCGCAAGGTGAAAGTCACCTTGCGATCCCGATGCGCGGTCCCGCCAGGTCGGCATCGCAAGAAAAGATAGACTGTGCAGGCAAGTCAATCCTTGCTAGATCGGTGTACTGTCTAGTTCATCTCACATGTCAATGACATCTCACATAAGCTAAAATCTCACATAAGCCAAAATCGTAAGCACACATAGTCCATATCTCAAGAAAAATTAGTCAAAATCTGTGCTATCTGGGCTTCGGGGAGTTCAAGGGAAATCGCAAGTGAAAATCGGGCATAGCAAGGATCTCACCGTGTGGGTACACACTGGAAGATATATCTGCAGATCAATTGATCTGCAGATACATCTATGGACGGATCGGGCAGTGTGTTGAGCATACACACTGCCCGATCCGTCGGGGACTGATGTCATGAACTGGGCGGGCGGGTACACACGCCCGCCCAATCTAGCTGTCAATCACCGCCGGCCGCCGCAGCATGTGTATGGGCGGTCGGCCGACCGCCGTGTACACACACAGCGACGCGCCAATATATCGGTAGATATATTGGCTGTGCTGCGGGGCCGACGCGATACGTCTGTGAACTACGGAGTTCACCGACGTATCGGCCGTACACACTGGCTGACGGACTCGCGATATATCGGCCGTTCACGAGAACGGCCGATATATCGGCCAGTGTGTACGGGCCTTAAGGCCTAGATTTATCAAGTCTTGGATAGTGATAAATTGCACAGTGACAAAGTACCAGTCAGTCGTCTCCTAACTGTCATTTTTCAAACATAGCCTGTAACATGGCAGTTAGAAGCTGATTGTGCAGTGATAAATTACAAACCAATTTATCACTCTCCTAGGCTTGATAAATCTGGGCCTTAATTATTACCCACCACCACTTTAAAGCTCTCCCCCACCACCTTTCTGTAATCTCCCAATAACTCAGGTGTTCATTTTGTTTTTTTCTGGGTCACAGATATTTACCCATTTATTTTAATTACTAACCAACTGATTAAATGATGTCTATTAATTACGAGTTGCTTTACAGAACATACACTGTATCGTTTCAGATCTGTCCCTGGCCCCATTGGAGCTTAGTCTATTTTCCCTACCACATACAGATTTGTCCTAATACATCACTACTGAAGTCGTGCCACACAGCCGCTCTCGGTACGCCAGGTCCCGTCAGTCTCTGCTAGCGATGGGCGTCTTTTTTTGCCCAAAAATGCATCTAGAACGTAGCAGTAGATTAATTTGATATGGAACACTTGTGTATCTGCGTGCGACTGAGTCTCTGAATCTGCATACAGCTTGCTATGATGGAGCGGCTGTGGCTTTTTTCTATGTTTTTGCCGACAATATACAAGTGTCACATACCAATCTAATCTGCACAGTCTCCTGATGTGACCTAGATGCATCACATCGCGACTAAGACGCATTTGCGGCAAACAAGACACCTGATTTTAGCGGAGTTGCACAAGACTTGGTGGCTCACTTCCGACAGGGCATCTCCCGCTGTGTGATCTATTGAGGCTAGATGAGCACTAATCTGTGCACACACTGGGGCCCGTTGAATCAGAAGTTCTTTAACTTGCCAGTATGTCTTTTTTAAAGTGAGTGTGAAAATCCATGGAAATATGAGGAGAACCTATGCATTCCATACAGAGTCCTGGTTGGAATGAACCAGCGCTGTGAGATAACAATGCTAACCACTTTACCACCATGTCATGATTTTGTTTAAACATGCCCAGTGTTGTGATGACATCACTGGAGTGCACTGCCCACCGTCACAGCATAACATGCAAGGTCATTTGGAAATGGCAGCCCTGCATTTGTATGTGGAGAATATGAAGACAAGTACCCAGTTTAGTGCATGGGCATGGTGTCACTAGTGGAGAATAGTGAATGTGCGGACAACGTGGAACAGGTAGCACAGGAATGCTGCCCCATTCAACGTGGCTTATTTATCATAGAAGTGTGGATATTGTACCACTGGGGTATGAGTGGCCAGGATCCCGGCCGGTGGCATACTGAAGACCAACCGTAACACTGTACAGGCTGGGACATCTGCACGTCATTGTGAGATAAATTCAACAATTCTATCCTGAGAAAAGCATTCATGGACTTCATCTGTACAAACATTGTGCATATTTGTGAACTAGCCTTGATTGGTGTAAAGAGGTAGGGGGCTGTTTTACTCTCCCGTCATGTCTTTGTAACTGTATAAAATTGGGCTCTGAAAGTTCAGCGTATGTGTGTATCTTCTTGACCAGTGGTTCTCAAACTGTGTGCCGTGGTACCCTGGGGGTACCTTTGGACACTTGCAGCTGTGCCCTGGGTTGGTGGTCCTGGACCAGTCCTTATTATGTATGGTCAAAACCAGTGCTGGTGGCTGCCAATCAGAAAATGAGCAAATCTTGTCCCTCACCACATAATTGAACCTAAGAATGACGTGAACTCAATTTACTTACTGAGAAATTCAGAAAGAAATATTAAAGTAAGAAAAATTTTGGCCTAGGGGGTGCCGTGAAAAAATAATCCGATACTCTAGGGCGTCGTGATTCAAAAAAGTTTGGGAACCTCTGTTCTTGACTATCAAGCAGGGGTTCCCAATCACAGTTCTTAAGGCACACTGGCAGTCCAGGTTTTAAAGCTAGCCATACTTGATCACAGGTGACTTAGTACCTTGGTTATTTTGATTTAACCATCTGTGCTCAAGCATAGATATCACTAAACCTAGACTGTTAGGGGAGAATTCAGTTAGCTGCGGTAATTTACTGCAGGCTGCAGTTAACAAGGATTTCTTGTGTCTGAGCCGACCCCAGAAAAAAAATCCCCAATAAATAGCCTGTTATCGGGTGCCACACACCGGTTAACTCATAGGTCTGTGAACTTATTCTGGATGTGTTAACGCCTGATAACAGGGTGATTTATCAGCTGAGAGAAAAGGGCTCTAAGTAAATAGCCCCGGGCGTTAATGCCCAAGGCTTCCCATTTTTTAAAATTCTCGGTTACCGGGTCGAATTAAAACCCCCACCCACCCACCTTCTCGTGCCTTGAGGACTGAGGTTGGGAAACACTGATCTAGAGGATTGCATTAGATCTGAACGTCAAAGAACATCTGTTTACTGTGATATTTCTATTACCTTCAGCTATGAATATTTTGTTTGGCGCTAGTAATTATCTTCTTGCTTCTGCTTGTATCCTGCAATCATCCAATATGTACTGAAATGCTTTTCCATTCTCCGGCCGCCCTGAGTTGAGCGCATTGTGTCTCAGCTCACCCTCTGCCTCCTACCAAGTGCAACACTGGTCCATAGTATGCGTCTAGTGGGAAATTATCCATCTCCAACCAGGAGCTGTTGCAGCAGTGTTACCTCACGTACTCGGAACATAACAGGCTCCAAGTGCTGGTGTCTGAGCCTGGTGGTAGCGCGTTACCATTCTACAGCACAGTGGGAAATGTCCAAAACACTGAGGGTGCGTGGAAGTCCCTGTAACCCAGGAGTGGCATAGTCAGACTGATTGACCAGCCCCATTCTGTACTCTCTGGCGGAGGAAACCGTCAGGTCACACATGTGCACATTACCTAACCTGTATGCAAACGTCATGCATGCTCGTTTATTAAATGGTCCTTCTCCTGAACGTAATGAACAGTACGTGATATGTGGCTGTGTCCAGTCCTTGGCAATGCTGTTCGGAGTCCTCTAGTCTGAAATCTTTCATACCACTCCCTTTGCTCACTACAGTCGGCCTTGATTATAAAGCAGCCATGACTACTGTAATGTGCATTTGCTGTGCTGTTCACATGTGTTAAATCTTCAGGTGCTTGTAGGCAGATGCGTCCAGAATGCAAGAAACATGGAGCTTTTTCATCTTCCTTTTAGTTGCCCATTCATATCAGTGGAGCTTCCAGTGTGTGTGCGCTATGTGAATTGACCTCGTTGCAATTAATGGGCTCTTTTAAGTGATTGGGAGAACATTAAAAATAAAATCAGGCTTCCACCAATCACCCATTTCTCTGATGTCCTAGTGGATGCTGGGAACTCCATAAGGACAATGGGGAATAGCGGGCTCCGCAGGAGACTGTGCACTCTAAAAGAAAGATTAGGTACTATCTGGTGTGCACTGGCTCCTCCCTCTGCCCCTCCTCCAGACCTCAGTTAGAATCTGTGCCCGGCCCGAGCTTGTTGCACACTAGGGGCTCTCCTGAGCTCCTAGTAAAGAAAGTATTTTAGGTTTTTTATTTTCAGTGAGATCTGCTGGCAACAGACTCACTGCTACGAGGGACTAAGGGGAGAAGAAGCGAACCTACCTGATTGCAGCTAGCTTGGGCTTCTTAGGCTACTGGACACCATTAGCTCCAGAGGGATCGAACACAGGCTCAGCCTCGGTCATCTGGTCCCGGAGCCGCGCCGCCGTCCCCCTTACAGAGCCAGAAGCAAGAAGAACGTCCTGGAAATCGGCGGCTGAAGACTTCGGTCTTCATTAAGGTAGCGTACAGCACTGCAGCTGTGCGCCATTGGTCTCTATGCACACCACATATTCCGGTCACTAATGGGTGCAGGGCGCTGGGGCGCCCTGGGCTGCAATTAGAGTACCTTAACTTTGGCAAACAACACATAATATAGCCTAATAAGCTATATATGTGTAAAAATCCCCTGCCATAATACAATTATAAGAGCGGGAGAAGTCTGCCGAAAAAGGGACGGGGCTATTTCCCTCAGCACACTGGCGCCATTTTCTCTTCACAGTGCAGCTGGAAGACAGCTCCCCAGGCTCTCCCCTGCAGTTTCCAGGCTCAAAGGGTTAAAAAGAGAGGGGGGGCACTAAATTTAGGCGCAAACTGTATATAAAAAGCAGCTATAGGGAAAAATCACTTTCTATTAGTGTAAATCCCTGATTAAATAGCGCTGTGGTGTGTGCTGGCATACTCTCTCTCTGTCTCCCCAAAGGACTTTGTGGGGTCCTGTCCTCAGTCAGAGCATTCCCTGTGTGTGTGCGGTGTGTCGGTACGGCTGTGTCGACTTGTTTGATGAGGAGGCTTATGTGGAGGCGGAGCAGGTGCCGATAAATGTGATGTCACCCCCTGCTGGGCCGACACCAGAGTGGGTGGATATGTGGAAGGTATTAACCGACAGTGTCAACTCCTTACATAAAAGGCTGGATGACGTAACAGCCATGGGACAGCCGGCTTCTCAGCCCGCGCCTGCCCAGGCGTCTCAAAGGCCATCAGGGGCTCAAAAACGGCCGCTACCTCAGATGGCAGACACCGATGTCGACACGGAGTCTGACTGACTCCAGTGTCGACGAGGTTGAGACATATACACAATCCACTAGGGGCATCCGTTGCATAATTTCGGCAATGAAAAATGTGTTACACATTTCTGACATTAACCCAAGTACCACTAAAAAGGGGTTTTATGTTTGGGGAGAAAAAGCAGCCAGTGTTTTGTTCCCCCATCAGATGAATTGAATGAAGTGTGTGAAGAAGCGTGGGTTTCCCCTGATAAGAAACTGGTAATTTCTAAAAAGTTACTGATGCGTACCCTTTCCCGCCAGAGGATAGGTCACGTTGGGAGATATCCCCTAGGGTGGATAAGGCGCTCACACGTTTGTCAAAAAAGGTGGCACTGCCGTCTCAGGATACGGCCACCTTGAAGGAGCCTGCTGATAGAAAGCAGAAGGAAATCCTGAAGTCTGTATATACACACTCAGGTACTATACTGAGACCTGCAATTGCCTCTGCATGGAGGTGTAGTGCTGCTGCAGCGTGGTCTGATACCCTGTCAGATAATAGTGTTACCCTCGACAGGGATACTATTTTGCTAACCATAGAGCATATTAAAGACGTCGTCTTATATATGAGGGATGCACAGAGGGATATTTGCCGGCTGGCATCCAGAATTAATGCAATGTCCATTTCTGCCAGGAGGGTATTATGGACCCGGCAGTGGACAGGTGATGCTGATTCTAAAAGGCACATGGAGATTCTACCTTTATAAGGGTGAGGAATTGTTTGGGGATGGTCTCTCGGACCTCGTATCCACATCAACAGCTGGGAAGTCAAAATTTTTACCTCAGGTTCCCTCACAGTCTAAGAAAGCACCGTATTATCAGGTACAGTCCTTTCGGCCTCAGAAAAGCAAGCGGGTCAAAGGCGCTTCCTTTCTGCCAGAGGCATGGGAAGAAGGAAAAAGGCTGCACCAGACAGCCAGTTCCCAGGATCAAAAATCTTCCCCTGCTTCCTCTAAGTCCACCGCATGACGCTGTGGCTCCACAGGCTGAGCCAGGTGCGGTGGGGGCACGTCTCCGGAACTTCAGCGACCAGTGGGCTCGCTCACAGATGGATCCCTGGGTTCTGCAAGTAGTATCACAGGGATACAAGCTGGAGTTCGAGGCGACTCCCCCTCGCCGTTACCTCAAATCAGCCTTGCCTGCTGCCCTCAGAGAAAGGGAGGTAGTACTGGCGGCAGTTCACAAGCTGTATCTTCAGCAGGTGATAATCAAGGTACCCCTCCTTCAACAGGGACGGGGTTACTATTCCACAATGTTGTGGTACCGAAACCAGACTGTTCGGTGATACCCATTCTAAATTTAAAATCCTTGAACATTTATATAAAAAAGTTCAAGTTTAAAGTACCTCAAGGGTGTGGTACAGGACTGTCATTACCAATTCCAGACGTTGCCGTCTGGTCTGTCCACGGCACCGTGGGTATTTACCAAGTTAATGGCCGAAATGATGATGCTCCTCCGAAAGAAGGGAGTCATGATTATTCCGTACTTGGACGATCTCCTTATAAAGGCGAGGTCCAAAGAGCAGTTGCTAGTCGGCGTGGCACTATCTCAGGAAGTGCTGCATCAGCACGGCTGGATTCTGAATATCCCAAAGTCGCAGCTGATTCCTGCAACGCGTCTGCTGTTCTTGGGCATGATTCTGGACACAGAACAGAAGAAGATATTGCTCCCGGAGGAGAAGGCCCAGGAATTATCATCTCTGGTCAGGGTCCTCCTGAAACCAAAGCAGGTGTTGGTGCATCACTGCAAGCGAGTCCTGGGAAAGATGGTAGCTTCTTACGAAGCAAGTCCCTTTGGCAGATTCCATGCATGGATCTTCCAGTGGGATCTGTTGGACAAGTGGTCCGGATCGCATCTCCAGATGCATCGGTTAATCACCCTGTCCCCGAGGGCCAGGGTGTCTCTGCTGTGGTGGCTGCAGAGTGCTCATCTGCTCGAAGGCCACAGATTCGGCATACAGGACTGGGTCCTGGTGACCACGGATGCAAGCCTCCGAGGTTGGGGGGCAGTCACCCAGGGAAGAAACTTCCAAGGACAATGGTCAAGTCAGGAAACTTCCCTACACATAAATATTCTGGAACTAAGGGACATTTACAACGCCCTGAGTCAAGCAGAACCCCTGCTTCAAAACCAACCGGTTCTGATTCAACAACAACAAAATCCCGGCGCCTTTATTGCCCAGAAAAAATCTAGCAGCCTTCCCAGGGGTAACTGGTTTAAAAACCCCTTATACCAGAAAAAAATAGAAAAAGACAATAGGAAAGCGCAAATTTAATCTGTTTGTAGATTTAAATGATTTTTATTTAAAACAAACATTCATACCGGCCAGTATGCATAAATAAATTACATATATTTAAGAATATCTATAAAGATAATACCCTAAAAGAACATAATGTAGCTCCACATCAAATCTCTGTTAAGTGTACTTTAGGTGATCCTTTGTATTACCTCCACTGGTAATACACTTGCTGTCTAGTAGACATATACCATATAGCCAATTAGAGATGCACTTCTGAGACTCCTTCCTATATATTTGGTAATAGCCTGTAATTTATATACTGCGGTTAATGGCTTGTTATTAGGCACTTTAAATGTCACATGCAATGATTACATGTATTCCTGCATGGCCATGCAATATGTTTGTGGATAGTTTAGAGCTCCTATGCACCAATCCAAATCACAGCGTAATGGTACTCAGTGGGCAAACCTGTCACGACTCCCAGCAAGGTCAGATGTTTGTCCTCCCGGCTATAACTCTCACTTTCAGCCTTGTCTGGAGTACATAAAACAGCTCCCTTCGGGTGAAGGGAGCTGTTTTTGGATTGGTGCATAGGAGCTCTGAACTATCCACAAACATATTGCATGGCCATGCAGGAATACATGTAATCATTGCATGTGACATTTAAAGTGCCTAATAACAAGCCATTAACCGCAGTATATAAATTACAGGCTATTACCAAATATATAGTAAGGAGTCTCAGAAGTGCATCTCTAATTGGCTATATGGTATATGTCTACTAGACAGCAAGTGTATTACCAGTGGAGGTAATACAAAGGATCACCTAAAGTACACTTAACAGAGATTTGATGTGGAGCTACATTATGTTCTTTTAGGGTATTATCTTTATAGATATTCTTAAATATATGTAATTTATTTATGCATACTGGCCGGTATGAATGTTTGTTTTAAATAAAAATCATTTAAATCTACAAACAGATTAAATTTGCGCTTTCCTATTGTCTTTTTCTATCGGTTCTGATTCAGTCAGACAACATCACAGCGGTCGCCCATGTAAACCGCCAGGGCGGCACAAGAAGCAGGGTGGCAATGGCAGAAGCCACAAGGATTCTTTGATGGCGGAGAATCACGTGATAGCACTGTCAGCAGTGTTCATTCCGGGAGTGGACAACTGGGAAGCAGACTTCCTCAGCAGGCACGACCTCCACCCGGGAGAGTGGGGACTTCATCCAGAGGTCTTCCAGCTGATTGTGAACCGTTGGGAACGGCCACAGGTGGACATGATGGCGTCCCGCTTCAACAAAAAGCTAAAAAGATATTACGCCAGGTCAAGGGACCCTCAGGCGATAGCTGTGGGCGCTCTAGTGACACCGTGGGTGTACCAGTCGGTTTATGTGTTCCCTCCTCTTCCTCTCATACCCAAGGTACTGAGAATAATAAGAAGGAGAGGAGTAAGAACTATACTCATTGTTCCGGATTGGCCAAGAAGAGCTTGGAACCCAGAACTTCAAGAAATGATCTCAGAGGACCCTTGGCCTCTGCCGCTCAGACAGGACCTGCTACTTCAGGGGCCCTGTCTGTTCCAAGACTTACCGCGGCTGCGTTTGACGGCATGGCGGTTGAACACCGGATCCTAAAGGAAAAGGGCATTCCGGAGGAAGTCATTCCTACGCTGATTAAAGCTAGGAAGGATGTGACCGCAAAACATTATCACCGCATATGGCGGAAATATGTTGCTTGGTGTGAGGCCAGGAAGGCCCCAACGGAGGAATTTCAGCTGGGTCGATTTCTGCACTTCCTACAGTCAGGGGTGACTATGGGCCTCAACTTGGGTTCCATTAAGGTCCAGATTTTGGCTCTGTCGATTTTCTTCCAAAACGAACTGGCTTCACTGCCTGAAGTTCAGACTTTTGTTAAGGGAGTGCTGCATATTCAGCCCCCTTTTGTGCCCCCAGTGGCACCTTGGGATCTCAACGTTGTGTTGGATTTCCTAAAATCACATTGGTTTGAGCCACTTCAGACCGTGGAATTAAAATATCTCACGTGGAAAGTGGTCATGCTTTTGGCCTTGGCTTCGGCCAGGCGTGTATCAGAATTGGCGGCTTTGTCATGTAAAAGCCCTTATCTGATTTTTCATATGGATAGAGCGGAATTGAGGACTCGTTCCCAATTTCTTCCTAAGGTGGTATCAGCGTTTCATTTGAACCAACCTATTGTGGTGCCTGCGGCTACTCGGGACTTGGAGGATTCCAAGTTGCTGGACGTAGTCAGGGCCCTGAAAATCTATGTTTCCAGGATGGCTAGAGTCAGGAAAACTGACTCGCTATTTATCCTGTATGCACCCAACAAGCTGGGTGCTCCTGCTTCAAAGCAGACTATTGCTCGCTGGATCTATAGCACGATTCAACTTGCACTTTCTGCGGCTGGACTGCCGCATCCTAAATCAGTAAAAGCCCATTCCACGAGGAAGGTGGGCTCTTCTTGGGCGGCTGCCCGAGGGGTCTCGGCTTTACAGCTTTGCCGAGCTGCTACTTGGTCGGGTTCAAACACATTTGCAAAATTCTACAAGTTTGATACCCTGGCTGAGGAGGACCTTGAGTTTGCTCATTCGGTGCTGCAGAGTCATCCGCACTCTCACGCCCGTTTGGGAGCTTTGGTATAATCCCCATGGTCCTTACGGAGTTCCCAGCATCCACTAGGACGTCAGAGAAAATAAGAATTTACTCACCGGTAATTCTATTTCTCGTAGTCCGTAGTGGATGCTGGGCGCCCATCCCAAGTGCGGATTGTCTGCAATACTTGTATATAGTTATTGCCTAACTAAAGGGTTATTGTTATGAGCCATCTGTTCGTGAGGCTCAGTTGTTATTCATACTGTTAACTGGGTATAGTATCACGAGTTGTACGGTGTGATTGGTGTGGCTGGTATGAGTCTTACCCGGGATTCCAAATCCTTTCCTTATTGTGTCAGCTCTTCCGGGCACAGTTTCCCTAACTGAGGTCTGGAGGAGGGGCATAGAGGGAGGAGCCAGTGCACACCAGATAGTACCTAATCTTTCTTTTAGAGTGCCCATGTCTCCTGCGGAGCCCGCTATTCCCCATGGTCCTTACGGAGTGCCCAGCATCCACTACGGACTACGAGAAATAGAATTACCGGTGAATAAATTCTTATTTTCTCTCTCATTATCACTATTCCAATATCTGTCTCTGGTCTGGGTGGATTGTTGGGCATGTATTCAGTCTAAGGGGGGTATCCAATTAGCCGCGGTAATTTACTGAAGCTAATTGTCCCGCCGGGGGCTATCCAATTAGCGCCAATAAGCGGGCACTAGACGTGGTTTATCAGGGATTTTGTTTTAACCTTCCTCGGGCAGGCAAAACCAAATCTCCAGAAACAGCCCTGTTTTCATGTAAAAACTGACCCTATGTGTTTTCGGGAGGAAAGCAAATTTTTTTTTTTTTTTTTACGGACGATCCAAATTTGATAGCCTGTAAAAAAAAAAAAATGGGTGAAAAAAATTAGGTTTTTCACACTCAATGTTTCACCTCTAATTGGATACCCCCCTAATACTATTAGATCTAAATTAGCTGGAGCCTTAGCTCCCCCTCCTTTTAATTTTTTATTATTATGTGGCTCAGTTGTCACACTTTGGCTATTGGTTATTTCATGAGAAATATATGTATATTGCCCAGAAAGTAATGTCTAAATTTGACAGCATCTGGTTTTCGGTGGCAGCAATCTCATTGGGTCCAATTCAAATGTTACATGAACCCCCTGCTGGTCGTCTATAGTAATGGATATCTAACGTAGCTAGGCATTTGTTGCTCTGATCAGACACCCATTACCCACGGCACACATTTTTTCTTGGAGCCTCCGGAGGTGTGAGAAAAATGGTGTTTAAAGTCCTGAGTTTGGGCGCTCAAACGGCATCAATAGATGGGTTTAGCCGCTTTGCGCAGCTAAACCCGGAGCTGTCAGCCGTGAACAATGCTAATAGGCGTTTGATCAGAGCAACAATTGAATCGCTCTAATAGACGCCCATTACTGTAGACTGCCAGCAGTGGGCATGCGCAACAATTTAATCAGCCCCATTATGCTTAAATGCTTTGTGTATGTTATGCTTTTTCTGTGTGCTTTGTGTTTTATTTTTATAGTTTGTTTGTGATATTATATATATATATATATATATATATATATATATATATATATATATATATATATATATTTCTCTATCGTCCTAAGTGGATGCTGGGGTTCCTGAAAGGACCATGGGGGATAGCGGCTCCGCAGGAGACAGGGCACAAAAAAGTAAAGCTTTTACCAGATCAGGTGGTGTGCACTGGCTCCTCCCCCTATGACCCTCCTCCAGACTCCAGTTAGATTTTGTGCCCGAACGAGAAGGGTGCAATCTAGGTGGCTCTCCTAAAGAGCTGCTTAGAGAAAGTTTAGCTTAGGTTTTTTACTTTACAGTGAGTCCTGCTGGCAACAGGATCACTGCAACGAGGGACTTAGGGGAGAAGTAGTGAACTCACCTGCGTGCAGAGTGGATTTGCTGCTTGGCTACTGGACACTAGCTCCAGAGGGACGATCACAGGTACAGCCTGGATGGTCACCGGAGCCGCGCCGCCGGCCCCCTTGCAGACGCTGAAGAGAGAAGAGGTCCAAAATCGGCGGCTGAAGACTCCTGAGTCTTCATAAAGGTAGCGCACAGCACTGCAGCTGTGCGCCATTTTCCTCTCAGCACACTTCACACAACAGTCACTGAGGGTGCAGAGCGCTGGGGGGGGCGCTCTGAGAGGCAAATAAAAACCTTATTAGAGGCAAAAAATACCTCACATATAGCCCACAGAGGCTATATGGAGATATTTAACCCCTGCCTAACTTCAAAAATAGCGGGAGACGAGCCCGCCGTAAAAGGGGCGGGGCCTATCTCCTCAGCACACAGCGCCATTTTCTCTCACAGAAAAGCTGGAGAGAAGGCTCCCAGGCTCTCCCCTGCACTGCACTACAGAAACAGGGTTAAAACAGAGAGGGGGGGCACTGATTTTGGCGATATTGTATATATATAAAAGATGCTATAAGGGAGAAACACTTATATAAGGTTGTCCCTATATAATTATAGCGTTTTTGGTGTGTGCTGGCAGACTCTCCCTCTGTCTCCCCAAAGGGCTAGTGGGTCCTGTCCTCTGTCAGAGCATTCCCGGTGTGTGTGCTGTGTGTCGGTACGTGTGTGTCGACATGTATGAGGACGATGTTGGTGAGGAGGCGGAGAAATTGCCTGTAATGGTGATGTCACTCTCTAGGGAGTCGACACCGGAATGGATGGCTTATTTAGAGAATTACGTGAGAATGTCAACACGCTGCAAGGTCGGTTGACGACATGAGACGGCCGACAATCTATTAGGACCGGTCCAGGCGTCTCAGAAACACCGTCAGGGGTTTTAAAAACGCCCATTTACCTCAGTCGGTCGACACAGACACAGACACGGACACTGAATACAGTGTCGACGGTGAATAAACAAACGTATTTCTCATTAGGGCCACACGTTAAGGGCAATGAAGGAGGTGTTACGTGTTTCTGATACTACAAGTACCACAAGAAAGGGTATTATGTGGGAGTGAAAAAACTACCTGTAGTTTTTCCTGAATCAGATAAAATAAAATGAAGTGTGTGATGATGCGTAGGGTTACCCCGATAGCAAATATTGGCGTTATACCCTTTCCCGCCAGAAATTAGGGTACGTTGGGAAACACCCCTTAGGGTGATAAGGCGCTCACACGCTTATCAAGTGGCGTTACCGTCTCCAGATACGGCCGCCCTCAAGGAGCCAGCTGATAGGAAGCTGGAAAAATATCCTAAAAAGTATATACACACATACGGTGGTTATACTGCGACCAGCGATCGCCATCAGCCTGGAGATGCAGTGCTGGGTTGGCTTGGTCGGATTCCCTGACTGAAAATATTTTATTCATGTAGAGCATTTAATAGGATGCATTCTATATATATGTATGTGAGATGCACAGAGGGATATTTGCTCTCTGGCATCAAGATAAGTGCGTTGTCCATATCTCCCAGAAGATGTCAGGGACACGACAGTGGTCAGGTGATACAGATCCCATACGGCAGATGGAAGTATTGCTGTATAAAGGGAAGGAGTTATTTGGGGGTCGGTCCATCGGACCTGGGGACCACAGCAACAGCTGGGAAATCCAACCTTTTTTACCCCAAGTTACATCTCAGCTAAAAAAGACACCGTCTTTTCAGCCTCAATCTTTCCTTTCCCATGAGGGCATGCAGGCAAAAGGCCAGTCATATCTGCCCAGACATAGAGGTAAGGGAAGTAGACTGCAGCAGGCAGCCCTTTCCCAGGAAAAGAAGCCCTCCACCGCGTCTGCCAAGTCCTCAGCATGACGCTGGGACCGTGCAAGCGGACTCAAGGTGGGGGGGTAGTCTCAAGAGTCTCAGGGCGCAGTGGGATCACTCGCAAGTTGACCCCTAGATCGTACGAGTATTATCCCAGGGGTAAAGATTGGAGAGTCGAGACATCTTCTCCTCGCAGGTTCCTGAAGTCTGCTTTACCAACGGCTCCCTCCGACAGGGAGGCAGCATTGGAAACAATTCACAAGCTGTATATCCAGCAGGTGATAATCAAAGTACCCCTCCTACGACAAGGAAAAGGGTATTATTTTTCCACACTATATTGTGGTACTGAAGCCAGACGGCTTGGTGACACATAGTCTAAATCTAAAATGTTTTGAACACTTACATAAAAGGTTCAAATCGAGATAAAGTCACTCAGAGCAGTGATAGCGAACCGGAAAAAAGGGGACTATATGGTGTCCCTGGACATCAAGGATTACCTCCATGTCCAAATTTTGTCCTTCTCATCAAGGGTACCTCTGGTTCGTGGTACAGAACTGTCAATATCAGTTTCAGACGATGCCGTTTGAATTATCCACGGCACCCCGGGCCTTTTTACCAAGGTAATGGCCGAAAAGATGTTTCTTCAAAGAAAAAAGGCATCTAAATTATCCCTTACTTGCACGACCTAAAAAGGGCAAGTTCCAGAGAACAGTTGGAGGTCGGAAGAGCACTATCTAAAGTAGTTCTTCGACGGCACGACTGGATTCTAAATATTCCAAGAATCGCAGCTGTTTTCCGACGATACGTCTGCTGTTCCTAGGGATGATTCTGGACACGGTTCAGAAAAAGGTTTTTCTTCCCGAGGAAAAAGCCAAGGAGTTATCCGACCTGTCAGGAACCTCCTAAAACCAGGAAAGGTGTCTGTACACAAGAGTCCTGGGAAAAATGGTGGCTTTTTACGAAGCAATTCCATTCGGCAGATTCCATGCAAGAATTTTCCAAAGGGATCTGTTGGACAAATGGTCAGGGTCGCATCCTCAGATGCACCTGCGAATAACCCTGTCGCCAAGGACAAGGGTATATCTTCTGTGGTGGTTGCAAAAGGCTCATCTATTGGAGGGCCGCAGATTCGGCATACAGGATTTGATCCTGGTGACCACGGACGCCAGCCTGAGAGGTTGGGGAGCAGTCACACAAGGAAGAAACTTCCAGGGGGTATGGACGAACCTGGAAAAGTCTCTTCACATAAACATTCTGGTACTAAGAGCAATCTAAAATGCTCTAAGCCAGGCGGAACCACTCCTGCAAGGAAAACCGGTGTTGATTCAGTCGGACAACATCACGGCGGTCGCCCATGTAAACAGACAGGGCGGCACAAGAAGCAGGAGTGCAATGGCAGAAGCTGCCAACATTCTTCGCTGGGCGGAGAATCACGTAATAGCACTGTCAGCAGTGTTCTTCCCGGGCGTGGACAACTGGGAAGCAGACTTCCTCAGCAGACACGATATTCACCCGGGAGAGGGGGGTCTTCATCCAGAAGTCTTCCACATGCTAATAAACTGTTGGGAAAGACCAATGGTAGACATGATGGCGTCTCGCCTCAAGGACAAGTATTGCGCCAGGTCAAGAGATCCACAGGCAATAGCTGTGGACGCACTGGTAACACCTTGGGTGTACAAATCAGTATATGTGTTTCCTCCTCTGCCTCTCATACCAAAGGTATTGAAGATTATACGGTGAGGAGGAGTAAGAACAATACTAGTGGCTCCGGATTAGCCAAGAAGGACTTGGTACCCGGAACTTCAAGAGTTGGTCACGGACGACCCGTGCCCTCTACTTCTGAGAAGGGACCTGCTACAACAGGGTCCCTGTCTCTTTCAAGACTTACCGCGGCTGCGTTTGACGGCATGGCGGTTGAACGCCAGATCCTAAAAGGGAAAGGCATTCCAGAAGAAGTCATTCCTACCTTGATTAAGGCAAGGAAGGAAGTCACCGCGAAACATTATCACCGCATTTGGCGAAAATATGTCGCGTGGTGCGAGGATCGGAGTGTTCCGACGGAGGAATTTCAACTGGGTCGTTTCCTACATTTCCTACAATCAGGATTGTCTATGGGTCTCAAATTGAGATCTATTAAGGTTCAAATTTCGGCCCTGTCAATATTCTTCCAAAAAGAATTGGCCTCAGTTCCTGAGGTACAGACTTTTGTTAAAGGAGTACTGCATATACAGCCTCCTGTGGTGCCTCCGGTGGCACCGTGGGATCTAAATGTCGTTTTAGATTTCCTCAAATCCCATTGGTTTGAACCATTGAAAAAGGTGGATTTTAAATATCTCACATGGAAAGTGACTATGTTACTGGCCCTGGCTTCCGCCAGGAGAGTATCTGAATTGGCGGCTTTATCTTATAAAAGCCCTTATCTAATCTTCCATTCGGATAGGGCAGAACTGAGGACTCGTCCGCATTTTCTCCCTAAGGTGGTATCAGCGTTTCACCTGAACCAACCTATTGTGGTGCCTGCGGCCACTGGCGACTTGGAGGACTCCAAGTTGTTGGACGTTGTCAGAGCCTTAAAAATATACATTTCAAGCACGGCTGAAGTCAGAAAATCTGACTCGCTGTTGATACTATATGCACCCAACAAGTTGGGTGCCCCTGCTTCTAAGCAGACGATTGCTCGTTGGATTTGTAACACAATTCAACTTGCTCATTCTGTGGCAGGCCTGCCACAGCCTAAATCTGTTAAGGCCCATTCCACAAGGAAGGTGGGCTCATCTTGGGCGGCTGCCCGAGGGGTCTCGGCATTACAATTCTGCCGAGCAGCTACGTGGTCGGGGGAAAACACGTTTGTAAAATTCTACAAATTTGATACCCTGGCAAAAGAGGACTTGGAATTCTCTCATTCGGTGCTGCAGAGTCATCCGCACTCTCCCGCCCGTTTGGGAGCTTTGGTATAATCCCCATGGTCCTTTCAGGAACCCCAGCATCCACTTAGGACGATAGAGAAAATAAGAATTTACTTACCGATAATTCTATTTCTCGGAGTCCGTAGTGGATGCTGGGCGCCCATCCCAAGTGCGGATTATCTGCAATACTGTACATAGTTATTGTTAACAAATTCGGGTTATATTGTTAAGGAGCCATCTTTAAGAGGCTCTTTCTGTTATCATACTGTTAACTGGGTTTAGATCACAAGTTGTACGGTGTGATTGGTGTGGCTGGTATGAGTCTTACCCGGGATTCAAATTGCCTCCCTTATTGTGTACGCTCGTCCGGGCACAGTACCTAACTGGAGTCTGGAGGAGGGTCATAGGGGGAGGAGCCAGTGCACACCACCTGATCTGGTAAAAGCTTTACTTTTTTGTGCCCTGTCTCCTGCGGAGCCGCTATCCCCCATGGTCCTTTCAGGAACCCCAGCATCCACTACGGACTCCGAGAAATAGAATTATCGGTAAGTAAATTCTTATTATATATATATATTTCTCTATCGTCCTAAGTGGATGCTGGGGTTCCTGAAAGGACCATGGGGAATAGCGGCTCCGCAGGAGACAGGGCACAAAAGTAAAGCTTTTACAGGTCAGGTGGTGTGTACTGGCTCCTCCCCCCATGACCCTCCTCCAGACTCCAGTTAGATTTTTGTGCCCGGCCGAGAAGGGTGCAATTCTAGGTGGCTCTCATAAAGAGCTGCTTAGAGAGTTTAGCTTAGGTTTTTTATTTTACAGTGATTCCTGCTGGCAACAGGATCACTGCAACGAGGGACAGAGGGGAGAAGAAGTGAACTCACCTGCGTGCAGGATGGATTGGCTTCTTGGCTACTGGACATGAAGCTCCAGAGGGACGATCACAGGTACAGCCTGGATGGTCACCGGAGCCACGCCGCCGGCCCCCTCACAGATGCTGAAGCAAGAAGAGGTCCAGAATCGGCGGCTGAAGACTCCTGCAGTCTTCTTAAGGTAGCGCACAGCACTGCAGCTGTGCGCCATTTTCCTCTCAGCACACTTCACACGGCAGTCACTGAGGGTGCAGGGCGCTGGGGGGGGGCGCCCTGGGAGGCAAATGAAAACCTTTAAAAAGGCTAAAAATACCTCACATATAGCCCCAGAGGCTATATGGAGATATTTACCCCTGCCTAAATGTACTAAATAGCGGGAGACGAGCCCGCCGAAAAAGGGGCGGGGCCTATCTCCTCAGCACACGGCGCCATTTTCTGTCACAGCTCCGCTGGTCAGGAAGGCTCCCAGGTCTCTCCCCTGCACTGCACTACAGAAACAGGGTATAACAGAGAGGGGGGGCAAAATAAATGGCAATATATTAATATAAAAGCAGCTATAAGGGAGCACTTAATCATAAGGCTATCCCTGTCATATATAGCGCTTTTTGGTGTGTGCTGGCAGACTCTCCCTCTGTCTCCCCAAAGGGCTAGTGGGTCCTGTCTTCGTATAGAGCATTCCCTGTGTGTCTGCTGTGTGTCGGTACGTGTGTGTCGACATGTATGAGGACGTTATTGGTGTGGAGGCGGAGCAATTGCCAAATATGAGGATGTCACCTCCTAGGGGGTCGACACCAGAATGGATGCCTTTATTTGTGGAATTACGGGATAGCGTCAACTCGCTTAAGCAGTCGTTTGCCGACATGAGGCGGCCGGACACTCAATTAGTGCCTGTCCAGGCGCCTCAAACACCGTCAGGGGCTGTAAAACGCCCCTTGCCTCAGTCGGTCGACACAGACCCAGACACAGGCACTGATTCCGGTGGTGAAGGTGACGAATCAACCGTATTTTCCAGTAGGGCCACACGTTATATGATTTTGGCAATAAAGGAGATGTTACATTTAGATGATACTACAGGTACCACTAAACAGGGTATTATGTGGGGTGTAAAAAAACTACCAGTAGTTTTTACCGAATCAGAAGAATTAAATGACGTGTGTGATGAAGCGTGGGGTGCCCCGATAAAAAACTGCTAATTTCAAAGAAGTTATTGGCTTTATACCCTTTCCCGCCAGAGGTTAGGGAGCGCTGGGAAACACCTCCTAGGGTGGACAAAGCGCTAACACGCTTATCAAAACAAGTGGCGTTACCCTCTCCTGAGACGGCCGCACTTAAAGATCCATCAGATAGGAGGATGGAAAATATCCAAAAAGGTATATACACACATGCAGGTGTTATACTACGACCAGCTATTGCGACTGCCTGGATGTGCAGTGCTGGGGTAGTTTGGTCAGAGTCCCTGGTCGAAAATATTGATACCCTGGACAGGGACAATATTTTACTGTCGTTAGAACAAATAAAGGATGCATTTCTTTATATGCGTGATGCACAGAGAGATATCTGCACACTGGCATCACGGGTAAGTGCTATGTCCATTTCGGCCAGAAGAGCTTTATGGACACGACAGTGGACAGGCGATGCGTAGAGGAGTTATTTGGGGTCGGTCTATCGGATTTGGTGGCCACGGCTACGGCCGGGAAATCCACCTTTCTACCTAAAGTCACTCCCCAACAGAAAAAGGCACCGACCTTTCAACCGCAGCCCTTTCGTTCCTTTAAAAATAAGAGAGCAAAGGGCTATTCATATCTGCCACGAGGCAGAGGACGAGGGAAGAGACAGCAACGGGCAGCTCCTTCCCAGGAACAGAAGCCCTCCCCGGCTTCTACAAAAGCCTCAGCATGACGCTGGGGCTTCGCAAGCGGACTCGGGGGCGGTAGGCGGTCGTCTCAAGAATTACAGCGCGCAGTGGGCTCACTCGCAGGTAAATCCCTGGATCCTGCAGATAATATCTCAGGGGTACAGGTTGAAATTAGAGACAGAGCCACCTCGCCGTTTCCTGAAGTCTGCTTTACCAACGTCCCCCTCAGAAAGGGAGACGGTTTTGGAAGCCATTCACAAGCTGTATTCTCAGCAGGTGATAGTCAAGGTACCTCTTCTACAACAAGGGAAGGGGTATTATTCCACTCTATTTGTGGTACCGAAGCCGGATGGCTCGGTAAGGCCTATTCTAAATCTGAAGTCCTTGAACCTGTACATAAAGAAGTTCAAGTTCAAGATGGAGTCACTCAGAGCAGTGATAGCGAACCTGGAAGAAGGGGACTTTATGGTATCCTTGGACATCAAGGATGCGTATCTCCACGTTCCAATTACCCCTCACACCAGGGGTACCTCAGGTTCGTTGTACAAAACTGTCACTATCAGTTTCAGACGCTGCCGTTTGGTTTGTCCACGGCACCTCGGGTCTTTACAAAGGTAATGGCCGAGATAATATTTCTTCTTCGAAGAAAAGGCGTATTAATTATCCCATACTTGGACGATCTCCTAATAAGGGCAAGGTCCAGAGAACAGCTAGAGATGGGTTTAGCACTATCTCAAGAGGTGCTAAAGCAGCACGGATGGATTCTGAATATTCCAAAATCCCAATTAATGCCGACAACTCGTCTGCTGTTCCTGGGGATGATTCTGGACACAGTTCAGAAAAAGGTTTTTCTTCCCGAAGAAAAAGCCAAGGAGTTATCTGACCTGGTCAGGAACCTCCTAAAACCAGGAAAGGTGTCTGTACATCAATGCACAAGAGTCCTGGGAAAAAATGGTAGCTTCTTACGAAGCAATCCCTTTCGGCAGATTCCATGCAAAGGGATCTGTTGGACAAATGGTCAGGGTCGCATCTTCAGATGCACCTGCGGATAACCCTGTCGCCGAGGACAAGGGTATCCCTTCTGTGGTGGTTGCAGGAGGCTCATCTATTGGAGGGCCGCAGATTCGGCATGCAGGATTGGATCCTGGTGACCACGGATGCCAGCCTGAGAGGCTGTGGAGCAGTCACACAGGGAAGAAATTTCCAGGGAGTGTGGTCGAGCCTGAAAAAAGTCTCTTCACATAAGCATTCTGGAACTAAGAGCAATCTACAATGCTCTAAGCCAGGCGGAACCTCTGCTTCAAGGAAGACCGGTGTTGATCCAGTCGGACAACATCACGGCAGTCGCCCATGTAAACAGACAGGGCGGCACAAGAAGCAGGAGGGCAATGGCAGAAGCTGCCAGGATCCTTCGCTGGGCGGAGAATCACGTGATAGCACTGTCAGCAGTATTCATCCCGGGCGTGGACAACTGGGAAGCAGACTTCCTCAGCAGACACGACCTTCACCCGGGAGAGTGGGGACTTCATCCAGAAGTTTTCCACATGCTATTAAACCGTTGGGTAAAACCAATGGTGGACATGATGGCGTCTCGCCTCAACAAAACACTGGACAGGTATTGCGCCAGGTCAAGAGATCCGCAGGCAATAGCTGTGGACGCGCTGGTAACACCTTGGGTGTACCAGTCGGTATATGTGTTTCCTCCTCTGCCTCTCATACCAAAGGTATTGAGGATTATACGGCAAAGAGGAGTAAGACTAGTGGCTCCGGATTGGCCAAGAAGGACTTGGTACCCGGAACTTCAAGAGATGGTCACGGACGATCCGTGGCCTCTACTTCTGAGAAGGGACCTGCTTCAGCAGGGTCCTTGTCTTTTTCAAGACTTACCGCGGCTGCGTTTGACGGCATGGCGTTTGAATGCCAGATCCTAAAAGGAAAAGGCATTCCAGAAGAAGTCATTCCTACCTTGATAAAGGCAAGGAAGGAAGTCACCGCGAAGCATTATCGCCGTATTTGGCGAAAATATGTTGCGTGGTGCGAGCAGCGGAGTGCTCCGATGGAGGAATTTCAACTGGGTCGTTTTCCTACATTTCCTGCAATCAGGATTGTCTATGGGTCTCAAATTGGGATCTATTAAGGTTCAAATTTCGACCCTATCAATATTCTTCCAAAAAGAATTGGCCTCAGTCCCTGAGGTCCAGATTTTTATCAAAGGAGTACTGCATATACAGCCTCCTGTGGTGCCTAAGGTGGCACCGTGGGATCTAAATGTAGTTTTAGATTTCCTCAAATCCAATTGGTTTGAACCACTAAAGAATGTGGATTTGAAATATCTCACATGGAAAGTGACTATGTTACTGGCCCTGGCTTCGGCCGGGAGAGTATCTGAACTGGCGGCTTTGTCTTATAAAAGCCCTTATTTAATTTTCCATTCGACATAGGGCAGAGCTGCGGACGCGTCCGCATTTTCTCCCTAAGGTGGTATCAGCGTTTCACCTGAACCAGCCTATTGTAGTGCCTGCGGCTACAGACGACTTGAAGGACTCCAAGTTGTTGGACGTTGTCAGAGCCTTAAAAATATACATTTAAAGGACGGCTGGAGTCAGAAAATCTGACTCGCTGTTTATACTGTATGCACCCAACAAGTTGGGTGCACCTGCTTCTAAGCAGTCGATTGCTCGTTGGATTTGTAACAAAATTCAACTTGTACATTCTGTGGCAGGCCTGCCACAGCCTAAATCTGTTAAGGCCCATTCCGCAAGGAAGGTGGGCTCATCTTGGGCGGCTGCCCGAGGGGTCTCGGCATTACAACTCTGCCGAGCAGCTACGTGGTCAGGGGAGAACACGTTTGTAAATTTTTACAAATTTGATACCCTGGCAAAGGAGGACCTGGAGTTCTCTCATTCGGTGCTGCAGAGTCATCCGCACTCTCCCGCCCGTTTGGGAGCTTTGGTATAATCCCCATGGTCCTTTCAGGAACCCCAGCATCCACTTAGGACGATAGAGAAAATAAGAATTTACTTACCGATAATTCTATTTCTCGGAGTCCGTAGTGGATGCTGGGCGCCCATCCCAAGTGCGGATTATCTGCAATACTTGTACATAGTTATTGTTAACTAATTCGGGTTATTGTTTAGGAAGCCATCTTTCAGAGGCTCCTCTGTTATCATACTGTTAACTGGGTTTAGATCACAAGTTGTACGGTGTGATTGGTGTGGCTGGTATGAGTCTTACCCGGGATTCAAAATCCTCCCTTATTGTGTACGCTCGTCCGGGCACAGTACCTAACTGGAGTCTGGAGGAGGGTCATGGGGGGAGGAGCCAGTACACACCACCTGACCTGTAAAAGCTTTACTTTTGTGCCCTGTCTCCTGCGGAGCTGCTATTCCCCATGGTCCTTTCAGGAACCCCAGCATCCACTACGGACTCCGAGAAATAGAATTATCGGTAAGTAAATTCTTATTATATATATATATATTGAAAGAAGAAATGGAGGGCGCAGATTTAAATACAAAGGTTCACAATTCCATTTAATTTTAACATATGCTCACATACATCTTAGTTAAAAACGGTGCACTTAGTCCTCCGGTCTGTCCAGCATCGGACCCGATCTCACCCGTCGATGAATCTCCTTCAACCGCAGGGATCACGGATACCGTTCGCTTCTCCAATCAAGGACTGGAAGCATTTTTAAGGAAAGTGTGGTGAATGCGCAGCTTTTTATTTCTATATATATATATATATATATATATATATATATATATATATATATATATATATATATATATATATATATATATATATATATATAATCTGTGTGTATGTATATCTATCTCTATCTCTCTCTAAGATGACTTGATTTAATAAAGATAAAATAAAATCGGTCTGACTCCCCTCCCAAACCATTTTCAACCAACACTTGACTGCCTGGGCTGTTGAGGTGGATCAGTGAGCACAGACTCTCTAGGCCAAGTGCAATTCAGCCTCAGGCCAGACAGACTGGCTCGCCAGCACACTTGCATTGTGGGTCCTCCTGTCACAGTGGCATCGGCTGTGCAGCATGCTCCTATAACCTTTATGTGACTGGGTAGAGCGCTGGTGGTTTATCAGCTTTCTGCATTAACTGTGCTCCATAGGATGCGTTTAGTCTCTTGGTGCTTAGACCCAGTGACTGGCATCTGTGTGGTTGGCTTAATGCAATTATCAGGTGAAATGGAGACAATTGTAATCTTGTTGATGACTCTCCCAATCCTGTTCATCATTTAAAGTGCAAAATACAGTGACAACCACAGGCCGCTGAGGTTTTGCAGCGTAGTGTTCCTTTCTAACACAGGCATGTGCTTAATACATCCCTTTCTCCAGGTGGTCATTACTAGCACTGGACTGCAACACTGCTGGGGCATAAGATCTCTGCAACTGTGGCGTTTCTGGTCATTAAACTTGGTTTCTATTTCGTCCTAGAGGATGTTGGGGACACCAAAAGAACCATGGGGTATAGACTGGATCTGCAGGAGACATGGGCACTTTAAGACTTTCAAAGGGGCGTGACCTTGTCCTCCCTCTATATCCCTCCCCAGACTCCGTTTCGAAAATGTGCCCTGCGAGACGGAGGCACTCGGGGGAGCTCTACTGAGTTTCTCTGAAAAGACTTATGTTAGGTTTTTATTTTCAGGGAGGTCTGCTGGCTACAGCCTCCCTGCTTCGTGGGACTGAGGGGAGAGCAGTCTAGGCCCACTTCTAATGAGTTTCAGGGCTCTGCTGCTGCTGACAGGATGCCCCCGCACCTGAGGGGAGATGAACGCCGGGTACTCTCGGATGCTCGCTCCCACAGCCTGCCGTCACCCCCTTTCAGAGCCAGAAGACAGGTGAGTATGTAGAAGAAAAGAAGACGGCATTAAGACACTAAGACGGCATTACAGAGGTACCGCACAGCGAGTGCACAGTGTGCGCCGGGCTCCCATACAGTACACACCGCTGGGTGCAGGGCGCTGGGGGGGGAGGGGGGGGCATAAGAAAACGAGGGGGGGGCAGTATTAATAGATAAATATAGCTCTGGGGCACTTGAGGGTGTTTTCAGACCTGCATTTTGGCGCTGGGGTGTGAGTTGGCTTTTTCCCTTTGTGTTCCCTGACATGCTTTGATTTGAATGCTGTTTTCAGTGGACGACATGTCTGAGGCAGATTATTCCTCTCAGGGGGATTCATTTATTGGGGACACCAAATGTTTTGGGGGTGGCCCTGTCGGCACCGCCAACTACTGACTGGTTATCTACTTTGAATGCTTTAAATGCTAATGTCACTCTTTTAAATCAAAAGTTTGATCAGTCTGAATCTCAAATCCAGGTGTGGAATAGATCAATAGAGGACGCTTTATTGCAGGTCCAGGGCCCTCCGGGGTCGCTTAAACGTGGTATTGACCAATTAGTTGACACAGATACCGACACAGACTCTGAGGCTGATGTCGACTATGCCGATTCCAGATTAGATCCTAAATTAGCTAAGAGTGTTCAGTATATGATTGTAGCTGTTAAAGACATATTACATATTGATGAGGACCCTATTACACCTAAAACGAGGGTCCTTATTTACAAGGAAAAGAGACGCTCCGTTGCTTTTCCTCCATGTTTTGAACTAAATGACCTCTTTGATGGCATTTGGAACAACCCTGAAAAAAATTTCTAATTCCTAACCGGATCAAGGTGGCGTACCCCTTTCCCGCGGCTGATAGGGAAAAGTGGGTAACACCACCCACAGTTGACATGGCCCTAGCGCGCTTGTCTAAACAGGTAGCCCTCCCTGCGGCTTAGTCGACGACCCTTAAGGAGCCGGCTGATCGTAAGCAGGAGGCTACTTTGAAAGCTATTTTTACAACCACGGGGACGCAGCTTAGGCCTCTTATTGCGTCAGCGTGGGTAAGTAGCGCTATTGAAAAATGGGCTCAAAGTTTGTCTTCTGATTTGGATAATCTTGATAGGGATAGCATCCTAGTGATGCTTGGTTATATCAGGGACGCGGCTGCGTACTTGAAAGAGGCTGCAAGAGATGCTGGCCTCCTGTGTGCTAAGGCTAATGCTATGTCAGTTGCGGCTAGGCGAGTGCTTTGGACTCACCAGTGGAATGCTGACGCCGATTCCAAGAAAAATATGGAGTCCCTTCCATTTAAGGGAGGTGAACTTTTTGGGGATGGCCTTACTGATTTGGTATCGGCGGCCACCGCGGGTAAGTCAACCTATTTACCTTATGTTCCTGCGCAACAAAAGAAACCACACTATCAAATGCAGTCCTTTCGGCCCAACAAGTATAAAAGAAGCCGAGGTAATTTCTTCCTTGCTACCAGAGGTAGAAGAAGGGGCAAGAGAACACCCGCCTCCTCAGGTTCCCAGGAGCAGAAGTCCTCCCCGGCTTCTGCCAAATCCACCGCATGACACCGGGTCTCCCCTACAGGAGACCCCCCCCCCCCCCCCCAGTGGGGGCACGTCTAAAGCTCTTTAGTCAGGTCTGGGTTCGTTCGGACCTAGACCCTTGGGTGTTGCAAATTGTGACCCAAGGGTACAAACTGGAGTTACAAGACGTTCCCCCTCGCCGTTTTTTCAAATCGACCTTACCAGCTTTGCTTCCAGATAGAGTTCTAGTCTGTGGAGCAATACAAAAATTGTGTTTCCCCTGGCACAGCAAGGGGAGGACTTTTATTCAAGCCTGTTTGTGGTTCCAAAGCCGGTTGGCTCAGTAAGACCAATCCTCAACCTGAAATCTCAAAAAAATTTCCTGAAGAAATTCAAGATGGAGTCTTTCAGAGCGGTGATCTCCAGTCTGGAGGAGGGTGAATTCATGGTATCATTGGACATAAAGGATGCATACCTTCATGTCCCCATCTATCCCCCTCATCAAAGGTACCTCAGGTTTGCAATCCAGGATACTCATTACCAGTTTCAGACGTTGCCGTTTGGCCTGTCCACGGCTCCGAGGATTTTCACAAAAGTCATGGTAGAGATGATGGTTCTCCGCAAGCGAGGAGTTACAATTATCCCATACTTGGACGATCTCCTGATAAAGGCGAGATCCAAAGACCAGTTGATACAGGACATTGCACTGTCCCTATCGATTCTGCAACAGCACGGCTGGCTCTTAAACTTGCCGAAATCACAGTTAATCCCAACAACCCGGTTGGCGTTTTTAGGCATGATTCTGGACACAGTCCAGCAGAGAGTGTTCCTCCCTATGGAGAAAGCTCTGGAAATTCAGAGTTTGGTAAAACTCATTCTGAAACCAACAACAGTCTCCATTCATCAATGCATTCGGTTGCTGGGGAAGATGGTAGCGGCATACGAAGCCCTCCAGTTTGGGAGGTTCCATGCCAGAGTGTTTCAGTGGGAATTGTTGGACAAGTGGTCCGGATCCCACCTTCATATGCACTGGAGAATAATTTTATCTCCCAACACCAGAATCTCACTCCTGTGGTGACTCCACAGCTCTCACCTCTTAGAGGGACGCAGGTTCGGGATCCAGGACTGGATCCTAGTAACCACGGATGCAAGTCTCCGAGATTGGGGAGCAGTCACACAAAGGGTGACCTTCCAAGGAAGATGGTCAGGTCCAGAGACTCATCTTCACATAAACGTTCTGGAGCTAAGGGCCATTTACAACGGCCTTCTGCAAGCGGAGCAGTTTCTTCGAAACCGGCCTGTCCTGATCCAATTGGACAATGTGACAGCAGTAGCATACATAAACCGCCAAGGAGGCACAAAGAGCAGGAGAGCAGGACAGCCATGGCGGAAGCCACAAAGATTCTCCGCTGGGCAGAGACACATACAAGCGCTCTGTCAGCAATATTCCTTCCGGGGGTGGACAACTGGGAAGCAGACTTCCTCAGCAGACACGATCTACATCCAGGAGAGTAGAGCCTCCATCAAGAGGTCTTCACACTAGTGACAAGTCTTTGGGGGGTTCCCCACATAGACATGATGGCGTCTCGCCTCAACAGAAAACTTCTGAAGTATTGTTCCAGGTCCAGGGACCCTCAGGCGGCGGCAGTGGATGCACTGACGTCACCTTGGGTGTTCCGTCGGTGTACATTTTCCCTCCGCTTCCTCTCATCCCAAAGGTTCTGAGAATTCTAAGAAAAACAGATTCCAGCGCTCCTTGTAGTTCCGGACTGGCCAAGGAGACTTTGGTACCCGGATCTTCAGGCGTTACGGGTCGAAGATCCCTGGCCTCTTCCTCTTCGCGAGGATCTGCTACGACAGGGGCCGTTCGTCTATCAGGACTTACAGCGGCTACGTTTGACGGCATGACGGTTGAACGCCAGATTTTAGGCCGAAAAGGTATTCCCAGTGAAGTCATCCCTACCCTTATTCTTGCTAGGAAGGGTGTGACGTCAAAGCACTATCATCGTATTTGGAGGAAATATGTTTCCTGGTTCGAGTCCAAGAAAGCTCCTGTGGAGAAGTTTGACCTTGGACGGTTTCTCCATTTTCTACAAAATGGAGTGGATGCGGGCCTTAAATTAGGCTCCATTAAGGTGCAGATTTCTGCCTTGTCAATTTTCTTTCAGAAACAATTGGCCTCACTTCCTGAGGTGCAGACCTTTGTAAAAGGGGTCCTGCACATCCAACCTCCCTTTGTGCCCCCTGTGGCACCTTGGGACCTTAATGTGGTATTGACATTCCTTCAGTCACATTGGTTTGAACCTTTACGTAAAGTGGAATTGAAATTCCTCATTTGGAAGGTTGTCATTTTGTTGGCATTGGCATCCGCAAGGCGGGTGTCTGAGTTAGCGACCTTGTCTCACAAGAGCCCTTATTTGATCTTTCATGAAGATAGAGCAGAGTTGAGAACTCTGCAACAATTTCTGCCGAAGGCGGTTTCCTCTTTTCATATTAACCAACCTATTGTGGTGCCATTGGCTACTGGCGCTTTGGCTGAGGAAAAGTCTCTAGATGTGGTCAGAGCTTTGAAAATTTATGTCGCCAGAACGGCTACAGTTAGGAAAACAGAGTCTTTGTTTGTCCTGTATGCTCCCAATAAGATTGGGTGTCCTGCTTCCAAGCAGACCATTGCCCGCTGGATATGTCAAACGATTCAGCAGGCTCCTTCCACGGCAGGTTTGCCGTTGCCGAAATCGGTGAAGGCCCATTCCACTAGGAAGGTGGGCTCGTCCTGGGCGGCTTCCCGGGGTGTCTCGGCATTGCTACTTTGCCGAGCTGCTACTTGGTCGGGGTCAAACACGTTTGCTAAATTTTACAAGTTTGATACCTTGGCCGATGAGGACCTTAAGTTTGGTCAATCGGTGCTGCAGAGTCATCCACACTCTCCCGCCCACTATAGAGCTTTGGTATAAACCCCATGGTTCTTTTGGTGTCCCCAACATCCTCTAGGACGAAATAGAAAATAGGATTTTAATACCTACCGGTAAATCCTTTTCTATGAGTCCGTAGAGGATGTTGGGCGCCCGTCCCAGTGCGTACTGTATCTGCAGTTTAGTTCTGGTTACACTCAGGTTGTGTTATGGTTTCTTCAGCTTGTTGCTGAATTTTGCTCATGTCCGTTGGCATGTGTTCAGTTGAATGCCATGTTATTCGGCATTTTTATGGCGTGAGCTAGTATAATGCTCACCCTGTTTGTCAATTCCTTTCCTCGAAATGTCCGTCTCTCCGGGCACAGTTCCAAACGGAGTCTGGGGAGGGATATAGAGGGAGGAGCCAGGTCACGCCCCTTTGAAAGTCTTAAAGTGCCCATGTCTCCTGCGGATCCCGTCTATACCCCATGGTTCTTTTGGTGTCCCCAACATCCTCTACGGACCGGTAGGTATTAAAATCCTATTTTTTCTTGTTGAGATGGAGGAGGGTGGGGGTTTGGGTGAAAATTACCGGGTATTTCTTAGTCGAAGCTACCCTTCATCCTGATCTCCTATAAGAAGGCCTGTCCTAAATAGTTTTATCACAAGGAGGAATGCCTAATGTTTTCCTATTACTGAACAATGTTCTTGAAACTTGCGTGGGAGGTCTCCTTACTTTCTATGAACACTGTTATTATCATACACTGTTTGTGCTGTGATGTTCTTGCTTGAAAATAGTTTGGTATTGGTAACAATAACTCGTGAGTCTGTTCCTCCTGGTGGGAAAATTGGCAGTGCTTTTAGGTATGTACACGTGTGTGTGTGTGTGTGTGTGTGTGTGTGTGTGTGTGTGTGTGAAATACAAAAAAATATATATTTAATATTCTCCCCGCACTTGCGTGGTTTTCTTCCGAGCACTCCAGTCTCCTCCCACAATCCAAAAATATACTGGTAGGTAAATTGGCTCCCAACAAAATGAGCCCTAGCATGATTATGTCTGCGTGTACATGTGATAGGGAATAGCAGACTGGGGAACAGACTGATGTGAATGACCAAATATTCTCTGTAAAAGCACTGTGGAATGTGTACAATATATAAATAACTGTTAATACATAAAATATATGCTGTGTGTGTATATATAAAAAAAATAAAGCGCTCAAAGACATAAAAATAATGATATGTTACTTTTTGTTCAAAAATAAAAAAAGTGTTAGTGTTACACCTGTTCAACACCTGTGGATCCTACATTAACGGGGGACAGCAGCGCTGCAGTAGTATGTGACACAGCCGCCTGACCTCACGGCAGCGTCCACCCGGGACCTCGCTTGCTAGAGCCGGGTGGACGCTGCCATGAGCGGCAGCTATATATAGCGCTCTGGTGTGTGCTGGCAAACTCTCCCTCTGTCTCCCCAAAGGGCTAGTGGGGTCCTGTCCTCTATCAGAGCATTCCCTGTGTGTGTACTGTGTGTCTGTACGTTTGTGTCGACATGTATGAGGAGGAAAATGATGTGGAGGCGGAGCAAATTGCCTGTAATAGGGATGTCACCCCCTAGGGGGTCGACACCTGAGTGGATAAACTGCTGGAAGGAATTACATGACAGTGTCAGCTCTTTACAAAAGACAGTGATTGACATGAGACAGCCGGCTACTCAGCTTGTGCCTGTCCAGACGTCTCATAGGCCGTCAGGGGCTCTAAAGCGCCCGTTACCTCAGATGGCAAATACAGACGCCGACACGGATACTGACTCCAGTGTCGACGGGGAAGAGACAAATATGACTTCCAGTAGGGCCACACGTTACATGATTGAGGCAATGGAAAATGTTTTACACATTTCTGATAATACGAGTACCACCAATAGGGGTATTATGTTCAGTGAGGAAAAACTACCTGTAGTTTTCCTGAATCTGAGAAATTAAATGAGGTGTGTGATGAAGCGTGGGTTTCCCCCGATAAAAAACTGATAATTTCTAAAAAGTTATTGGCATATATCCTTTCCCGCCAGAGGTTAGGGTGCGTTGGGAAACACCCCCTAGGGGGGATAAAGCGCTCACACGCTTGTCAAAACAAGGGCTCTACCCTCTCCTGAGATGGCCGCCCTTAAGGATCCTGCTGATAGAAAGCAGGAGGGTATCCTAAAATGTATTTACACACATACTGGTGTTATACTGCGACCAGCAATCGCCTCAGCCTGGATGTGCAGTGCTGGGTTGGCGTGGTCGGATTCCCTGACTGAAAATATTGATACCCTAGATAGGGACAGTATATTATTGCCTGTAGAGCATTTAAAAGATGCATTTCTATATATGTGTGATGCACAACGGGATATTTGCCGACTGGCATCAAGAGTAAGTGCGCTGTCCATTTCTGCCAGAAGAGGGTTATGGACACGACAGTGGTCAGGTGATGCGGATTCCAAATGGCATATGGAAGTATTGCCTTATAAAGGGGAGGAGTTATTTGGGGTCGGTCTTTCAGACCTGGTGGCCACGGCAACAGCTGGGAAATCCACGTTTTTACCCCAGGTCGCCTCTCAACATAAGAAGACGCCGTATTATCAGGCGCAGTCCTTTCGTTCCCATAAGGGCACGTGGGCAAAAGGTTCCTCATTTCTGCCCCGTGACAGAGAGGGAAATGGCTGCAGAAATCAGCCAGTTCCCAGGAACAGAAGCCCTCCCCCGCCTCTGCCAAGCCCTCAGAATGATGCTGGGGCTTTACAAGCAGACAGGGAGGCAGTGTTGGAAGCCATTCACAAGCTGTATTCCCAGCAGGTGATAATTAAGGTACCCCTCCTGCAACAGGGAAAGGGGTATTACTCCACACTGTTGTGGTACCGAAGCCGGACGGCTCGGTGAGACCGATTTTAAATCTAAAATCTTTGAACACTTACATACAGAGGTTCAAATTCAAGAGAAGGGGACTACATGGTGTCTCTGGACATCAAGGATGCTTACCTTCATGTCCAAATTTACCCTTCTCACCAAGGGTACCTCAGGTTTGTGGTACAGAACTGTCACTATCAGTTTCAGACGCTGCCGTTTGGATGGTCCACGGCACCCCGGGTCTTTACCAAGGTAATGGCCGAAATGATGATACTCCTTCGAAGGAAGGGAGTTTTAGTTATCCCTTACTTGGACGATCTCCTGATAAGGGTAAGATCCTGGGAACAGTTGGAGGTCGGTGTAGCACTATCTCAGGTAGTGTTGCGACAGCACGATTGGATTCTCAATATTCCAAAATCGCAGCTGGTTCCGACGACTCGTCTTCTGTTCCTAGGGATGATTCTGGACACAGTTCAGAAAAAGGTGTTTCTCCCGGAGGAGAGAGCCAGGGAGTTATCCGAGCTAGTCAGGAACCTCCTAAAACCGAACCAAGTCTCAGTGCATCAATGCACAAGGGTTCTGGGAAAAATGGTAGCTTCCTACGAAGAAAAGCCATTCGGCAGATTCCACGCAAGAACTTTCCAGTGGGACCTGCTGGACAAATGGTCCGGGTCGCATCTAAAGATGCATCAGCGGATAACCCGGTCACCAAGGACAAGGGTGTCCCTCCTGTGGTGGTTGCAGAGTGCTCATCTTCTAGAGGGCCGCAGAGTCGGCATTCAGGACTGGGTCCTGGTGACCACGGATGCCAGCCTGCGAGGCTGGGGAGCAGTCACACAGGGAAGAAATTTCCAGGGCTTATGGTCAAGCCTGGAGACATCATTTCACATAAATATCCTGGAGCTAAGGGCCATTTACAATGCTCTCAGCTTAGCAAGACCTCTGCTTCAAGGTCAGCCGGTGTTGATCCAGTCGGACAACATCACGGCAGTCACCCATGTAAACAGACAGGGTGGCACAAGAAGCAGTCAATGGCAGAAGCTGCAAGGATTCTTCGCTGGGTGGAAAATCATGGGATAGCACTGTCAGCAGTATTCATTCCGGGAGTGGACAACTGGGAAGCAGACTTCCTCAGCACGACCTCCACCCGGGAGAGTGGGGACTTCACCCAGAAGTCTTCCACATGATTGTAAACCATTGGGAAAAACCAAAGGTGGACATGATGGCGTCCCGCCTAAACAAAAAATTGGACAGGTATTGCGCCAGGTCAAGGGAACCTCAGGCAATAGCTGTGGACGCTCTGGTAACACCGTGGGTGTACCAGTCAGTGTATGTGTTCCCTCCTCTTCCTCTCATACCAAAAGTACTGAGAATTGTAAGACGGAGGGGAGTAAGAACTATACTCGTGGCTCCGGATTGGCCAAGAAGGACTTGGTACCCGGAACTTCAAGAGATGCTCACGGAGGACCCGTGGCCTCTACCTCTAAGAAGGGACCTGCTCCAGCAAGGACCCTGTCTATTCCAAGACTTACCGCGGCTGCGTTTAACGGCAGGGCGGTTGAACGCCGTATCCTGAAGGAAAAAGGCATTCCGGATGAAGTCATCCCTACCCTGATCAAGCCAGGAAGGATGTAACCGCAAAGCATTATCACCGCATTTGGCGAAAATATGTTGCGGGGTGCGAGGCCAGTAAGGCCCCGATGGAGGAATTTTCAACTAGGTCGATTCCTGCATTTCCTGTAAACAGGAGTGTCTATGTGCCTAAAATTGGGGTCCATTAAGGTTCAAATTTCGGCCCTGTCAATTTTCTTCCAGAAAGAACTAACTTCAGTTCCTGAAGTTCAGACGTTTTGTAAAAGGGGTACTGCATATACAGCCTCCTTTTGTGCCTCCAGTGGCACCTTGGGATCTCAATGTAGTTTTGGGGTTCCTAAAGTCACATTGGTTTGAACCACTTGAATCTGTGGAGTTAAAATATCTCACATGGAAAGTGGTCATGTTGTTGGCCCTGGCCTCGGCCAGGCGCGTGTCAGAATTGGGGGCTTTATCCTGTAAAGGCCCTTATCTGATCTTCCAGACAGGGCGGAATTGAGGACTCATCCTCAATTTCTCCCTAAGCTGTTTTCAGCGTTTCACGTGAACCAGCCTATTGTGGTACCTGCGGCTACTAGGGACTTGGAGGACTCCAAGTTGCTGGACGTAGTCAGGGCCCTGAAAATATATGTTTCCAGGACGGCTGGAGTCAGAAAATCTGACTCGCTGTTTTATCCTGTATGCACCCAACAAGCTGGGTGCTCCTGCTTCTAAGCAGACTATTGCTCGTTGGATTTGTAGCACAATTCAGCTTGCACATTCTGTGGCAGGCCTGCCACAGCCAAAATCTGTAAAAGCCCATTCCACACGGAAAGTGGGCTCATCTTGGGCGACTGCCCGAGGGGTCTCGGCTTTACAACTTTGCCGAGCAGCTACTTGGTCAGGGGCAAACACGTTTGCTAAATTCTACAAATTTGATACCCTGGCTGAGGAGGACCTGGAGTTCTCTCATTCGGTGCTGCAGAGTCATCCGCACTCTCCCGCCCGTTTGGGAGCTTTGGTATAATCCCCATGGTCCTTACGGAGTTCCCAGCATCCACTAGGACGTCAGAGAAAATAGGAATTTACTTACCGATAATTCTATTTCTCATAGTCCGTAGTGGATGCTGGGCGCCCATCCCAAGTGCGGATTGTCTGCAATACTTGTACATAGTTATTGTTACAAAAATCGGGTTATTGTGGTTGTGAGCCATCTTCCCAGAGGCTCCTCTGTTATCATGCTGTTAACTGGATTCAGATCACAGGTTGTACGGTGTGATCGGTGTGGCTGGTATGAGTCTTACCCGGGATTCATAAATCCTTCCTTATTGTGTACGCTCGTCCGGGCACAGTATCCTAACTGAGGCTTGGAGGAGGGTCATAGGGGGAGGAGCCAGTGCACACCAGGTAGTCCTAAAGCTTTACTTTTGTGCCCAGTCTCCTGCGGAGCCGCTATTCCCCATGGTCCTTACGGAGTTCCCAGCATCCACTACGGACTATGAGAAATAGAATTATCGGTAAGTAAATTCTTATTTTTAAAATAAAAATGTCAGGACTTGGTTCAGAGCCCCTAGGCCCCACCTTATGATAAATTAAACACTTAAAAGTCTTTAACTTGGCCAAAAATTGTCATTTTGTGGATGATATTTGCAAAATGCAGAATAATAAGTTAATTTATGTTTGACAGGTATATGGTGGTGTTGTATTGAGGCAGGTGTTTTTAGACTTGCAGGCAGGAGTTAAAGTTTGACACACATTTTTGAAAGTGGCTTAAATTTTCCACAAAAAAAATCACCTGACAGTCCTTTTATGTACCCAAATTAATCTACAGCATTTAATTTATTGGAAACACTTGTTGTCTTCATTTTATCATGTTATTACAAATGCAGTCACAATTAATTGTTTTTGGTCCCTAATATACTTTTCTCTAACGTCCTAGTAGATGCTGGGGACTCCGTAAGGACCATGGGGAATAGCGGGCTCCGCAGGAGACTGGGCACTCTAAAGAAAGATTTAGTACTATCTGGTGTGCACTGGCTCCTCCCTCTATGCCCTTCCTCCAGACCCCAGTTAGAATCTGTGCCCGGACAGAGCTGGGTGCTTTTAGTGAGCTCTCCTGAGCTTGCTAATAAGAAAGTATTTTAGTTAGGTTTTTTTTATTTTCAGAGAGCTTCTGCTGGCAACAGACTCTCTGCTACGTGGGACTGAGGGGAGAAAAGCAAACCTACTAACTGCGGCTAGGTTGCGCTTCTTAGGCTACTGGACACCATTAGCTCCAGAGGGATCGAACACAGGACCTGACCTTGTCATCCGTTCCCGGAGCCGCGCCGCCGTCCCCCTCGCAGAGCCAGAAGCCGGCAGAAGCGGAGAAGACATCGAAATCGGCGGCAGAAGACTCCTGTCTTCACATGAGGTAGCGCACAGCACTGCAGCTGTGCGCCATTGCGCCCACACTAACCCACACACTCCGGTCACTGTAGGGTGCAGGGCGCAGGGGAGGGCGCCCTGGGCAGCAATTGATACCTCCTGGCGAAAGCTGCATATAGACAGTGGGACACTGTTATATGTATGAGCCCCCGCCATTTATTTTACAAAAAAATTGCGGGACAGAAGCCCGCCGCTGAGGGGGCGGGGCCTTCTTCCTCAGCACTCACCAGCGCCATTTTCCTTCCACAGCTCCGCTGAGAGGAAGCTCCCCAGGCTCTCCCCTGCAGAATCACGTTAGAGGGCTAAAAAAGAGAGGGGGGGCACATAAATTTAGGCGCATTAATAATATTACAGCAGCTACTGGGTAAACACTAAGTTACTGTGTAATCCCTCGGTTATATAGCGCTGGGGTGTGTGCTGGCATACTCTCTCTCTGTCTCTCCAAAAGGCCTTGTGGGGGTCCTGTCCTCATTTAGAGCTTCCCCTGTGTGTGTGGTGTCGGTACGCGTGTGTCGACATGTTTGACGAAGAGGGCTATGTGAAGGCAGAGCAAGTGCAGTTGACTGATGTGTCGCCGCCGACACCTGATTGGATGGATTTGTGGAAGGAATTAAATGATAATGTAAACTCCTTACATAAAAGGTTGGATAAAGCTGATACCTCGGGCCAGTCAGGGTCTCAACCCATGCCTGATCCTACAGCGCAGAGGCCCTCAGGGTCTCAAAAGCGCCCACTATCCAAAATGGTTGACAACAGATGTTGACACGGATTCTGACTCCAGTGTCGATGACGATGATGCAAAATTGCAACCAAAAATGACAAAAGCTATACGTTACATGATTATAGCGATGAAGGATGTTTTACACATATCAGAGGTAAACCCTGTCCTTGACATATATGTATGGGGAGAAAAAGCAAGAGGTGACTTTTCCCCCTTCACATGAGTTAAATGAGTTATGTGAAAGAGCGTGGGATTCCCCAGATAAGAAAGTCCTGATTTCCAAAAGGTTACTTATGGCGTACCCTTTCCCGCCAGAGGACAGGGTGCGCTGGGAATCCTCCCCTAGGGTAGATAAAGCTCTCACACGCTTATCCAAGAAGGTGGCCCTGCCGTCGCAGGATACGGCCACCCTAAAGGATCCTGCAGATAGAAAGCAGGAAAGTATCCTGAAATCTGTTTATACACATTCAGGGACTCTACTGAGGCCGGCAATTGCGTCTGCGTGGATGTGTAGTGCTGTAGCAGCGTGGACAGATAATCTGTCTGAGGAAATGGATACCTTGGACAGGGATACCATTATGCTGACCCTGGGGCATATAAAAGACACTGTCCTATATATGAGGGATGCCCAGAGGGACATTTGCCTACTGGGCTCTAGAATTAATGCAATGTCAATTTTTGCCAGGAGGGTCCTGTGGACTAGGCAGTGGACAGGTGATGCAGACTCCAAAAAAACACATGGAGGTGTTACCTTACAAAGGTGAGGAATTGTTTGGGGACGGTCTCTCGGACCTGGTTTCCACAGCTACTGCTGGGAAGTCAAACTTTTTGCCATATATTCCCTCACAACCTAAGAAAGCACCGTATTACCAAATGCAGTCCTTTCGCGCACAAAGAAGCAAGAAGGTCAGAGGTGCTTCCTTTCTTGCTAGAGGCAGGGGTAGAGGAAAAAAGCTGCACCTTACAGCTAGTTCCCAGGAACAGAAGTCCTCCCCGGCTTCCACTAAATCCACCACATGACGCTGGAGCTCCACGGGTGGAGCCAGGAGCGGTGGGGGCGCGTCTCCGACATTTCAGCCACCAGTGGGTTCGCTCACGGGTGGATCCCTGGGCTATACAGATTGTGTCTCAGGGATACAAGCTGGAATTCGAGGTGATGCCCCCTCAACGTTACCTAAAATCGGCCCTGCCATTTTCCCCCATAGAAAGGGAAGTAGTGGTAGCGGCAATTCACAAGCTATTTCTCCAGCAGGTGGTGGTAAAGGTTCCCCTTCTTCAACAGGGAAAGGGATACTATTCCACAATGTTTGTGGTACCGAAACCGGACGGTTCGGTCAGACCTATATTAAATTTAAAGTCCCTGAACATTTATCTGAAAAGATTCAAGTTCAAAATGGAATCGTTCAGAGCGGTCATTGCAAGCCTGGAAGAGGGGGATTTTATGGTGTCTCTGGACATCAAGGATGCTTACTTGCATGTCCCCATTTATCCGCCTCATCAGGAGTACCTCAGATTTGTGGTACAGGACTGTCATTACCAATTCCAGACGTTGCCGTTTGGGCTCTCCACGGCACCGATAATATTTACCAAGGTAATGGCAGAAATGATGGTGATCCTGAGAAAGCAAGGAGTCACAGTTATCCCATACTTGGACGATCTCCTCATAAAGGCGAGGTCGAGGGAGCAGTTGCAGATCAGCGTAGCGCACTCTCAGGAAGTGTTGCAACAGCATGGCTGGATTCTGAATATCCCAAAGTCGCAGCTGATTCCTACGACGCGTCTGCCCTTTCTGGGCATGATTCTGGACACACCAGAAGAAGGTGTTTCTCCCGACGGAGAAGGCTCAAGAGCTTGTGACTCTAGTCAGAGACCTCTTAAAACCGAAACAGGTGTCTGTGCATCACTGCACGCGAGTCATGGGAAAGATGGTGGCGTCATACGAGGCCATTCCCTTTGGCAGGTTCCATGCGAGGATCTTTCAATGGGATCTGTTGGACAAATGGTCCGGATCGCATCTTCAGATGCATCGGCTGATCACCCTGTCCCCCAGGACCAGGGTGTCTCTTCTGTGGTGGCTACAGAGTGCTCACCTTCTCGAGGGCCGCAGGTTCGGCATACAGGACTGGGTCCTGGTGACCACGTATGCGAGCCTCCGAGGGTGGGGGGCAGTCACTCAGGGAAGAAACTTCCAAGGGTTGTGGTCAAGTCAGGAGGCTTGTCTGCACATAAATACCCTGGAACTAAGGGCCATATTCAACGCCCTGAGTCAAGCGGAGCCCCTGCTTCGCAATCAACCGGTGCTGATTCAGTCAGACAACATCACCGCGGTGGCTCATGTAAACCGCCAGGGCGGCACAAGAAGCAGAGTCGCGATGGCGGAAGCCACCAGGATTCTTCGGTGGGCGGAGAATCACGTGCAAGCACTGTCAGCAGTGTTCATTCCGGGGGTGGACAACTGGGAAGCAAACTTCCTCAGCAGGCACGACCTTCACCCGGGAGAGTGGGGACTTCATCACGAAGTCTTCATTCAGATTACAAATCGATGGGAACTGCCACAGGTAGTCATGATGGCGTCCCGTCTCAACAAAAAGCTACAACGGCATTGCGCCAGGTCAAGAGACCCTCAGGCGATAGCTGTGGACGCCCTGGTAACACCGTGGGTGTTCCAGTCGGTCTGTGTTTCCTCCTCTTCCTCTCATACCCAAGGTGCTGAGAATCGTAAGAAGAAAAGGAGTGAGAACAATACTCATTGTTCCAGATTGGCCACGAAGGCCTTGGTACCCGAAACTGCAAGAAATGCTCGCAGAGGACCCATGGCCTTTGCCTCTCAGACTGGACCTGTTGCAACAGGGGCCCTGCCTGTTCCAAGACTTACCGCGGCTGCGTTTGACGGCATGGCGGTTGAACGCCGGATCCTAGCGGAAAAAGGCATTCCGGAGGAGGTTATTCCTACGCTGATAAAGGCTAGGAAGGACGTGACAGCAAAGCATTATCACCGCATATGGCGAAAATATGTTGCTTGGTGTGAGGCCAGGAAGGCCCCTACAGAGGAATTCCAACTGGGCAGATTTCTGCACTTTCTACAGTCTGGAGTGACTATGGGCTTGAAGTTGGGATCCATAAAGGTCCAGATTTCGGCCCTATCCATTTTCTTTCAAAAGGAACTGGCGTCTCTTCCTGAAGTTCAGACGTTTGTTAAGGGAGTGCTGCATATTCAGCCCCCTTTTGTGCCACCAGTGGCACCTTGGGATCTCAACGTGGTGTTGGGTTTCCTTAAATCCCACTGGTTTGAACCACTTAAGACCGTGGAGCTAAAGTATCTCACGTGGAAGGTGGTCATGCTATTAGCCTTAGCTTCGGCTAGGCGTGTGTCAGAATTGGCGGCTTTGTCATGCAAAAGCCCTTATCTGGTTTTTCATATGGACAGGGCAGAATTGCGGACTCTATGCGGGCATAGAGGGAGGAGCCAGTGCACACCAGATAGTACTAAATCTTTCTTTAGAGTGCCCAGTCTCCTGCGGAGCCCGCTATTCCCCATGGTCCTTACGGAGTCCCCAGCATTCACTACGGACTATGAGAAATAGATTTACCGGTGAGTAAAATCTTATTTTATTCTTATTCAATTTAGTTTGCACTTTTTTGAGGTATAGGCCGCTTTCCCCATTTTTCCCAACACTTAGGGGAACATTTACTAAGCAGTGATAAGAACGGAGAAGTGAGCCAGTGGAGAAATTTCCCCATCAACCAATCGGCAGCTCTGTATCATTTTATAGTATGCAAATTATAGATGTTACTTCAGTGCTTATTGGTTGCCATGTGCAACTTCTCCACTGGCTCACTTCTCCGCTCTTATCACTGCTTAGTAAATGTACCCCTTAATGCGGCAATCACTTTATACAATTGGACTGAGCGTTAAGTGTGTGTACACGTAGTCGCACTAAGTAAAAATATTGTGTGATAGACTCACTAATTCAAGATGCGGTAAACAAAACTATTACTGTGGTTAACTGAATGTGTCCTTATGTGTATCTTCTGAAAATGAAAGTAGTTAAAAAAAAATAAAAAAAATAAAAAAATAGAGGCATTTGTTTCAGTACTGCGAACTGTAAACCAATCACAGATAGCTGATATTGCAACGTGACCGTACACAAGTAAGCTTCGCACAGTGGTAACTGAGTCAGAGAATATTTCATAACCTCATATGTTTTTGCACCATGCTAAATGATAAATTATTAGACTTTATCGGATTAGTGCATATTAAACAGGATTGGACAATTCTGACAACCGTACCGCCTGTCACCTACACTATTGGGTCAGTATGCGATAAATAGATGGAAGTTATTAACCCTTTTAACCCTTACTGAATAATTGTGATATAACTTGTCGGTGTAAGATCAAATGATAGTTTCAGACACACATTCTCCAGTGGGCACTAAAGATTAAAGTACTGTGTACAGAGAAATATTTGTTTATAAAATTGAATGGTTTCGTAATGAAACTTCTCTATCTTCAAATGATGGCCAGTGTTGACGATCTAGAGGGGATTGGAATTCTGTTGTCTTCCTTTATCCACCTGGAACAGGTGGGATAATTGCATCACTGGTTGTATGCTACAGTACCATAGACACCTAGGTTTCCCTAAACTTGCTCCTGGTATGTGTCCCACTTGCTCATCTGATCATAAATGATCTGAACGGCCTGAGGATCTCTTGTGTTTTCTAGAGTTTGCTCCTGTCGTGCCCTACTTGCTCATCATACATGATAACTTGTTCTGTGATAATTGTCGCTGTATTTGACATTATTTGTTCTGGCAGACATTTCACTGTAACTTCGCTCACAGAATCGTGACGTTTATTGTATGGTAATCTCAGCGCTTTGGTTTTTTTCTTGAGTGTTTTTTTATATTCTTCTTGTAATTAAAAGGAAATTCATTATAATGCTAAATTGAAACGTGTTACTCAGAATTATCAGTATTGGTACCATCATGATGTATATGTCAGGAGTAGAAAACGTATAGTGGATCTTTTTTTCCCTGTACAATGTACAGCTTGGTAAGCAACAGGGAGTCTAGAAAAATGCTGTAATTACACTAATCCTTTTGTAATAGATTTATGTTTTGTATTGTCAAGTGTGAATTTTTTCTTCTTTTTTTTTATATGTCCACTACTGTGTAAAGAATAAGTGGTATAATCCTGCCACTGGAAGATCTTGTATAACCTCAAAAATCCTTTGTACAGAACAAAAGAGCCAACTAATATGTTTTTAAGTTGCATTATACCTTTGTTAAACGATGGTCTGGGCTTAGGTGAGGCATCATTGGTCCTTGCATTAAGTGGACAGTCTATAGATGACGGACCTTTGGCAGGATAACTTTTCTGCTCACACTCCTAGATGCGAGCCACAGTACAATGTGCAATGTTCTTCCTCCCACTATTACACGATCGTGTGCAGCCGCACATTTGTCGGAACCTGGCGTGTTTACCATTCACCTTTCTAAAGTGGATACATTTTTGTGTCAAATACCCATTTTTTGTTGTTTTTATGTTTTATATATGTGCAATAAATTTGTTTGTGTTTTGAACGCATTGTATTATTTTAGGCTTTACATTTCTTTCAGTCTGGTTTGTTTATTGCCTTGTATACTGTATGGGGTGGCCAATCCTGGGATCGGGATCCTGGGATTTAGGCCAAAAATCAGCCTGGATTCAATCCCAGGTTTGGAAGCTCCAATCCCGGGGCTTTACGGATCAGGCGGGTCTTTGTTTTTTAAATACCGGGAAGGTCTTTCCTCCCGGCTCACCCTGCGCAGCGTGACGGTAAGTCAGTGGTCACGCTGCGCAGCCAGCCGCCCACCTCATGCCGCACGGACCTCACTGAACCGGAGGAAGTTACCCACCCTTTCAGGAACCATGGTACCGGGATTGACCATTTTACAATTCTGATACCCTGGATTGAAAAAAATGGCCCGGGATTGGCCACCCTAATACTGTATTCCCTTTCCCTATTTTTGTTGTAAAGCGATTTGTGTTTGGTCTTTCCTGCTACCTTTTTGTGCTTTTTTAATGGTCATTATACATTTAACATTGCTTTATAAATTATGACTTAGTTATCATCCTTTGCTCTGTCATGTCCCGGAGTAAAACCATAAATCACTCTGCCTTATTATTATTATTATTATTATTATTATTATTATTATGAGAAAGACAGAAAGAAAGCAACAAGGTGAAGCAGTTAATTTAGCACAAGTTACAGAGGTCATGTACAACCAGCAAATATGTTAATAGGAGGTGGGCAACCCAAGCTAACAGACTAAATTACTTACTCCTTCAATTTGTGTGATGGATCCCACAGCCTGGGAACCCTGCTCTACACCACTGTGTCATTGAAGCTTTAAAACGGACACCTACTTTTTTTTTTTTTTTTTCCTGCTGTATTTCTACCATTATATTTGTATTTATATGATTTTATCCTACATATATATTTCTGCTGCTGGATCTTTAATCTAGATTACAGCAAGGCATTAGCCACGTCATCTTGACCTGACTATGCAGTGTACTATAAATTCCCCCCACCTTCCATGTTATCTGTATTGCACGCATTCATTCTCCTAGCAGTGAAAATAAATTTGTGATACATATCCTATATATTTGTGTTTCATGTTCTTGTGTGGTTTGTGTCTGTAGGTATATACGGCTCTTCGGCAGAAAGTTCAGTAAAGAAGACCATGTCCTCTTCGTGAAGTTACTGTATGAGTTGGTGACTATTCCTAAGTTGGAAATCAGCATGATGCAAGGGTTTGCACGTTTGTTAATAAGCCTTTTGAAGTAAGTTAGACATTTATTGCATCTTTTCTTTGTTCTGTTTTTCAACCCTGACTTTGTCCGCAAACCAGGAGCACTGTTCTATACGGTCCTCTCAGTTTGATCTATGCAATTTATGTTGCTTTACAGTTTTATAGAAGCTGGGACAAGAAGGTTTTTTCTAAATGCAATGTCTAGTTAAGTACAAAGTATTGTTTTTTTTAAGGTAGTTGGTAGATTAAACTTGATAAAAGTAAGACAGATGCAGCATATTCATATGAGTATTAAGTTTTATTTTGGCAACACCTTACCTTCCCTATGAGCAGGCGCTCCTCCAGCCAGTAGTTTCACCTTTGGCCCCTCTGGGGTATCCTCTTATTGCATAGAGGCCCAAGTAAGATCGAAGATAGTTGGCAGAGATCTCTGCTATGTAGGGGTGTGTCTGCTATGTAGGGGTGTGTCTCAGCCGGCTCAAAAGGAAGAGGCAGCCTGTTTTGAATCCAAGATGGCCGATATGAAAGCGCTGTATCTGAATAGAGCAGTTTCACATTGGCCATCTTGGATTCAACAGGAGGCTGTCTTTTCCCTGTGAGCCGGCTGAAATGTTGGGAGGAGACAGCATTGCTGCCCAGTACAGTAGTCTTTGGGGGTAATTCAGAGTTGATTCTAGCAGCAAATTTGTTAGCAGTTGGGCAATGCCATGCGCACTGCAGGGGCGACAGATATAACATGTGCAGAGAGAGTTAGATTTGGGTGGGGTGTATTCAAACTGAAATCTAAATTGCAGTGTAAAAATAAAGCAGCCAGTATTTACCCTGCACAGAAACAAAATAACCCACCCAAATCTAACTCTCTCTGCACATGTTATATCTGCCTCCCTGCAGTGCCCATGGTTTTGCCCAACTGCTAACATTTGCTGCTGCGATCAACTCTGAATTACCCCCCTTGTCCAGGGGAAGGGTATGTGGTTTAATAGTCTGTGTCCTGGGGGTGGGTTTCAGTATATGTAGTAGGTGGTGGTGGGGAGGGGAGCGCTTACACCCCTTTTCCAGTACCTGTGCACATCAGAGCTGGAACCCTCTTAAGCATGGTAAATACCGGGTGGGGGTTCCATGAAGAAACCTCCATCAAAATCCTCTTATATGGAAGCTGGAGAATCTGGTGAAACTCTAAAGTGGAAAGCACCTTTTAAGATGTTTTGGTACCGTGGTGTTTGACTACTTATGTGTGCATAGCTTTTCTGGTAAAGCAAATATCAAACAAGTTTTTATAAATGTAATATCCGTTTCATGCCATATGCTTTTCCTTGACCGATTGCAGAAAGAAAGAGCTCCTTTCACGAGAAGACTTGCAGTTACCCTGGAGACCATTGTATGAAATGCTGGAGAGAATATTATATTCTAAGACGGAACACCTTGGTCTTAATTGGTTTCCTAAGTAAGTGAATAAAAAATTTTTTTTTGTTGTTGTTGCACTGGTTCTATTAGAAATTAACATGTAGCCTGCAGTTACCGTGATTTCTCTGAGGGGATGAAATAAAGACCCGCTGATACAGGCACAAAGCGTGATTGCTAATTGTTAGGAATGGGCCTCCTCTGGGCAAGTCTTCTGCGACACGTGTACTCTGCTATGTATGACTCACGCTCACATCCGTTTCTTGCACGTGGTTACTGTTAGCTGCATGTAACACGGACATGGCAGTAATACATGCAGTGTCTGTTTATGATCTCTTTGTGCATTGGTATGGCTGTGAATCACTGGCCAGAAAGCAATGTTTTCGGCATCCCCCGGCTCATCTTTTATCAGCTCTCATTGTGTTATTTTGTTTTCCTTACATGCTTTTCTATCACCTGGGGCATTGGTCTCATGCAAAACTTGCCGGATGGTAAATAGACAAGCTTGCTCCCAGTTGCCATATGTGCCGCCTTCCTCAGGTATACTTACTTTGGCAAATCCCTCTCGTCCGTAGAGAAGGGTGTTCCAGGTGGCCGGCACTGTGGCACTGCAATGAAGCGATTCATATTGAATTATCACATCATCATGACCCCTTCCGCCTTTACCTGGCAATTGGTCATGGTCGGTGGGTTGCAAGAGTTTCCCATTTTTCGGGAGCCGTGAGACTCGACCCCAAGGTCAGGAGTCTCCTGGAAAGTTCCGGGAGAGCAGGCACGTATACCCCCTGATCATCAATGTTATACATCCTTAATAGTAATAGCTGCAGGTCGATAGGCACAGCTTATAAAATGAATAAGTGTGTAATAGAGGCCTGTATGATAAAACTACAATTCAGAGGACCATAAGATCAGACCGTCCTGCTTTGCTGTCTCCATTAGACCGGTTCCCAATTGGGAACATTGATAAAAGCATCCAGTGCCGACCTCATGGGTTTTAAGTTTTCATTAGTTGCTGTTGGAGATCGCCAGTGGAGGAGCAAAAAACAAGTCATAGCTGCTCTATATTAGGCTGCGCTTTGTAGGATTCTCAAGTGCAACCACCACGTTCTGTGGCTGCATGCAGGTTGTACAGCATACCCTCCAAACAGTCACAAATGCAGAATTGGGACAAAATAAGTGAAACCCCCCCCCCCCCTACCCCAAGCACACCCCAACTCCACTAGATGTTTCGAAACCCTGATGCTGTGCATCCAGAAACGTCTACTTTTGTTTTATGTCTGAAGGTGTTGCACAAATACCAGGACATGTGGGAGCTATTGGTACATAGTTTTCTCTAACGTCCTAGTGGATGCTGGGGACTCTGTAAGGACCATGGGGAATAGACAGGCTCCGCAGGAGACTGGGCACTCTAAGAAAGATTTAGTACTACTGGTGTGCACTGGCTCCTCCCTCTATGCCCCTCCTCCAGACCTCAGTTAGAATCTGTGCCCGGCCAGAGCTGGGTGCTTTTAGTGAGCTCTCCTGAGCTTGCTAATAAAGTATTTTAGTTAGGTTTTTTATTTTCAGAGAGCTTCTGCTGGCAACAGACTCTCTGCTACGTGGGACTGAGGGGAGAGAAGCAAACCTGCTAACTGCGGCTAGGTTGCGCTTCTTAGGCTACTGGACACCATTAGCTCCAGAGGGTTCGAACACAAGATCTTAACCTTGGTCGTCCGTTCCCGGAGCCGCGCTGCCGTCCCCCTCGCAGAGCCAGAAGACAGAAGCCGGCAGAAGCAAGAAGACATCGAAATCGGCGGCTGAAGACTCCTGTCTTCACATGAGGTAGCGCACAGCACTGCAGCTGTGCGCCATTGCTCCCACACTTACCCGCACACTCCGGTCACTGTAGGGTGCAGGGCGCAGGAAGGGGGCGCCCTGGGCAGCAATTATGATACCTCTTGGCAAAAAGGCACATATATACAGCTGGGCACTGTATATATGTACGAGCCCCCGCCATTATTTTTACACAGAAGCGGGACAGAAGCCCGCCGCTGAGGGGGCGGGGCCTTCTTCCTCAGCACTCACCAGCGCCATTTTCTCTCTACAGCTCCGCTGAGAGGCAGCTCCCCAGGCTCTCACCTGCAGTCTCAAGGTAGAAAAAGGGTATAAAAGAGAGGGGGGGCACATAAATTTAGGCGCATTTATCATTATACAGCAGCTACTGGGTAAACACTAAGTTACTGTGTAATCCCTGGGTTATATAGCGCTGGGGTGTGTGCTGGCATACTCTCTCTCTGTCTCCCCAAAAGACCTTGTGGGGGTCCTGTCCTCATTTAGAGCATCCCCTGTGTGTGTGCGGTGTGTCGGTACGTTTGTCGACATGTTTGACGAGGAAGGATACGTGGAGGCAGAACAGGTGCAAATGAATGTGGTGTCGCCGCCGACGGTGCCGACACCTGATTGGATGGAAATGTGGAAGGTGTTAAATGATAACGTGAACTCCTTGCATAAGAGGTTGGATAAAGCTGACACATTAGGACAGTCAGGGTCTCAACCCATGTCTGATCCTACAGCTCAAAGGCCGTCAGGGTCTCAAAAGCGCCCACTATCCCAGATTGTTGACACAGATATCGACACGGATTCTGACTCCAGTGTCGATGGCGATGATGCAAAGTTGCAGCCTAAAATGACTAAAGCCATCCGCTACATGATTATAGCAATGAAGGATGTATTGCACCTATCGGAGGAAAACCCTGTCCCTGACAAGAGGGTTTATATGTTTGGGGAGAAAAAGCAAGAAGTGACTTTTCCCCCTTCACATGAATTAAACGAATTATGTGAAAAAGCGTGGGATTCCCCTGATAGGAAAGTACTGATTTCCAAAAGATTACTTATGGCGTATCCTTTCCCGCCATCGGACAGGTTACGCTGGGAATCCTCCCCTAGGGTAGACAAAGCGTTGACACGCTTATCTAAGAAGGTGGCCCTGCCGTCACAGGATACGGCCGCCCTAAAGGATCCTGCGGATAGAAAGCAGGAAGGTATCCTGAAGTCTGTTTATACACATTCTGGTACTGTACTGAGGCCAGCAATTGCTTCGGCCTGGATGTGTAGTGCTGTAGCAGCATGGACAGATACTCTGTCTGAGGAGATAGATACACTGGACAGGGAGACTGTTTTACTGACCCTAGGACATATCAAAGACGCTGTCCTATATATGAGGGATTGCCTGCTGGGCTCTAGAATAAACGCAATGTCGACTTCTGCCAGAAGGGTCCTTTGGACTCTGCAATGGAAAGGTGATGCCGACTCTAAAAAAACACATGGATGTTTTACCTTACAAGGGTGAGGAATTGTTTGGGGACGGTCTCTCGGACCTAGTTTCCACAGCTACGGCTGGGAAGTCAAATTTTTACCATATTTTCCCTCACAGCCAAAGAAAGCACCGTATTACCAAATGCAGTCCTTTCGTTCACAAAGAAGCAAGAAAGTCAGAGGTGCATCCTTTCTTGCCAGAGGCAGGGGTAGAGGACAGAAGCTGCACCATGCAGCTAGTTCCCAGGAACAAAAGTCCTCCCCGGCTTCCACGAAATCCACCGCATGACGCTGGGGCTCCACAGGCGGAGCCAGGAGCGGTGGGGGCGCGTCTCCGAAATGTCAGCCATCAGTGGGTTCGCTCATGGGTGGATCCTTGGGCTATACAAATTGTGTATCAGGGATACAAGCTGGAATTCGAGGTGACGCCACCTCACCGTTACCTAAAATCGGCCTTGCCAGCTTCCCCCATGGAAAGGGAGGTAGTGTTAGCGGCGATTCGCAAGTTATATCTCCAACAGGTGGTGGTAAAGGTTCCCCTCCTTCAACAGGGAAGGGGTTACTATTCCACTATGTTTGTGGTACCGAAACCGGACGGTTCGGTCAGACCCATTTTGAATTTAAAATCCCTGAACATTTATCTGAAGAAGTTCAAGTTCAAAATGGAATCGCTCAGAGCGGTCATTGCAAGCCTGGAAGAGGGGGATTTTATGGTGTCTCTGGACATCAAGGATGCTTACTTGCATGTCCCCATTTATCCACCTCATCAGGAGTACCTCAGGTTTGTGGTACAGGACTGTCATTACCAATTCCAGACGTTGCCGTTTGGCCTGTCCACGGCACCGAGGATTTTTACCAAGGTAATGGCGGAGATGATGGTGCTCCTTCGAAAGCAAGGAGTTACAATTATCCCATACTTGGACGATCTCCTCATAAAGGCGAGGTCCAGGGAGCAGTTGCTGATCAGCGTAGCACACTCTCAGGAAGTGTTGCAACAGCACGGCTGGATTCTGAATATTCCAAAGTCGCAGCTGATTCCTAAGACGCGTCTGCCCTTCCTGGGCATGATTCTGGACACAGACCAGAAGAAGGTGTTTCTCCCGGCGGAGAAGGCTCAGGAGCTCGTGACTCTGGTCAGAGACCTCCTAAAACCAAAACAGGTGTCGGTGCATCACTGCACGCGAGTCCTGGGAAAGATGGTGGCGTCATACGAAGCCATTCCCTTCGGCAGGTTCCATGCAAGGATCTTTCAGTGGGATCTGTTGGACAAGTGGTCCGGATCGCATCTTCAGATGCATCGGCTGCTCACCCTGTCCCCCAGAGCCAGGGTGTCTCTTCTGTGGTGGCTACAGAGTGCTCACCTTCTCGGGGGCCGCGGGTTCGGCATACAGGACTGGGTCCTGGTGACCACGGATGCAAGCCTCCGAGGATGGGGGGCAGTCACTCGGGGAAGAAACTTCCAAGGGCTGTGGTCAAGTCAGGAGGCTTGTCTGCACATCAATATCCTGGAACTAAGGGCCATATACAACGCCCTGAGTTAAGCGGAGCCTCTGCTTCGAAACCAAACAGTGCTGATTCAGTCAGACAACATCACTGCAGTGGCCCATGTAAACCGCCAGGGCGGCACAAGAAGCAGGGTGGCAATGGCGGAAGCCACCAGGATTCTTCGGTGGGCGGAGAATCACGTGCAATCACTGTCAGCAGTGTTCATTCCGGGAGTGGACAACTGGGAAGCAGACTTCCTCAGCAGACACGACCTCCACCCGGGAGAGTGGGGACTTCATCAGGAAGTCTTCACGCAGATTGCAAATCGATGGGAACTGCCACAGGTGGACATGATGGCGTCCCGCCTCAACAAAAAGCTAAAAAGGTATTGCGCCAGGTCAAGGGACCCTCAGGCTATAGCTGTGGACGCACTAGTAACACCGTGGGTGTTCCAGTCGGTCTATGTGTTTCCTCCTCTTCCTCTCATACCCAAGGTGCTGAGAATCGTAAGAAAAAGAGGAGTGAGAACAATACTCATTGTTCCGGATTGGCCAAGAAGGACTTGGTACCCGGAACTGCAAGAAATGCTCACAGAGGACCCATGGCCTCTGCCTCTCAGACAGGACCTGTTGCAACAAGGGCCCTGTCTGTTCCAAGACTTGCTGCGTTTGACGGCATGGCGGTTGAACGCCGGATCCTAGCGGAAAAAGGCATTCCGGATGAAGTTATTCCTACGCTGATAAAGGCTAGGAAGGACGTGACAGCAAAGCATTATCACCGTATATGGCGAAAATGTTGTTGGTGTGAGGCCAGGAAGGCCCCTACAGAGGAATTCCAGCTGGGCCGATTCCTGCACTTCCTACAGTCAGGACTGACTATGGGCCTAAAATTAGGGTCCATAAAGGTCCAGATTTCGGCCCTATCCATTTTCTTTCAAAAAGAACTGGCTTCACTTCCTGAGGTTCAGACGTTTGTTAAGGGAGTGCTGCATATTCAGCCCCCTTTTGTGCCACCAGTGGCACCCTGGGATCTTAACGTGGTGGTGGGTTTCCTGAAATCCCACTGGTTTGAGCCACTTAAGACCGTGGAGCCTAAAGTATCTCACATGGAAAGTGGTCATGCTGTTGGCCTTAGCTTCGGCTAGGCGGGTGTCAGAATTGGCGGCTTTGTCATGTAAAAGCCCCTATCTGGTTTTCCATATGGACAGGGCAGAATTGCGGACTCGTCCGCAATTTCTGCCAAAGGTGGTGTCTTTTCATTTGAACCAACCTATTGTGGTGCCTGCGGCTACTCGTGACTTGGAGGACTCCAAGTTGCTGGACGTAGTCAGGGCTTTGAAGGTTTATGTAACCAGAACGGCTGGAGTCGGGAAGACTGACTCGCTGTTTATCCTGTATGCATCTAACAAGCTGGGTGCTCCTGCTTCAAAGCAAACTATTGCTCGCTGGATCTGTAACACGATTCAGCAGGCTCATTCTGCGGCTGGTTTGCCGCATCCAAAATCAGTGAAAGCCCATTTCACAAGGAAGGTGGGCTCTTCTTGGGCGGCTGCCCGAGGGGTCTCGGCATTACAGCTTTGCCGAGCTGCTACTTGGTCGGGTTCAAACACATTTGCAAAATTCTACAAGTTTGATTCCCTGGCTGAGGAGGACCTTGTGTTTGCTCATTCGGTGCTGCAGAGTCATCCGCACTCTCCCGCCCGTTTGGGTGCTTTGGTATAATCCCCATGGTCCTTACGGAGTCCCCAGCATCCACTAGGACGTTAGTAAGAATTTACTCACCGGTAAATCTATTTCTCGTAGTCCGTAATGGATGCTGGGCGTCCCAAGTGCGGACTTTCTGCAATACGTGTATATAGTTATTGCTTAATAAAGGGTTATGTTGGCATCCATTGGTTGATGCTCTGTTGTTTGTTCATACTGTTAACTGGGTAAGTTTATCACAAGTTATACGGTGTGATTGGTGTGGCTGGTATGAGTCTTACCCTGGATTCCAAAATCCTTTCCTTGTAATGTCCGCTCTTCCGGGCACAGTTTCCTTAACTGAGGTCTGGAGGAGGGGCATAGAGGGAGGAGCCAGTGCACACCAGTAGTACTAAATCTTTCTTAGAGTGCCCAGTCTCCTGCGGAGCCCGTCTATTCCCCATGGTCCTTACGGAGTCCCCAGCATCCACTACGGACTACGAGAAATAGATTTACCGGTAAGTAAAATCTTATTATTTCACTTATGTGAATTAATGTTTCTTCTATTCTGGAAATGTTTTATAAATCTGAGTACTTCAGTCCAGTCCACTGTAACATAAGGGCATGTTGCTGTAGACTGCAGTGTGTGAATTTAGTATGAAGAAGAAAACCAACTAAAGAAACTAGAAGTCCCTTTTCATTGTGTAAGTCCCTCTCTATGGTGAGCTGCCGGAAGCATGGATCCATGCAAACACCTCAAGCCTGCCAGCACATCACCGCAAACTACATCCACAAGACTCCTCGCCGGCCGGCGAGTGGAGCGGCCGTCGAGACCGCACAGGACATAGGAAGAAGCGGAGCGTTGCTGCAACGCAACTTCCGGTTGTTCAATGCGGCTTTCGGTGGGACCCGGCAGCCTAGCAGCAGAGCCAGGAAGGCTTCCAGCTCTGTCTGCTGAGGAGCACCACCGGGGACGGAAACAGCGCAAGCGGCCACATCATCACTCACCACAGAGTGAACAAAGAGAACTAAACATCACATCGTGAGGGTAAGTTGCACCTGGCAGGCCGGGACGCTGGCCTCCCAGAACACGACCTCCACCTACGATCAATTATTGACAAAGAACCGCCTCTGGGCACACTGCTTAGACTCACACTGAGGGGAAAGGAAATCCCTTCAGATAAAGACCGACTCTTATATATCTGGAACAAAGATACTCCTTTTCTCACAAGACTTTTCTTTAGGATATTCATCTCACGGCAATACCATATTTTATTTCATCTTGTGTTTATTTTCCCTATACATTGGATGTTCACACAATATGCATGTTACTATTGCAAATAAGGGCATTTATGTGTAATCATAGTATCATCGATTATATATGAATTATTGTACCATCTGTTATACTAAGCATTGTGATTTATAAAGGTATTTACAGATCATAGAGAGACATCATTTCTCACATACAAACACCAAATAGAGGGTGAGCGCAGGTATCCAAAACCTGTGAAACCAGTAGTAGGCACTGTAATATTGCCAAGATGCCACATTGGTGGTAGATGGGCACAGCTAGAAGACTTAGTATTGCTGGTCCTACCTTAGATGAAGAATCTACAAAAAAGGTAAGTACTAGATATGCTCGAAGTCTTGAGCAAGTAGTTCTATGTACGGTGGTCTCTAAATGTACAGTCACAGAGGACGGCATTCCCAGAGCTGGATACACTCCGATACTCTGTCTCTAGTAAGTGACTTTGGATATACTGTCCTTAGCAACTTAACGGACAACATTTGTACCCCAAATCCTTGCTGGAATTGTCGTTTGTGGCATAAGGTCCACTGAATTGTCAATCCCCACACCCCCTTGTGGTAACAGAGCCCCCACCCTCACCACCAGTGTCAGTGAGCCTCAGTTAAGTAGCCCCTCCCCATGTGTGGACCCCCTGTTGCAGCTGATCTCTGCACATCCAGAGATCAGCATATTCGTGCTCTGTGGGGAACTATGTTCTCCTTCTCACATTTAGTTCCGGCACATGGGCCCCGTATTGCTGCTCGCAATGCTTTCTGGTGCGTGGTTTCGGAAGTGGTGTCGGTGGTCACGGACTGCGACAACACTTCCAGGGGGTCGCAACAGCAGGAGGAAGTCCATTGTGCACTTGTGCAGAATGAATTTTCTCCATAACTGGAGAGGGGGCACAACTGGGCTTGCCGGCTGTGTGTGATGCGAGCTGGCCAGGTAACGCACTCCATTCTGCGGATCACGTACGGTAGTGCCAGGCAAGTGGTTAATGACTGATGCAGAGTTGGACTTATACCATTTTGCAAAGCATAAATAGCGTAAAGTGAATGAGGAATATGCTCCAGTGCAGTCTTACACTTCCTTATGTCTTCAGAAGATGACAGTGGTAATTGAGGTGCGGTCTGATGTAAGCTGGATACAGTACCTGCTAGAGGACAGATGGAAATAGGCGCTGTTGTTGAGGGCGCTGTTGTTGATAACTAGACAGGTATGCTATCAATGCAGAGCCGATCTTCTCTTGGGATATAAAGAGGAGGTTTAAACATGACTGCAAGATGCAGTATTACAGTTAATGCTTATTTCTAACAACGAAGTGGGTTATGATAATTATATACCTTTAAATCATCAATATAAAGTATAAACTTATGTCGAAACTTGTTTGTTTTTTTTTATAAAATTTTTAAAGAGACTTCGGAACAGACACACAAGTTGGTCGCAAATTACATCCGCATCATGAGCGCAGAAATAAATGTGGCTATTGGATCACATTCAGAGTTGCACACGTTCATGAGACTACACAAACCCAACCAATCCACTTGTGGAAGTAGCAGTCATGAGTAACCAGGCACGCTTGCACCAGCCTTATAACTGGGCCATGACATTTCTCTGACATCAGACTGATCTCTCCCTACAGTATCGGGTTCTTTATGCAGGTGCCGCAACCAATTCACAGCCTACTGGCGGTGGTGCTATTCCATTGTGGCACATGGCAAGATGCCCCATCAGTCGCAACAGGGAAGATTACATCAGCCATACGGCAGGTGCAGTGTCACTTGACATGTTTAGCGAGTGCCGCAGGTCAGTGCAAGTAGCTGCATTCCAGGTACACAGCGCAAGCATAGGAGGCCACTGTCAGGCGGAGGCACTGCACCTGCCATAGAGCTAGTGAAAGTGTTGTTGATGCGACCAGTGGTGGCGTATAAGGAGGCAGCAATCTGTATTACAGCGTGCACGAACACTTAACGTGGGCTGCTCTGTCCTGGCACATTCTGCCACATGGGTGTTCACAAGGGGAGAAGCAAGTGGCCCACTGCCAATTAGCGCTGCCCTGTGCCACTTGGTGTCTGGCACATTATTGAAAGCTTTTAAATAACTGTAACAAAAATCTGATCTCTGCGTCGATTTAAGCATACAAATCATTTATTTAAACAAAAACAAAAAAATAAATGTTCCATAAAGATCTTAAACTTGGCAAATACAGTAGGTTGTTAAAATACACGATCATATACTGTAACATAATATTCTTAGTATAAGATACTTTTATAAACAATGTAGCAAAATATACTTTGCATAAGGTACACTTATTTTAAACAAGTCCCACTAGAATCCACCTAACTAATGAGACCTGATTGGGAAAACAATGCGTGACAGTCCCTCTGGATATCCCGGTGTTGATGTCACCTAGTCAGCTGTGCTGGTGGACTGTTATTCTGATGCACAGTATTCAGCCTCCTACCATATGAAAGTTCTCTGGTCAATGCCTCGCATTTAGAAGTGAAGCATCATTTTCCTAATTGGGGGGCAGATGTATTAACCTGGAAAAGGCATAAGGAAGTGATAAACGCACCAGCCAGTCAGCTCCTAACTGTCAATTTTGCATATTGGAGTTGATTGGCTGGTGCGTTTAACACCTTGCACTTATCACTGGTTTATCACTTCCTTATGCCTTCTCCAGGTTAATACATCTGCCCCAATATCCCATAAGTCTGGCTTTTAGTACATTAGGATTGGAAAAAGCATTGACCAAAATGTTTTGCATCTATCCATCTATCATATACCGGGATGTTTTAAAGGACTTCTGTGAACATTAGAGGGAGTTTCAGACCTGATCGCTGTGCTGCTAATTTTGTTATCCTGCGATCAGATACAGTAGTCGCTGCACAAAGGGAGTGTATATTCTCCCGTGCCAGTGTGCGTTCGCATGTGTACGCCGTGCTACAAATATCCCTCAGTTAGCAGACAGCTGCAAATCCATTCGCACCACACTCACCATGTAATGTTTTTTCCACTGTGTGCAGTGTGTGCGTAGCCCAGGACTTACTCCTACAGTGCGACGAGAACGGGCTGATCGGGGCCGGAGCTGACGTCACACACCCTCCCTGAAAATGCTTGGGAACGCCTGCGTTTTCCCTGACACTCCCAGAAAACTGTCAGTTACCACCCACAAACGTCCTCTTACTGTGCCTTCGAAATTTTTGCACCAGCCTGCTGCTGTTCAGCGATGCCTGTTGTTTGGTGACGCGGGTGTGCATTGCAGTGCATACGCCTGCGCAGTCTATCCATAATCATCCATTGTGCGAAAGCGCAAAGTAGCGGTAAGGTCTGAATCGGCCCACAGTATAATCCCTTAAAGGGAGGGTTCAAGTGGGAATTGTTTAAAATAAGTGTATCTTATACAAAGTATATTTTGCTATGTTGGGAGAATGTAAAAGCAGAGAAAATCGCACATTATTGCTCTTAAATACCTATAAATACCTATAATCCTGTGTTTGGCTGTGATTTGCTAATACGAAAAACCTGACATGCATCCTCACTAAAGTCACACACACACGGATTGTCAGGGCTGCTAATGAAAGGAGAACACAGGTGTTATACGCTTGATGTATTGGAGTCGTCCACTCTTTTTAGGCCAGCTATTTATATCAAATCCTATACATCTAGTTTAGATGAACCTTTTACAGTGAAATTACATGCTGCATCCCAGTCTGTGCTAGGGCCTCCTTTCCTTCAGGAATGATCTACATCTGCGCACATTTGCCCATTATAGTCATCACTGCGTCATCATGTGCGACTCTGACTGCGAGGCAATATCTGTGCCGTAGGTGTCCAGCAATGTGGTTCTGGTATGAATGGTCAGCCATGTTAAGGTCGACATTCATTAGGTCGACCACTATTGGTCGACATGGACTAATAGTCAACACATGGAAATTGTCTGCATGGGACAGGTCGACGCGTTGAATGGTCGACATGGATTTTTGAACTGTTTTTGGTGTCATTTTTTCCGTAACATGACCAGGAACCCCAGTTAGTGTACTGCGTCCCCTTGCATGGCTCGTCATGCTGCAGGCATGGTGCCTCGCTCTGCTACCGCTGCGCTTGCCACAGGTTACCGTTCCCAATCGTAGACCACGTGGATGGTAAAGTATGAAAAAGGTAAAAAATTATAATTTCTCTATCGTCCTTGTGGATGCTGGGGTTCCTGAAAGGACCATGGGGAATAGCGGCTCCGCAGGAGACAGGGCACAAAAAGTAAAGCTTTCCGATCAGGTGGTGTGCACTGGCTCCTCCCCCTATGACCCTCCTCCAGACTCCAGTTAGATTTTTGTGCCCGGCCGAGAAGGGTGCAATCTAGGTGGCTCTCCTAAAGAGCTGCTTAGAGAAAGTTTAGCTTAGGTTTTTTATTTTACAGTGAGTCCTGCTGGCAACAGGATCACTGCAACGAGGGACTTAGGGGAGAAGGAGTGAACTCACCTGCGTGCAGGATGGATTGGCTTCTTGGCTACTGGACATCAGCTCCAGAGGGACGATCACAGGTACAGCCTGGATGGTCACCGGAGCCGCGCCGCCGGCCCCCTTGCAGATGCTGAAGTAAGAAGAGGTCCAGAATCGGCGGCTGAAGACTCCTGCAGTCTTCTAAAGGTAGCGCACAGCACTGCAGCTGTGCGCCATTTTCCTCTCAGCACACTTCACACGGCAGTCACTGAGGGTGCAGGGCGCTGGGAGGGGGGCGCCCTGGGAGGCAAATGAAAACCTTTTTTGGCGAAAAATACCTCACATATAGCCCCCAGAGGCTATATGGAGATATTTAACCCCTGCCAAGATTCACTAAATAGCGGGAGACGAGCCCGCCGAAAAAGGGGCGGGGCCTATCTCCTCAGCACACAGCGCCATTTTCTCTCACAGAAAGCCTGGAGAGAAGGCTCCCAGGCTCTCCCCTGCACTGCACTACAGAAACAGGGTTAAAACAGAGAGGGGGGGCACTGATTTTGGCGATATTGAGATATATATAAAGATGCTATAAGGGAAAACACTTATATAAGGTTGTCCCTATATAATTATAGCGTTTTGGTGTGTGCTGGCAAACTCTCCCTCTGTCTCCCCAAAGGGCTAGTGTGGGTCCTGTCCTCTGTCAGAGCATTCCCGGTGTGTGTGCTGTGTGTCGGTACGTGTGTGTCGACATGTATGAGGACGATGTTGGTGAGGAGGCGGAGAAATTGCCTGTAATGGTGATGTCACTCTCTAGGGAGTCGACACCGGAATGGATGGCTTATTTAGGGAATTACGTGAGAATGTCAACACGCTGCAAGGTCGGTTGACGACGTGAGACGGCCGACAAACTATTAGTACCGGTCCAGGCGTCTCAGAAACACCGTCAGGGGCGTTAAAAACGCCCATTTACCTCAGTCGGTCGACACAGACACAGACACGGACACTGAATCCAGTGTCGACGGTGAATAAACAAACGTATTTCTCATTAGGGCCACACGTTAAGGGCAATGAAGGAGGTGTTGCATATTTCTGATACTACAAGTACCACAAAAAAGGGTATTATGTGGGAGTGAAAAAACTACCTGTAGTTTTTCCTGAATCAGATAAAATAAAATGAAGTGTGTGATGATGCGTGGGGTTACCCCGATAGCAAATATTGGCGTTATACCCTTTCCCGCCAGAAATTAGGGCGCGTTGGGAAACACCCCTTAGGGTGATAAGGCGCTCACACGCTTATCAAGTGGCGTTACCGTCTCCAGATACGGCCGCCCTCAAGGAGCCAGCTGATAGGAAGCTGGAAAGATATCCTAAAAAGTATATACACACATACGGTGGTTATACTGCGACCAGCGATCGCCATCAGCCTGGAGATGCAGTGCTGGGTTGGCTTGGTCGGATTCCCTGACTGAAAATATTTTATTCATATAGAGCATTTAATAGGATGCATTCTATATATATGTACGTGAGATGCACAGAGGGATATTTGCTCTCTGGCATCAAGATAAGTACGTTGTCCATATCACCCAGAAGATGTCATGGACACGACAGTGGTCAGGTGATACAGATCCCATACGGCACATGGAAGTATTGCCGTATAAAGGGAAGGAGTTAGTTGGGGTCGGTCCATCGGACCTGGGGACCACGGCAACAGCTGGGAAATCCAACCTTTTTACCCCAAGTTACATCTCAGCTGAAAAAGACACCGTCTTTTCAGCCTCAATCCTTCCTTTCCCATGAGGGCATGCAGGCAAAAGGCCAGTCATATCTGCCCAGACATAGAGGTAAGGGAAGTAGACTGCAGCAGGCAGCCCCTTCCCAGGAAAAGAAGCCCTCCACCGCGTCTGCCAAGTCCTCAGCATGACGCTGGGGCCATGCAAGCGGACTCAAGGTGGGGGGGTAGTCTCAAGAGTCTCAGCGCGCAGTGGGATCACTCGCAGGTTGACCCCTAGATAGTACAAGTATTATCCCAGGGGTACAGATTGGAGAGTCGAGACATCTTCTCCTCGCAGGTTTCTGAAGTCTGCTTTACCAACGGCTCCCTCCGACAGGGAGGCAGCATTGGAAACAATTCACAAGCTGTATATCCAGCAGGTGATAATCAAAGTACCCCTCCTACAACAAGGAAAAGGGTATTATTTTTCCACACTATATTGTGGTACTGACGCCAGACGGCTTGGTGAGACATAGTCTAAACTGAAATCTTTGAACACTTACATAAAAGGTTTAAATCGAGATGGAGTCACTCAGAGCAGTGATAGCGAACCGGAAAAAAGGGGACTATATGGTGTCCCTGGACATCAAGGATTACCTCCATGTCCAAATTTGCCCTTCTCAACAAGGGTACCTCTGGTTCGTGGTACAGAACTGTCAATATCAGTTTCAGACGATGCCGTTTGAATTATCCACGGCACCCCGGGCCTTTTACCAAGGTAATGGCCGAAAAGATGTTTCTTCAAAGAAAAAAGGCATCTAAATTATCCCTTACTTGGACGATATCCTGAAAAGGGCAAGTTCCAGAGAACAGTTGGAGGTCGGAAGAGCACTATCTAAAGTAGTTCTACGACAGCACGACTGGATTCTAAATATTCCAAGAATCGCAGCTGTTTTCCGACGATACGTCTGCTGTTCCTAGGAATGATTCTGGGCATAGTCCAGAAAAAGGTGTTCCTCCGGGAGGAAAAAGACAAGGAGTTATTCGACCTAGTCAGAAACCTCCTAAAACCAGGCCAAGTATCAGTGCATCAATGCACAGGAGTCCTGGGAAAAATGGTGGCTTCTTACGAAGCGATTCCATTCGGCAGATCTCAGGGGATTTGCTGGACGAATGGTCCGGATCGCATTTTCAGATGCATCAGCGGATAATCCTGTCTCCAAGGACAAGGGTGTCTCTTCTGTGGGGGCTGCAGAGTGCTCATCTTTTAGAGGGCAGCACACTCAGCATTCAGGACTGTGTTCTGGGGACCACGGATACCAGCCTGAGAGGCTGGGGAGTAGTCACACAGGGAAAAAATTTCCAAGGAAGTGTGGTCAAGTCTGGAGACTTCTCTCCACATGAATATACTGGAGCTAAGGGCAATTTACAATGCTCTGAGCCTAGGAAGACTCCTGCTTCAAAGTCAACCGGTGCTGATCCAGTAGGACATCATCATGGCGGTCGCCCACGTTATCAGACGGGGCGACACAAGAAGCAGGAGGGCAATGACAGCAAGGATTCTTCGCTGGGCGGAAAATCATGTGATAACACTGTCAGCAGTGTTCATTCCGGGAGTGGGCAACTGGGAAGATTTCCTCAGCATAAATGAATTCCACCCGGAAAAGTGGAAACTTAATCTGGAAGTTTCCACATGATTGTAAACCGTTGGGAAACACCAAAGGTGGTTATGATGGCGTCCCACCTGAAGCGCCAGGTCAAGAGACACTCAGGCAATAGCTGGGACGCTCTGGTAACACCGTCGGTGTACCAGTCGGTGTATGTGTTCCATCCTCTGCTTTTCATACCCAATGTATTGAAAATGATAGGAAGGAGAGGAGTAAGAACTATACTCGTGGCTCCGGTTTGGCCAAGAAGGACTTGGTTCCCGGAACTTAAAGAGATACTAAGAAGGGTCTTGATTCGGCAAGAACCGTGTCTGTTCCGGGACTTACCGCAGCTGCGTTGACGCCAAGGCGGGTGAACGCCGGATCCTAAGGGAAAGAGGCATTCCGGAAGAGGTCATCCCTACCCTGGTCAGAGCCAGGAAGGAGGTGACCGCACAACATTATCACCACTTAGGTGAAAATATGTGCCAGGGTGTGAGTCCAGGAAGGCTCCACGGAAGAATTTCAACTAGGTTAATTTCTACATTTCCTGCAAACAGGAGTGTCTATGGGTCTCAAATTGGGTCCATTAAGGTTCAAATTTCGGCCTGTTGATTTTCTTCCAGAAAGAAATTGGCTTCAGTTCCTGAAGTCCAGAAGTTGTTAAGGGAGTACTGCATATACAGCCCCTTTGATGTCTCCAGTGGCACTGGGCGATCTCAACGTAGTTTTGGGATTCCTAAAAAATCACATTGGTTTAAACAACTCAAATCTGTGGATTTGATATATCTCACATGGAAAATGACCATGCTGTTGGTCCTGGCCTCGGCCAGGCGAGTGTCAGAATTGGCGGCTTTATCTCACAAAGCCATATCTGATTGTCCATTCGGACAGAGCAAAGCTGCGGACTCGTCCCCAGTTTCTCCTTAAGGTGGTGTCAGCGTTTCACCTGAACCAGCTTATTGTGGTACCTGCGGCTACTAGGGACTTGGAGGACTCCAAGTTGCTGGATGTTATCAGGGCCCTGAAAATATAGTTTCCAGGTTGGCTGGAGTCAGGAAATCTGACTTGCTGTTTATCCTGTATGCACCCAACAATGCTGGGTGCTTCTGCTTCTAAGCAGTCGATTGCTCGTGGGATTGGTAGCACAATTCAACTTGCACATTCTGTGGCAGGCCTGCCACAGTCTAAATCTGTTAAGGCCCATTCCACAAGGAAGGTGGGCTCATCTTGGGCGGCTGCCCGAGGGGTCTCGGCATTACAACTTTGCCGAGCAGCTACGTGGTCGGGGGAGAACACGTTTGTAAAATTCTACAAATTTGATACCCTGGCAAAAGAGGACCTGGAGTTCTCTCATTCGGTGCTGCAGAGTCATCCGCACTCTCCCGCCCGTTTGGGAGCTTTGGTATAATCCCCATGGTCCTTTCAGGAACCCCAGCATCCACAAGGACGATAGAGAAAATAAGAATTTACTTACCGATAATTCTATTTCTCGGAGTCCGTAGTGGATGCTGGGCGCCCATCCCAAGTGCGGATTATCTGCAATACTTGTACATAGTTATTGCTAATTAAATCGGGTTATTGTTGTTGTGAGCCATCTTTTCAGAGGCTCCGCTGTTATCATACTGTTAACTGGGTTCAGATCACAGGTTGTACAGTGTGATTGGTGTGGCTGGTATGAGTCTTACCCGGGATTCAAAATTCCTCCCTTATTGTGTACGCTCGTCCGGGCACAGTACCTAACTGGAGTCTGGAGGAGGGTCATAGGGGGAGGAGCCAGTGCACACCACCTGATCGGAAAGCTTTACTTTTTGTGCCCTGTCTCCTGCGGAGCCGCTATTCCCCATGGTCCTTTCAGGAACCCCAGCATCCACTACGGACTCCGAGAAATAGAATTATCGGTAAGTAAATTCTTATTTTCTCTGACGTCCTAGTGGATGCTGGGAACTCCGTAAGGACCATGGGGAATAGCGGCTCCGCAGGAGACTGGGCACAACTAAAAGAAAGCTTTTAGACTACCTGGTGTGCACTGGCTCCTCCCACTATGACCCTCCTCCAAGCCTCAGTTAGATTTCTGTGCCCGGCCGAGCTGGATGCACACTAGGGGCTCTCCTGAGCTCCTAGAAAGAAAGTTTATTTTAGGTTTTTTATTTTACAGTGAGACCTGCTGGCAACAGGCTCACTGCATCGAGGGACTAAGGGGAGAAGAAGCGAACCTACCTGCTTGCAGCTAGCTTGGGCTTCTTAGGCTACTGGACACCATTAGCTCCAGAGGGATCGACCGCATGAAACTGGCCTTGGTGTTCGTTCCCGGAGCCGCGCCGCCGTCCCCCTTACAGAGCCAGAAGCAAGAAGAGGTCCGGAAAATCGGCGGCAGAAGACGTCAGTCTTCACCAAGGTAGCGCACAGCACTGCAGCTGTGCGCCATTGCTCCTCATGCACACTTCACACTCCGGTCACTGAGGGTGCAGGGCGTTGGGGGGGGGGGGGGGGGGGCCCTGAGCAGCAATAAAAACACCTTGGCTGGCAAATATATCACAATATATAGCCCCAGAGGCTATATATGTGATAAATACCCCTGCCAGAATACATAAAAAAGCGGGAGAAAAGTCTGCGAAAAAGGGGCGGGGCTATCAGCACACTGGCGCCATTTTCTCTTCACAGTACAGCTGGAAGACACCTCCCCAGGCTCTCCCCTGTAGTTTGCAGGCTCAAAGGGTTAAAAAGAGAGGGGGGGCACTAAATTTAGGCGCAATATTGTATATACAAGCAGCTATTGGGAAAAATTCACTCAATATAGTGTTAATCCCTAAATTATATAGCGCTCTGGTGTGTGCTGGCATACTCTCTCTCTGTCTCCCCAAAGGGCTGTGTGGGGTCCTGTCCTCAGTCAGAGCATTCCCTGTGTGTGTGCGGTGTGTCGGTACGGCTGTGTCGACACGTTTGATGAGGAGGCTTATGTGATGGCAGAGCAGATGCCGATAAATGTGATGTCGCCCCCTGTGGGGCCGACACCAGAGTGGATGGATAGGTGGAAGGTATTAACCGACAGTGTCAACTCCTTACATAAAAGGCTGGATGACGTAACAGCTATGGGACAGCCGGCTTCTCGGCCCGCGCCTGCCCAGGCGTCTCAAAGGCTATCAGGGGCTCAAAAACGCCCGCTCCCTCAGATGGCAGACACAGATGTCGACACGGAGTCTGACTCCAGTGTCGACGAGGTTGAGACATATACACAATCCACTAGGAACATCCGTTACATGATTCCGGCAATAAAAAATGTGTTACACATTTCTGACATTAACCCAAGTACCACTAAAAAAGGGTTTTATGTTTGGGGAGAAAAAGCAGGCAGTGTTTTGTTCCCCCATCAAATGAGTGAATGAAGTGTGAAAAAGCGTGGGTTCCCCCGATAAGAAACTGGTAATTTCTAAAAAGTTACTGATGGCGTACCCTTTCCCGCCAGAGGATAAGTTACGCTGGGAGATATCCCCTAGGGTGGATAAGGCGCTCACACGTTTGTCAAAAAAGGTGGCACTGCCGTCTTAGGATACGGCCACTTTGAAGGTACCTGCTGATAAAAAGCAGGAGGCTATCCTGAAGTCTGTATTTACACACAGGTACTAGACTGAGACCTGCAGATAGTGCTGCTGCAGCGTGGTCTGTAACCCTGTCAAACAGGGATACTATTTTGCGAACATAAGACGTCGTCTTATATATGAGGGATGCACAGAGGGATATTTTGCCGGCTGGCATCCAGAATTAATGCAATGTCCATTCTGTCAGGAGGGTATTAGAGACCCGACACTGGACAGGTGATGCTGACTTTAAAAGGCACATAGAGCCTTATAAGGGTGAGGAATTGTTTGGGGATGGTCTCTGGGACCTCGTATCCACAGCAACAGCTGGGAAGAAAATTTTTTACCTCAGGTTTCCTCACAGCCTATGAAAGCACTGTATTATCAAAGGCGCTTCCTTTCTGCACAGAGACGAGGGAAGAGGGAAAAAGCTGCACCAGTCAGCCAGTTCCCAGAATCAAAATTCTTCCCCCGCTTCCTCTGAGTCCACCGCATGACGCGGGAGCTCCACAGGCGTAGCCAGGTACGGTGGGGGGCCTCCTCAAAAATTTCAGCTATCAGTGGGATCACTCACAGGTGGATCCCTGGATCCTTCAAGTAGTATCTCAGGGGTACAAGCTGGAATTCGAGGTGTCCCCCCCGCCGTTTCCTCAAATCTGCCTTGCCGACAACTCCCTCAGGCAGGGAGGCTGTGCTAGAGGAAATTCACAAGCTGTATTCCCAGCAGGTGATAGTCAAGGTGCCCCTACTTCAACAAGGACGGGGTTACTATTCCACACTGTTTGTGGTACCGAAACCGGACGGTTCGGTGAGACCCATTTTAAATTTGAAATCCTTGAACACATACATAAAAAAATTCAAGTTCAAGATGGAATCGCTCAGGGCGATTATTGCAAGCCTGGAGGAGGGGGATTACATGGTATCCCTGGACATCAAGGATGCTTACCTACATGTCCCCATTTACCATCCTCACCAGGAGTACCTCAGATTTGTGGTACAGGATTGCCATTACCAATTCCAAACACTGCCGTTTGGACTGTCCACTGCACCGAAGGTCTTTACCAAGGTAATGGCAGAAATGATGATACTCCTTCGAAAAAAGGGAGTTTTAATTATCCCGTACTTGGACGATCTCCTTATAAAGGCAAGGTCCAAGGAGCAGTTGTTGGTCGGAGTAGCACTATCTCGGGAAGTGCTACAACAGCACGGATGGATTCTATACATTCCAAAGTCACAGCTGGTTCCTACCACACGCCTACTGTTCCTGGGGATGGTTCTGGACACAGAACAGAAAAAAGTGTTTCTCCCGCAGGAGAAAGCCAAGGAGCTGTCATCTCTAGTCAGAGACCTCCTGAAACCAAAACAGGTGTCGGTGCATCACTGCACACGAGTCCCGGGAAAAATGGTAGCTTCTTACGAAGCAAAATTCCATTCGGCAGGTTCCATGCAAGCACCTTTCAGTGGGACCTCTTGGACAAGTGGTCGGGATCGCATCTTCAGATGCATCGGCTGATAACCCTGTCTCCAAGGACCAGGGTATCTCTACTGTGGTGGCTGCAGAGTGCTCATCTTCAAGAGGGCCGCAGATTCGGCATACAGGACTGGGTCCTGGTAACCACGGATGCCAGCCTTCGAGGCTGGGGGGCAGTCACACAGGGAAGAAATTTCCAAGGACTTTGGTCAAGTCAGGAGTCGTCCCTACACATAAATATTCTGGAACTGAGGGCCATTTACAATGCCCTAAGTCTGGCAAGGCCTCTGCTTCAAAACCAGCCGGTACTGATCCAATCAGACAACATCACGGCAGTCGCCCTTATAAACCGACAGGGCGGCACAAGAAGCAGGATGGCGATGGCAGAAGCCACAAGGATTCTCCGATGGGCGGAGAATCACGTCTTAGCACTGTCAGCAGTGTTCATTCCGGGAGTGGACAACTGGGAAGCAGACTTCCTCAGCAGACACGACCTACACCCGGGAGAGTGGGGACTTCATCCAGAAGTCTTCCAACTGTTGGTAAACCGTTGGGAAAGGCCACAGGTGGACATGATGGCGTCCCGCCTAAACAAAAAACTAGATATTGCGCCAGGTCAAGGGACCCTCAGGCGATAGCTGTGGACGCTCTAGTGACACCGTGGGTGTACCAGTCGGTTTATGTATTCCCTCCTCTGCCTCTCATACCAAAGGTACTGAGAATAATAAGAAAACGAGGAGTAAGAACGATGCTCGTGGTTCCGGATGGGCCAAGAAGAGCTTGGTACCCAGAACTTCAAGAAATTATATCAGAGGACCCATGGCCTCTACCGCTCAGACAGGATCTGCTACAGCAGGGGCCCTGTCTGTTCCAAGACTTACCGCTGCTGCGTTTGACGGCATGGCGGTTGAATTCCGGATCCTAAAGGAAAAAGGCATTCCGGAGGAAGTCATTCCTACGCTGATAAAAGCCAGGAAAGAAGTAACCGCAAACCATTATCACCGTATTTGGCGAAAATATGTTGCGTGGTGTGCGGCCAGGAAGGCCCCAACAGAGGAATTTCAGCTGGGTCGTTTTCTGCACTTCCTACAGTCAGGAGTGACTATGGGCCTAAACTTGGGTTCCATTAAGGTCCAGATTTCGGCTCTGTCGATTTTCTTCCAAAACGAACTGGCTTCACTGCCTGAAGTTCAGACTTTTGTTAAGGGAGTGCTGCATATTCAGCCCCCTTTTGTGCCTCCTGTGGCACCTTGGGATCTCAAACGTGGTGTTGAGTTTCCTAAAATCACATTGGTTTGAGCCACTTAAAACTGTGGATTTGAAATATCTCACGTGGAAAGTGGTCATGTTATTGGCCTTGGCTTCGGGCAGGCGTGTGTCAGAATTGGCGGCTTTGTCATGTAAAAGCCCTTATCTGATTTTCCATATGGATAGGGCAGAATTGAGGACTCGTCCCCAGTTTCTCCCTAAGGTGGTATCAGCTTTTCACTTAAACCAACCTATTGTAGTGCCTGCGGCTACTAGGGACTTGGAAGATTCCACGTTACTGGACGTAGTCAGGGCCTTAAAAATTTATATTTCCAGGACGGCTGGAGTCAGGAAAACTGACTCGCTTTTTATCCTGTAGGCGCCCAACAAAATAGATGCTCCTGCTTCTAAGCAGACTATTGCTCGCTGAATTTGTAGCACAATTCAGCTGGAGCATTCTGCGGCTGGATTGCCGCATCCTAAATCAGTAAAAGCCCATTCCACGAGGAAAGTGGGCTCATCTTGGGCAACTGCCCGAGGGGTCTCGGCTTTATAACTTTGCCGAGCTGCAACTTGGTCAAGGGCAAACACGTTTGCAAAATTCTACAAATTTGATACCCTGGCTGAGGAGGACCTTGAGTTCTCTCATTCGGTGCTGCAGAGTCATCCGCACTCTCCCGCCCGTTTGGGAGCTTTGGTATAATCCCCATGGTCCTTACGGAGTTCCCAGCATCCACTAGGACGTCAGAGAAAATAAGATTTTACTCACCGGTAAATCTATTTCTCGTAGTCCGTAGTGGATGCTGGGCGCCCATCCCAAGTGCGGATTGTCTGCAATACTTGTATGTAGTTATTGCCTAACTAAGGGTTATTGTTCAGCCATCTGTTGAGAGGCTCAGTTATATTTCATACTGTTAACTGGGTATAGTATCACAAGTTATACGGTGTGATTGGTGTGGCTGGTATGAGTCTTACCCGGGATTCAAAATCCTTCCTTATTGTGTCAGCTCTTCCGGGCACAGTATCCTAACTGAGGCATGGAGGAGGGTCATAGTGGGAGGAGCCAGTGCACACCAGGTAGTCTAAAAGCTTTCTTTTAGTTGTGCCCAGTCTCCTGCGGAGCCGCTATTCCCCATGGTCCTTACGGAGTTCCCAGCATCCAGTACGGACTACGAGAAATAGATTTACCGGTGAGTAAAATCTTATTTTTTTAAAGCCACGTTGACTTTTTCATGTGTCGATCTGTCCCATGTCGACCATGTCATTGACGACCAATAGTGGTCGACCTAATGACTGTCGACCTTAACATGATCGACCATCCAAACGGATATCCCGCAATGTGTGGTTCCTGAGCACAATCTTCCGCACATCGCAGGTTATGGCGTTGACCCCCCTGCTCTGTCAGTTCAGGAGTTTTGTAACCGGACACCTACAGTATGCAGTTTACTCTCTTCATACATAGAGAAACCCATGACAGCTGGAACTATCTATTGCAACCATACAGTGTTTACTTCAGCTTGGCTACTGATTTGCAACATGTAAGATGCCAGTGTTCCGCTTTTATAATAGAACTGTATGAATAGGGTTCTGCAGCAAGGCAGATCATTTCTTTTTATTATGTAATGCTATTTGATGAACCATAAACCAAATCCACCATGGTTGCGATGTTTACATCCTATCATGATCAAAGTTATGTATGAACATGCTGTACTTCCCTGGTTAGTTAGGGCGGTTGTTTATACCCCTTTCACACCAATATCCTGGGTCCAACCTGGCTTATTGAACACTGTTTCATGCCGTGTCACAGCTGCTTGAAACTGCGTTCACACCGTAGGCTGGACTCGGGTTATTGCAGGGACGTCACTTTGCTGGCGCTTAGGGATAATCTCATCTCCAAGTGGAGGCTCTCCGGCTCTCCGCATATTTGTATCGTGACCCAAGTCTCATTTTCATACTGGGTCAGTCCCAGGGTCAACCCTGGTCGAATTCCGCGTGCACCAGACCCGTTTATTCCATTTCACACCAAGCCAGGTCCCGGGTAGGGTGGAGAGCTGTTTGTCCTCTTGCATTATATTGGGTCTGAGGCGCATTTTCGTGGAAAACATTGCAAAAAAGACACTCGCCGCTATCTAGTCACCCCAGCACTCAATCATTATGTGAAACGCGGCTTATAGCGCACAGAACAAAGATGTAAGAGAACACTTCTGTACATCTCAAATCTCATCTGCAAATACTATCCCTCATATCCTTTAGCTCTTCCTCAGACTATGGGGGATATTCAATTTGGTCCGAAGAGACATCGGGAGTAAAAACCCCCGATGTTTCTTCGGGTGCTGCGGTCGGGCTATTTAATTTGCTCGGCCGGTAACAAGTCCTCTTACACCCGAAAACACACAGGTTCAGTGAAACCTGTGTGTTTTCGGGTGAAACAGCCCCATTTTCGGTTGAAAACGGGGCTGTTATCGGGCATTTTGCTTCGCCTGCCGGAGGCAGGTGAAGCAAAACCCCCGATAAGCCGCGGCACGCGCCGGCTTATCGGGGCCAATTAAATAGCCCCCACCGGCCGATACTTATCACCCGGCATCCCGGGCCAAATTGAATATCCCCCTTTGTCTTGCCTCTTCTGTATCAGCTCTCCCTCCCTTCCACCTGTAATGCTTCACCTGTGCCGCTTCCCACCTACAGAATTCTCTTCCCTAGCCTGTATCGTAGAGCCTGTCTTATTCCCACTTATCCTACTATTAGTACGCACTCCATACTTGCCTACCTGACCCTCTCCATGAGGGAGAAAATGCTCTGTTCCTGGACTTTCCTGGTAATGTATGATTGCCATCACCTGTGGTGAGCTAGTTAATTGATAAGAAAGGTGTTTCACCACAGGTGATGGCAATCATACATTACCAGGAAAGTCCAGGAACAGAGCATTTTCTCCCTCATGGAGAGGGTCAGGTAGGGCAAGTATGACGCACTCATAGATTGGAAAATTTTGTCTGCCGTTAATTGCCCTGTCTTTTTATATGCTCATTATTTTTTTTTACCTCCATCTGGCTCCACAGCGCATAGAATAATTGTATAATTAAAGCTTGCAGCACTATGACAGACTGAATAGTACTAGAAATGGACAGACATTGGTTTCTATATATTTCTGTGTTTGCAGAATTCCTCGCTAGGATTATATACAAAAAAACTGATATGTTTTCTCCTCATCCAAAATATCTGCCGAAAACTGATAAATATTCTTTTGTAAGGATGTAAAGAGACAAGTGTATAGGAAAACACGCAATACTGTGTGTAGGGGACATTACGTTTCTTAGGCATGTGGGGGAACGCCCAGCACATGGCTAGTCCGCCCTACATGTCTGGCTCTGCCCCCCCCCCCCATACTGGTACAAAAGCATCGCTACCTGCCGTGGCCACGCCCCGCATCGGTCCGGACCGTGCCCCACCAACGTCGTTCTAACACCGTTGGCACGCCCCCTCCCTCCTCAGGCAGAGGCGATCGCAGCCCTGACATGCTTTTAGCATCTCACTGGGATCCAATGCGTGAGCTCACTCCACATATAAGTTCAGACTGCGGCAGCGATCCAGTCTGAATTACCCCCTAGAACACTGAGGAACACAGATTGTTTGTTTGTTTGTTTGTTTTGTGTTCTCAGAACTTTCTGGATAATCTGTCTCCAGCTGAACGATCCCCCATACATGTTTATATCTGATCTTCCGTTAGATGTTCCGTGTTGATCACTTGACAAGACGTCAGCTTGTAGCATGTGACAGGCCACACGTTAAATATGATCTTGGTGCATCTCATTGTGTAATGATTGTTTCGTCACATTCTTCATGGAAAAGAAAGTACTTTCACAGCTACCTAATGAGTCAGCGGGACACTTGTGCTGTTTATTCCTGGATTATCTTCCAGCTGTTTATGCAACGATAAGCCAGCGCTGAACTGTTTGTCAGCCTGTGCTCTGACTATAATGCACCAGACCCCCAGATTGTCTGCTAAAGGGAAAACTGCTGATTCATGCAGTAAGCCGGGTTTATTTTTACTTCATGCATCTATTAATAAATATTGAAGGCAACATATGGGCAGAAGTTAATATTCACAGTGAAGCACACGTATCCGTTATTCTGTCGATTTGCGTTTGCTATCTGTGGCGGTGTTACTTTATCTGCTGAAGTTATATATTATTATCCATAGATTCCCAGCTATGAATGACATTGTAGGCTTAAATTATAAATGGATTACTATGGCGGGAAGCTTCTATTGGACGTGTTAAATATTCTCGTTTAACCCAGTGATTTCCAAAACCGGTCCTCAAGGACCTCCAACAGTTCATGTTTTCCAGGTTGCCTAGCAGGTGCACAGGTGTATTCATTACTCACTGGCACATTTTAAAAGATTCTCAGCTGAAGCTAATTTATTTCCTCTTGTGATTCTGGGCCCGATTCAGACCTAAGCACTCCCGTACTAATTACAGAGGACTGTAAACAATATTTAGAGGACTGTAAATATAATCTGAATGCTGATTGTGAGGTAATATATGGAGTTCTGTACTACCTGTCAGCCCTTTGTAATGTGTAAAGGTGCCCACACACGGTAAGATTTTTCTAAACTATGTGGGCGTTTTTCCGAACGATCGGAACAACACATCGTTTTAGAAGCGGCCTGTGTGTGGGCATGTAAACGTTGCGATGTGTGCACCAATGGGTCATTCATCACCTCCTCAGATCTCTTGAACATGTATTTAGATCTGAGGAGGCGGGCGAACGATGCAGCATGGCTCCTCACCACCCCTCTCCCCCATTCCTGCCTGCCGCAGATGGTAATTGCCGGAATCAGCAAGTATATGTGCGCACTTGCCATCGCCGGCACCCCCGGCGGGTCCCGTTGTTCGTGATTTGTTGCTGGAGGGCACATCTCTCCGTTTGTGTGGATTGTGGGTCCTGCACTTATCAATTCAATTACGTGGGAATTTGCAAAAGCAAGTTTGTTTCACAAAGCTCTCATTCATTGCGTAAATGCGTGCACTTGAGGAATGCAAGATCCAATTAGAAATGACAATTCACGGTAGTGGAGGTTGTGTTGCTTTTCTACAAAAAGTGACCTAGGAGAAGTGCATGGAAAAAGTGGGGTTACCATCCTGAACCCCAAAGTAGCAACTGAGATAGCAGGACCATATAGAAGTCTGTTATTCGCCTTAAGAGAAAGCACTGGGAGGTTCTTAAAAGGTGTCAAATGGAGGACTTTTGCACTTAGTAATGCAAGAGTTTTTTCTTTCTAGCATTTTTGGTACAGACAAGTGTCTGTAAAGTGATTTTGTCAGTGTTTTAATACCATTTTGTAAAAAGTTGGGGAAAAATCGTGTTTTGGCGTCCATCTGCAATCAATACACCACCTCCACGTACCTGTCCCACATCATTTACACCTACACATACCTGTCCCACATCATTTACACCTCCACGTACCTGTCCCACATCATTTACACCTCCACGTACCTGTCCCACATCCTTTACACCTCCACGTACCTGTCCGGCATCATTTACACCTCCACGTACCTGTCCTACATCATTTACACCTCCACGTACTTGTCCCACATCCTTTACACCTCCACGTACCTGTCCCACATCATTTACACCTCCACGTACCTGTCCCACATCATTTACACCTCCACGTACCTGTCCCACATCCTTTACACCTCCACGTACCTGTCCCACATCCTTTACACCTCCACGTACCTGTCCTACATCATTTACACCTCCACGTACTTGTCCCACATCCTTTACACCTCCACGTACCTGTCCCACATCATTTACACCTCCACGTACCTGTCCCACATCATTTACACCTCCACGTACCTGTCCCACATCCTTTACACCTCCACGTACCTGTCCGGCATCATTTACACCTCCACGTACCTGTCCTACATCATTTACACCTCCATGTACTTGTCCCACATCCTTTACACCTCCACGTACCTGTCCCACATCATTTACACCTCCACGTACCTGTCCCACATCATTTACACCTCCACGTACCTGTCCCACATCATTTACACCTCCACGTACCTGTCCCGCATCCTTTACACCTCCACGTACCTGTCCTGCATCATTTACACCTCCACGTACCTGTCCTACATCATTTACACCTCCACGTACCTGTCCTACATCATTTACACCTCCACGTACTTGTCCCACATCCTTTACACCTCCACGTACCTGTCCCACATCCTTTACACCTCCACGTACCTGTCCCACATCTTTTACACCTCCACGTACCTGTCCCACATCCTTTACACCTCCACGTACCTGTCCCGCATCATTTACACCTCCACGTACCTGTCCCACATCCTTTACACCTCCACGTACCTGTCCTGCATCCTTTACACCTCCACGTACCTGTCCTGCATCATTTACACCTCCACGTACCTGTCCCGCATCACTTACACCTCCACGTACCTGTCCGGCATCACTTACACCTCCACGTACCTGTCCGGCATCACTTACACCTCCACATACCTGTCCGGCATCATTTACACCTCCACATACCTGTCCGGCATCATTCACACCTCCACATACCTGTCCTACATCATGTAACCCATTATTGAGCTTTTTAGACAAATTCACCTGAAAACGGACATGTCTATATTGACTAAATTATGCTATTTAATCCTCTCCAAGTGTGTGATTATTCATTAGGAGGGGTGTACCAGAGGTTCTGCACTGTGTCCCAACATTTCTACCTTACAATAAAAGGTCTCCCTACCTTTTCACCTGCTCAGGGGGGAACGCACAATAAAAGTTAATTTCCTCAGAGATGTAATTCACAGTGTGAGTCTGCAGTGAGAATGGCTAGCTTGGCCCAACTCGCACCTAACTGAATCGACCCCTTAGGGCCTCGAATTCAGAATTGGCCACGCTGCAGTGCCCTGGGCTATTCAATTGCAGCGCGTGGCACAACACTTTTCCTCAGCACAGTAAGCTATCGAGGCTAATTGAATCTGGTCGCTAGTTTTTACCCTATTGGCACACTGCAATCTTTTGTGAAGTCTGTTGTTGAGGAACTAGTTTGAACGAGGTTGCAGAAACCCTTTATTTCCCCCATATAGTAACCTTTGTTTTCTCATTTCATGACTTTTGCTTTTTGTCTCCATTTCCATATTCAGTTCATATCGACAAGGCTTGTCCTCCACTAAAACAATTGTGCTTAATGTTTTACGTAGGTGGTAAGGACCTTTTCTTTTTGTTACTTTTCTGTTGTCGCTTCTGCTCATTGGCTGGTGATGATTTTCTGCATGTCTAATGACGTTTAAAAGTCCCGTCATGAGTTTGATGTTAGCACAGAGTTGCCTGGGCACAGTTTGTTTGCATGTGACACGCCTGTGACAGACATTTTCCCCGAGGTAATCTGTAATTCACATGAACCACCACGTGTTCTCACATTATAGAATAGAAAACATGCACCCTGCACCTGACGCTTAAACATATGTCATTTGAAGGAACAATGTTTAGTCGTGATCAAATGCCCTAAATGAGGGAGTGGGGCAGATTGTATTCGTATAGGATGATATGGTGGTGATCAGTAACTTGCATGTTTTCAGGATGTCGCACAAAGGCTAAGCAAAAAATATTCAAAATTTAAAACCATTGTAAAGGATCATGCAGTGAAACCCCTGAAGAGTGACATTTAAAGCGTGGGTGGTTTTTCTGCCTATCTTCAGTGTAGATTTGGGGCTTTGATTTCCACTTTGCATCCATCTAGGATCTACCTCTGTTTCTCTAACGTCCTAGTGGATGCTGGGACTCCGTCAGGACCATGGGGAATAGCGGGCTCCGCAGGAGACAGGGCACATCTAAATAAAGCTTTTAGGATCACATGGTGCGTACTGGCTCCTCCCCCTATGACCCTCCTCCAAGCCTCAGTTAGGTTTTTGTGCCCGTCCGAGAAGGGTGCAATCTAGGTGGCTCTCCTAAAGAGCTGCTTAGAAAAAGTTTTTTTTAGGTTAAATCTCAGTGAATCCTGCTGGCAACAGGATCACTGCATCGAGGGACTTAGGGGAGAGATTTCCAACTCACCTGCGTGCAGGATGGATTGGAGTCTTAGGCTACTGGACACTTAGCTCCAGAGGGAGTCGGAACACAGGTCCTCCTGGGGTTCGTCCCGGAGCCGCGCCGCCGATCCCCCTTACAGACGCTGAAGACGGAGGTCCGGAAAGCAGGCGGCAGAAGACTCCTCAGTCTTCATGAAGGTAGCGCACAGCACTGCAGCTGTGCGCCATTGTTGCTACACGTCTCACTGATTCAGTCACGGAGGGTGCAGGGCGCTGCTGGGGGCGCCCTGGGCAGCAATATTAAATACCTTTAGTGGCAAAATAAATACATCACATATAGCCATTAAGGCTATATGTATGTATTTAACCCAGGCCAGTTTTCTTAAAACCCGGGAGAAAAGCCCGCCGAAAAAGGGGCGGAGCTTATTCTCCTCAGCACTCAGCGCCATTTTCCTGCTCAGCTCCGCTGGTGAGGAAGGCTCCCAGGACTCTCCCCTGCACTACAGAAACAGGGTAACAAAGAGAAGGGGGGCATAATTTGGCGATATTGATATATTAAAAGCGCTTATATCAAAAACAACACCTTCTAGGGTTGTTTATATACATTTATAGCGCTTTTGGTGTGTGCTGGCAAACTCTCCCTCTGTCTCCCCAAAGGGCTAAGAGGGTCCTGTCTTCGATTAGAGCATTCCCTGTGTGGCTGCTGTGTGTCGGTACGTGTGTGTCGACATGTATGAGGACGATGTTGGTGTGGAGGCAGAGCAATTGCCGGTAATGGTGATGTCACCCCCTAGGGAGTCGACACCGGAATGGATGGCTTTAGTTATGGAATTACGTGATAATGTTAGCACATTACAAAAGTCAGTTGACGAAATGAGACGGCCGGAAAACCAGTTAGTACCGGCTCAGGCGTCTCAGACACCGTCAGGGGCTGTAAAACGTCCCTTACCTCAGTCAGTCGACACGGGTACCGACACAGATGAATCTAGTGTCGACGGTGAAGAAACAAACGTATTTTCCAATAGGGCCACACGTTATATGATCACGGCAATGAAGGAGGCTTTGCAGATCTCTGATACTGCTGGTACCTCAAAAAGGGGTATTATGTGGGGGGTGAAAAAACTACCTGTAGCTTTTCCAGAATCAGAGGAATTGAATGACGTGTGTGACGAAGCGTGGGTTAACCCAGATAGAAAACTGCTAATTTCCAAGAAGTTAATGGCATTATACCCTTTCCCACCAGAGGTTAGGGCGCGCTGGGAAACACCCCCTAGGGTGGATAAGGCGCTCACACGTTTATCAAAGCAAGTGGCGTTGCCGTCTCCTGATACGGCCGCCCTCAAGGATCCAGCAGATAGGAGGCTGGAAACTACACTGAAGAGTATATACACACATACTGGTGTTATACTGCGACCGGCAGTAGCCTCAGCCTGGATGTGCAGTGCTGGGGTAGTGTGGTTGGATTCTCTGACTGAAAATATTGATACCCTGGATAGGGACAGTATTTTATTGACTCTAGAGCAATTAAAGGATGCTTTTCTTTATATGCGAGATGCTCAGAGGGATATTTGTACTCTAGCATCAAGAGTAAGTGCGATGTCCATATCTGCCAGAAGAAGTTTATGGACGCGACAGTGGTCAGGTGATGCGGATTCCAAAAGGCATATGGAAGTATTGCCATATAAAGGAGAGGAATTATTTGGGGTCGGTCTTTCGGACCTGGTGGCCACGGCAACTGCCGGCAAATCCACTTTTTTACCTCAGACCCCTTCCTAACAGAAAAAGACACCGTCTTTTCAGCCGCAGTCCTTTCGCTCCTATAAAAACAAGCGACCAAAAGGACAGTCTTATCTGCCGCGAGGCAGAGGAAAGGGTAAGAGAGGGCAGCAAGCAGCCCCTGCCCAGGACCAGAAGCCCGCCCCGGGTTCTACAAAGCCATCAGCATGACGCTGGGGCTTTACAAGCGGACTCAGGAGCGGTGGGGGGTCGACTCAAGATTTTCAGCAATCAGTGGGCTCGCTCACAAGTGGACCCATGGATCCTGCAGATAATATCTCAGGGTTACATGTTGGAGTTCGAAAGGTCTCCCCCTCGCCGGTTCCTAAAGTCTGCTTTACCAACGTCTTCCTCAGAAAGGACGTCGGTTTTGGAAGCCATTCACAAGCTGTATTCTCAGCAGGTGATAGTCAAGGTACCCCTCCTACAACAGGGAAAGGGGTATTATTCCACACTATTTGTGGTACCGAAGCCGGACGGTTCGGTAAGACCTATTCTAAACCTGAAATCCTTGAACCTGTACATACAGAAATTCAAGTTCAAGATGGAGTCACTCAGAGCAGTGATAGCGAATCTGGAAGAAGGGGACTTCATGGTGTCCCTGGACATAAAAGATGCTTATCTGCATGTCCCAATTTACCCCTCACACCAAGGGTATCTCAGGTTCGTGATACAAGACTGTCATTATCAGTTTCAAACGCTGCCGTTTGGTTTGTCCACGGCCCCTCGGGTCTTTACCAAGGTAATGACCGAAATGATGGTTCTTCTACGAAGAAAAGGCGTATTAATTATCCCTTACTTGGACGATCTCCTGATAAGGGCAAAGTCCAGAGAACAGCTGGAAGTCGGTGTAGCACTAACCCAGGTAGTGCTTCAGCAACACGGGTGGATTCTGAATCTTCCAAAATCTCAATTGACCCCGACAACTCGTCTGCTGTTCCTGGGAATGATTCTGGACACGGTTCAGAAAAAGGTGTTTCTCCCGGAGGAGAAAGCAAGGGAGTTATCCGAACTTGTCAGGAACCTCCTAAAACCAGGAACTGTGTCAGTACATCAATGCACAAGAGTCCTGGGAAAGATGGTGGCTTCTTACGAAGCGATTCCATTCGGCAGATTCCATGCACGGACATTTCAGTGGGATCTGCTGGACAAATGGTCCGGATCGCATCTGCACATGCATCAGCGGATAACACTGTCACCAAGAACAAGGTTGTCTCTCCTGTGGTGGTTGCAGAGTGCCCATCTGTTAGAGGGCCGCAGATTCGGCATACAGGACTGGGTCCTGGTGACTACGGATGCCAGCCTACGAGGCTGGGGAGCAGTCACACAGGGAAGAAACTTCCAGGGCGTGTGGTCAAACCTGGAGACGTCCCTTCACATAAATATACTGGAGCTAAGAGCAAACTACAATGCTCTAAGCCTGGCAAAATCGCTGCTTCAGGGTCAGCCGGTGTTGATCCAGTCGGACAACATCACGGCAGTCGCCCACGTAAACCGACAAGGCGGCACGAGAAGCAGAAGAGCAATGACAGAAGCTGCAAGGATTCTGCGCTGGGCGGAGAATCATGTCATAGCACTGTCAGCAGTGTTCATCCCGGGAGTGGACAACTGGGAAGCAGACTTCCTCAGCAGACACGACCTTCACCCGGGAGAGTGGGGACTTCATCCAGAAGTCTTCCACATGATTGTGAACCGTTGGGAAAGACCAAAGGTGGACATGATGGCGTCTCGCCTCAACAAAAAATTGGACAGATATTGCGCCAGGTCAAGAGACCCTCAGGCAATAGCTGTGGACGCTCTGGTAACACCGTGGGTGTACCAGTCAGTGTATGTGTTCCCTCCTCTGCCTCTCATACCAAAGGTACTGAGAATTATACGGAAAAGAGGAGTAAGAACAATACTGGTGGCTCCGGACTGGCCAAGAAGAACTTGGTATCCGGAACTTCAAGAGATGCTCACGGAGGATCCGTGGCCTCTACCTCTAAGAAGGGATCTGCTTCAGCAGGGACCTTTTATGTTCCAAGACTTACCGCGTCTGCGTTTGACGGCATGGCGGTTGAACGTCGGATTCTAAAAGAAAAGGGCATTCCAGAGGAAGTTATTCCTACCTTGATTAAGGCTAGAAAGGAAGTGACTGTACAACATTATCACCGCATTTGGCGAAAATATGTTGCGTGGTGTGAGGCCAAGAAGGCTCCAACGGAAGAATTTCAATTGGGTCGATTCTTACATTTCCTGCAAGCAGGATTGTCTATGGGCCTAAAATTGGGGTCCATTAAAGTTCAAATTTCGGTCTTATCAATCTTCTTCCAGAAGGAATTGGCATCAGTGCCTGAAGTACAAACTTTTGTCAAAGGTGTACTACATATACAACCCCCAATAGTGCCTCCAGTGGCACCGTGGGATTTGAACGTAGTTTTGAATTTTCTCAAATCTCATTGGTTTGAGCCTCTAAAATCGGTAGATTTAAAATACCTTACATGGAAGGTAACCATGCTATTGGCCCTGGCTTCAGCCAGGAGAGTTTCAGAGTTGGCGGCTTTATCATACAAAAGCCCATATCTGATTTTCCATTCGGACAGAGCAGAACTGCGGACACGTCCTCATTTTCTCCCTAAGGTGGTTTCGGCTTTTCACTTGAACCAGCCTATTGTGGTGCCTGCGGCTACTAGCGACTTGGAGGACTCCAAGTTACTGGACGTTGTCAGAGCATTAAAAATATATATTTCAAGGACAGCTGGAGTCAGAAAATCTGACTCGTTGTTTATATTGTATGCACCCAACAAGATGGGTGCTCCTGCGTCTAAACAGACGATTGCACGTTGGATCTGTAGCACAATCCAACTTGCACATTCTGTGGCAGGCCTGCCACAGCCTAAATCTGTAAAGGCCCACTCCACAAGGAAAGTGGGCTCATCTTGGGCGGCTGCCCGAGGGGTCTCGGCATTACAACTTTGCCGAGCAGCTACGTGGTCAGGGGAGAACACGTTTGTAAAATTTTACAAATTTGATACTCTGGCTAAGGAGGACCTGGAGTTCTCTCATTCGGTGCTGCAGAGTCATCCGCACTCTCCCGCCCGTTTGGGAGCTTTGGTATAATCCCCATGGTCCTGACGGAGTCCCAGCATCCACTAGGACGTTAGAGAAAATAAGAATTTACTTACCGATAATTCTATTTCTCATAGTCCGTAGTGGATGCTGGGCGCCCATCCCAAGTGCGGATTGTCTGCAATACTTGTACATAGTTATTGTTACAAAGATCGGGTTATTACTATTGTTGTGAGCCATCTTTTCAGAGGCTACTTCGTTTTTTGTTATCATACTGTTAACTGGGTTCAGATCACAAGTTGTACGGTGTGATTGGTGTGGCTGGTATGAGTCTTACCCGGGATTCAAGATCCTTCCTTATTGTGTACGCTCGTCCGGGCACAGTACCTAACTGAGGCTTGGAGGAGGGTCATAGGGGGAGGAGCCAGTACGCACCATGTGATCCTAAAAGCTTTATTTAGATGTGCCCTGTCTCCTGCGGAGCCCGCTATTCCCCATGGTCCTGACGGAGTCCCAGCATCCACTACGGACTATGAGAAATAGAATTATCGGTAAGTAAATTCTTATTTTAATGCACCTGCTGACTGCAATTGAGCATTATGTTTTTCTTTGCAGCGAGTACCAAGTTGTTGTTCTTGTGTATGATGAATAAATGTCTATTACAAAATAAGCTGAAGTAAGGTTTTTGGGCTTCAGGTTCAACTAGACTGGAAGACACACATGTGCGTGCCCTCATATACCCATCCAATGTAGGTCATGTGGTGCGAGGTGCGACTTACAGGCTCCATAATGCTTACATGGATTTTGTGTCTTAATTTGCTAATAGTGTACTAACAGGGAGATGTATTACTGTATATGTGAGCTGTTACGTGTAATGAGGTGAAGCAGGAAGCTGTATGGGCTGTAACACACACTCCGGTTTCTCTAACGTCCTAAGTGGATGCTGGGGACTCCGTCAGTACCATGGGGTTTAGCGGCTCCGCAGGAGACAGGGCACAATAATAAAAGCTTTAGGATCAGGTGGTGTGCACTGGCTCCTCCCCC